>NC_091197.1:25154107-25377176 GCF_040958095.1 Procambarus clarkii
ATTAATTAAAATTTAATTAAAAAACAACAACAGTGTAAAAAACAGAGTTTGGTTACCTAGCCCACACTAGGTGACAAAGTGGGGGGGGGTAATTATGTTGAGTCATTGAGAGGGATAATAAGGTGAGACAAACCACATTGGGAGAAGAATGTGTTGAGGTTATTCTCATTAGCAATTGTAAACATTTTACCTGCAGAAGTCTTTCTCACATTTATCATGCCATCTCTAACGAAGCACTGATGAATCGCATCTTGGTTCTGATTACGGATTTGACGCAGCCGGTGGAGGAGTTTCTGTCTTTTTCTAGTCAAGCACTCGTTGATGAAAATCCCCTTTCGTTGGGATACAGCTGTCCGGACAAGATCAGATTTTATGGACTGGGTAGCTAGCTTGAGGCGAATTTTTCTGTGGTTTAGTTCTGCTGGATTCTTTTTACCTACTCTGAAGGCAGCAATAATGTCTGCTTTATTGAGACTGTGACGATAATCTCCTTCAAGAGAGATTGAGCCTGCTCTTCCCTCCTAAGTACGTCCCTATACAACTAATATGGAAGAAATATCCAACAAGTACAACACCAAGGTGTGCCCGAGAGCAAACGTATTCAGCACCAGGAACACCTGCTCCACCTCCACCACTCGAACCACCAAACTACCTGTCCGTCGCCTGCTCATCACTGATTGGCTGGTGCCCAGTCGCACCTGCTCCCTCCACCCGCCACACTACCTGATGTCTGGGGCCACCACGACCTACAGCCCTCAGAATATCCCGTGCTTTCCACAAGTTAACACGTCTCGTTGGTAGACTAAGCTCTGGCTTACGTGTACTAAGAGAGGTGGCAGCTTAAAGCCAATATTCCTGCACCCATATATTGCATTGTATATTATTCACTTGTTATTACTCACTTGTCTTAACGCAACTTTTCATTTTGCCATTGATTATTCTTATTATTTTGATTGATTGATTTTATGTTACAATTTGTATGTCCATTTTATTCATGTTTTGCTTTTCTAACGTAATTAAAATCTCATTGTTAAATTTACTTGTGTTTTGTGTGTCTCCCCATTACCTTACCACAGACGAAGTTCCAGATTTTCTCTTTTTTGTTTCTTTATGTGACGAGGCCATACCCCTAGCTTTTGAAACAGCCGAACACCAACGCGTTACCGTCACATATTAAGTGGGGGCCTGTCCTAGGAGCTTCACTCAGGTACTGGTGCCAAGTAGTAATTAACGATAAGCGTATTTGACTTTGGTAATGTAGCTTTTACTATTTTTCATATTCAATTTCATTTTTTATATGGTGCGGTGTGTATTGTGCATTACGAGAGTAGCATATGGTGAAGGTGAGACAACTTTGGATTACGTGGTGACTGTAGGCCTCAGTCATTCTCTTAATTGGTCATCTCTCCCTCCGTGTTATTACTCGTGTTTACCATCTTTTGTCCCTTGGATATTTCTCATATTTTGACAGATCATCATATTGGTACCCTGGTACTGTGGTCTGCCCCGGGTCAAGTGCACCTAATCTTCTGCAATCTGACTGTAGGAGGATAAAGAGGGCCATAGTTCCTCTTGCTCGAACTTTAGTTGCTGAATTGGGACCTCAGCAGCAGTTCTCGTCACCAGTTGACACCTCGCACCCCTACACGTCAGTCAGAGATGATGATACATACAATGGTAGGGAATTAGCTTTCTTTTCAGAGCACAAAAGTTCGCTAATTCTGTAAGTATCATATTAATTTCAGTAGGAAAGACTTGCTTATGTCCTATAGAGACTCGGCAAGGTATGCCTACATCCTTGGACTACCAATTTTACTCTTGAGGCAATTAACTGTTTCATTTGTTTTCGAAACTCAGTTTCATTTGTTTAGTAGGATTTTCTTGCCCTTATCCTCTTACATGAGTACCGGGTACAAGATTTCCTGCGCCCTTGATTTAAATTAATCATTTAACATCTTGTATTTAACTTTAATTGTTAAAGATTCCACAGGATAGGTACCAGTTGCCACGTTGTCCTGTTTCTGACATTCACTATATAATAACGGTATATTCGTTGTACATTTATTTGCTAATTTCACCATGTTTCGTCTCCAAGCTTTCCGTGCAGATCCAGCAGGTGCAATAGGGACTTTAAGTCATGCCAAGAGAGCTGAATTACAAACTCTTGCACATGAGTATCAACTAACAGTTCCCTACCAAGCCAACAAGAGTGAAATACACAACCTGTTACTGGATCATTTCTTAGAGCAAGGTAAGATAGACTCTGAAACTCATGAAACTTACTATATTGCAGATAAAACTGATTTGGCAACGATGAAACTCAAACTAGAGCTGGCCAAGATTGAACGTGAGCAGCAAAGGGAAGCCCTAGAGCAGCAAAGAGAAGCGGCTGCCATACGAAGGGAAGAACAAGAACATGAGGCTGCCTTAAGAAGGGAAGAAAAAGAACGTGAGGCTGCCTTGAGGAAGGAAGAACAAGAACGAGAAATCGCCCTCAAGGAACGTGAACTCGCCCTCCAGGAACGTGAGGTTGCAATGCTCCAGGAGCGGGAACGAGTACAGCTTGAAACCAAACAACGCGAGTTGGAGATGCAACGCGAACATGACAAGCAACAAGCGACTCTGGCTCTAGAGTGTCGTCAACAAGAATTCGCGTTGGAAACTTCACACCTCGCTCAACGCCAGCAAGCTACTGCCAATCTTCCCGTCAGTTTTAATATATCACATGCAAGTAAGTTAATGCCATCCTTTGTAGAAGCAGCAGTTGATGTGTTTTTTACAACCTTTGAAACCCTTGCTAATCAACTCAGTTGGCCTGTCGACCAGTGGGCCACACTTCTCAGAGTCCATCTTACAGGTAGAGCTGCAGTCACACTCAGTACTTTGGCGTCTGAGAATGACTACCAGACTCTGAAACAAGCAGTGTTGGACGCCTACCTCCTCTCCACAGAAAGTTATCGAAGGAAATTCCGTGACCACCTGAAGGCAAGTACCACTACCTTCCTCGAGTTTGCTAACACAAAACGGAGATATATTATGAAATGGCTGGAAGCAGCACATGTCTCTACTTTTACAGAACTCGTCAACCTGATGCTAGTTGAAGAATTCTTGAGGCGTGTGCCGCCTCCTGTCCGTCTATATTTAGCAGATAAAGAAGAAACCGACTACCTGAAGTGTGCCAAGTCGGCTGACACTTACAGCCTCATCCACCGGCTGTCACCCAAACCATCCTCCAGTAAGAAGTCGTGGTACAGTTACGAGAAAGTGAGTACCGATCAAGCTGGCTCGCAATTGTACTGCAAGTATTGTAGACTCTATGGACATACCATAGATAAGTGTGGTAAGTCTCAATACAAAGGAACCACTGACACACAGAAACCCAAACCAACTCCTCCTAAGTCCGGTAAGCCTGTGATGAATGTTGGTGTTAATGTAATGATCTTTCTCTTTTCAGTAACCACCTGTATACTGGAACTGTCTCTGCCAACGGTTCAAATCCGGAGGGACGTTTCAAATTGAAGATCTTGAGGGACACAGCGGCTCTTCAATCGATAATTTTGAAGTCGGCTGTGCCCAACATCGCCTACACGGGAGAAACTGTCTTCATCACTGACCTCACTGCTACTACTCCTTATCCTCTCGCCAGAGTCCACCTGGATTGTCCCTACGTGAACGGAGAAGTCCAAGTCGCCGTCAGGGAAAAGCCTTTTCCCATGCCTGGAGTGCAACTTCTCCTAGGCAACGACTTGGCAGAAGACCTGCAACCGACCAACCTGATCGTCATGGACAAACCCCAGGTGTGTACCTCTGTGCCAATTAACCCTATACTCGAGTATGTTCCAGCAGAGGTTCAAGAGAGTGATGAAGTTTCTCCTCCGGTTCTAGTGACCACTCTTGCACAAGCCGCACGACCACAGCCAGCTGACTCTACTGCTACCGCTGTCCCTCAAGACCCTCAGAAACTACCCCCGCATCTGACCAAGTTGGAGTTCCGTAAGTTGCAGAGGGAAGATCTTACCTTAACACCATTGTTTTTCCAGGCTGAGACTCAACCCGACAGTATTCCTGGGTTCTTCCTAGAGAACGACTTGCTCTACCGCAGATATAGACCCAGTAAACTGAAGGAAGAGGACGATTGGGCCAACATCGAACAACTTGTGATTCCTACCAGCCTGCGGCCCACTATTCTACACCTGGCCCACGGAGCACTCTCCCACTACGGATTCAACAAGACTTACCATGGGATTCGTCAAGACTACTACTGGCCAGGTATGGTAAATAGCGTCAAACAGTACGTAAAACAGTGTCATACATGTCAGATGGCAGGCAAACCGAACATCTCCATTCCCAGAGTGCCACTGATTCCCATACAGGTGCCTGCGGAACCTTTCCACAGACTTATTATAGACTGTGTTGGTCCTTTACCTCGGACCAGTTCAGGTAACGCCTATATCTTAACCATCCTGTGTCCTACCACCAGATTTCCCATAGCAGTTCCAGTGAAGAACATCACGGCTGCTACGGTTGTAAAACATTTATTGAAGATCTTCACTCAATATGGATTTCCCAGGGAGATTCAGAGCGACTGTGGTACCAACTTCACCAGTGATCTCTTCAAAAGGACACTGGAGGAGTTCAACATCAAACAGGTATTGTCCAGCCCCTATCATCCTGCTTCACAGGGTTCTCTTGAGCATAGTCATCAGACTATCAAAGCACTCTTGAAAAAGTTTTGTAGTGAAACCTCTAAGGATTGGGATAAGCAAATTGATTTGATAATGTGCATTTACAGAAGTCTTCCCAATGAGTCCCTAGGAGTATCTCCTTATGAGATGCTCTACGGCCGTAAGTGCCGTACTCCCCTCAAGGCTTTCAAAGACTCTCTAAGAGATGCCACCTTCAGTGAGCATCAGAATGTGCCCCAGTTTCTTCAAAACCTTCAACACATTCTAGAGAGAGTCCACAGTTTTGCCCATGATAATCTATTGAAAGCCCAGGAGAGGATGAAGACTCATTACGACCAGACCAGCAAAGTAAGAAAATTTAAGCCGGGAGACTTCGTGCTAGCATACTTCCCTATCCCAGGTTCTCCTTTACAAAACAGGTTTTCAGGACCCTACCGCATCAAGGAGTGCAGAAACAACCATAACTATGTTCTAGAGACTCCAGATAGGCGGCGGAAGACCCAGCTGTGCCACGTCAACCTCCTGAAGCTATATAATGGTACTCCTCCCACTGTCATGACAAATTATTCTACTTTTACAGAACCATACATCCACAGTAAGACCTTCCCAGCTTCTCCTCCCGAAATCACCGACAAAGAGTCCACGCTTTCTCATTCAAAAATCCATACTGATATTCCCAACCATTTTCAGGACCCTAATAGTGCTCCTTTGCCATATTCTAATTCCACTCTGACCTCGTCAGATAAGCCCTTCATCCTCCATGTCGACGCCAGTGGTACGGACATTGGTGGTGTCGTGATGCAGCAACGAGGCGAGGAGAATACACCTGTCAGCGACTACTGCTACAAGGAACTACGGAACAATTGGCAAGGAGCTACTCTTCATCATCCTGAAGCTCCAGCACTTTACTCCACACCTGAAAAGTGCTCGGTCTACCATCAACACGGACCACACCACCCTACACCTCCTGCAGCACGCCCCTTCTCATCTCAACGTCTTCTACTATGGGCTTGATAACTGCAGAAATTCCACCTGGAGACCCGCTATACCAAGGTTCTGACAACATTATAGCCGATGCACTCTCCAGAGTTTATGAAGTAGAAGCGACTCCATCTATTACTCCACCACATAACGACGTACTTCTTCCAGAACCGCAGGCTTCGGGGGAGAGTTGTGACGATAATCTCCTTCAAGAGAGATTGAGCCTGCTCTTCCCTCCTAAGTACGTCCCTATACAACTAATATGGAAGAAATATCCAACAAGTACAACACCAAGGTGTGCCCGAGAGCAAACGTATTCAGCACCAGGAACACCTGCTCCACCTCCACCACTCAAACCACCAAACTACCTGTCCGTCGCCTGCTCATCGCTGATTGGCTGGTGCCCAGTTGCACCTGCTCCCTCCACCCGCCACACTACCTGATGTCTGGGGCCACCACGACCTACAGCCCTCAGAATATCCCGTGCTTTCCACAAGTTAACACGTCTCGTTGGTAGACTAAGCTCTGGCTTACGTGTACTAAGAGAGGTGGCAGCTTAAAGCCAATATTCCTGCACCCATATATTGCATTGTATATTATTCACTTGTTATTATTCACTTGTCTTAACGTAACTTTTCATTTTGCCATTGATTATTCTTATTATTTTGATTGATTTTATGTTACAATTTGTATGTCCATTTTATTCATGTTTTGCTTTTCTAACGTAATTAAAATCTCATTGTTAAATTTACTTGTGTTTTGTGTGTCTCCCCATTACCTTACCACAGACGAAGTTCCAGATTTTCTCTTTTTTGTTTCTTTATGTGACGAGGCCATACCCCTAGCTTTTGAAACAGCCGAACACCAACGCGTTACCGTCACAAGACTATAATGCAATTCGTCTTTTTTGAGATCATGTACTATATCAATACACTTTTCACCTTCACTTTCCACAGGAATAGATTGAGCCGCCACAAGAACAGAGTCAAGCAGGTTTTGTTGATCTTGTTCATCCTGGGAGATGGAATGTTGGGCGGATAATGTACTGATACATTAAGTCATTTTATTGAGACCTTCCTCTTGTAATTTTATGGCTTTATCAGTTTTCAGACGCATATTTTCCTCACAGAGATCATTTAAGTCGTGCTGAAGTAGATCTTGGCTAGCCTTATAGGTTCTAATATCCTCGCGGAGAAGAGATATTTCTTGTTGTTGATGATGAAGGTTCGCTTGATTCTCAGTTTGAAAGCTCTGGATGATCGTAATTTGAGCCTCAAGCACTAGGCACAACTTTTTGAACCACTGATTCTCGGCCCAGTTAGGGGAAATCCAGCGAGAGACCAGAAGCACGTTTGAATTTAGTGAAGTGGGATGTAAGTGTGGAATTTGGAGGAGATTGAGAGGACACAGCGATTGAGTAAAGGGGAGAACAGTACCGGGAAGAGAACATTAGTGGCTTTAGGTATTGCATTTACTAGCTCTATATATAAATCCAACATTATGTTTGTAAATCTACTATGATACCTATGTACTTTTCCTGAATAAAAACATTATTTAATTTATTAATTTTACTTATTAACCGATGGAACTGTCTATCCGCCGAAGTCGTATATGCCAAAACTGTTAACTTTTAAAGTACAGTTGCAAAAGATCATCATGGCAAATTGAAGGATCTTCGAAAATCTGCCGGCTTCATGTCCTCGTCGAGGCCACACGTGTGAGTGGCTCTCAGGAAAACTCAAGAAAAATCACAATGGTTTTCTCCTACAATTGCCTGCACAAGTGAAGATGTTGGGAGACGCGTGATGGTGGACACATCTAAAGATGATTTTTCATTCCATAAATAACTATTATTAATTTACGACAGCTATCGAAGTTTTCCATAGGTAAATTACTGTACACTGACAAAATACTACTACAAAAGCTGTTTCAATCCTTCGTGGAGGCGGTCGCCTAGGAGTTATGGCCGACCAACAACGTGGTAATCAACATATACAGAAATGGGTAGAAAACGGGGAAACAGTGCTCACCTTGAGCTGAAGTCTTCTATGGGAGGGCTGAAGCAATGCGACGGCTTCTTAGGGGAGAGGATGGGTGAGGTCCAATGATAGCTAGCTAATACGAGGTGCTGGATGACCAATGTCCAGGAGGGGGTCACTAACAGGTGTGTCTTCGGTGCAGTGCGGTTCTTCTATGCCCCCTTCTCTCGCCTCCGGGCATCCGCGTGGGTGATGCGCAGATGCACGGCGTGGGACTGGCGTCCACCAATCAGGAGCGGCTAACGTAAGAAATATTCCCTGACTGGCATTTTGACTGTGGTTCCCTCCACACTCCCCCCGTCCCTATAAAACAAGGGGTGTATTAGAAACTTAATTTATACATAGTATGTCATTTTAAAATGGACCCTCCACCGGCTTCACATTAAGGGGTGGAATGGTATATATAGCAATAGAAGAGAACGTTTCTGGTTTGACTAAAAGAAAACATCTAACAATTTAAATACATAATATACTTCTTTGTGAAATTGTTCATGATTATTGTACTGACATGGTGTTGGTTGATCTAATTCTTGTGATTGAACGAAGTACTACTATTTTGGTGCACTAAACTGATCATGATTTAGTTACACTACACACTTCACTGCAGCTTTTTTTCTTCTTTTTCTTCCTTTCTTTCAAGATTCACTCCGAGGGATTCACCCTAGTAATGGTCCTCACACCCAAGCGCTGCTCCTTGGTTATGGTTCCTTCCTTGACAGAGCAACACCTCCCCACACATCTCACCCCCAGGATCCCAAGGGAAAGCAATTGGATTTATGCCTTCCAGAAACTGACTTACTGCTAGTTTTTCTTTTACTTTCTTCTGAGGACGCATTTTCGAACTGTGTTTTAAAAAGCCCTGCTTCTTGTAAGGAACTGGCTCCTCCCTGTGGTTCCTCCTGCTATAATTACATTTCCCATTGAGCAGCTCCTGTAATCTAACTTCTCCCTTAAAATAGGATGAGGAGACACCCTCATGTCTTTGTTCTAGATTCTTAATTAAGCTTCCTGAAGGTTGGATGTTCAACATAGTCACTTCCTGATCCTGGCTTGTTTGTGCAGTAAAGGCAAGTTTCTGAAGTGCCACTTCTGTCCCCGCACTGGAGCACTGAAGGAACTTCACCCGATGTGTTCCCACCTAGTGCAGCCAAACTCTGCTGATCATCCTTGTCCTTATCTGCTGCTTCTACCCCTGAGTCCGATACAATACTAATGTCTGAACGAGTACTTGTTTCTAACCCCTCCCCTGAAGGTTGGCTATTTGTCTGGGCAGTCTCCTGCCCTTAATCAGGTTGTTCTACTAGTGTGTGGTCCTGAAGTACGCTCACTTCCCTGGTCCTGCACTCTAGCATTGAGGGAACTTCAGGTGGTGAGCTTTCAGGCTGCATAGATGAAACCTGCTGACCCTCTGCAGGGTTATTCAAAGATGAAAAGTGAATATCATTGACTTTTAACATTAGATTACTTACAACATTCCGGGGACGTACCCTAAGTAGACGTTGTGGGCCTGGTGGTAGCTGGGTCAGATTTAGGCCTATTGAGTCGACACGTCCAGGTTTAACGACGAATTCTCCTCGTTGAATGAAACATTAAACTTATTGTCGGCATGTTCCCCCTGTTTGCGGCCTTCATCCCAGCCCTCCTGGAATCTTTGGCAATCGCGAGCAAAGTAACCCTAAAAAGTAAGAAAAAGTAATCCCCACATAGGCAACGATTATTACTCCGCCTAGGTGATGGGGTGCGTTGGCCACGAGGCGATATGATAGCGTTTGTGAGACGCCTCAAACCCTCACATACCTCGTCCAATTTGTCACGAACCCCTGAGATCCCAGTGACAACTTCGTCTAGTTTTGCGTTCATGCCTGTCACTTTATCTAGCTTTGTATCTATTCCCGCAAGAGAGGGAGAACCTGATCCAGAATTTGTTTGCCAGAGACCCCCATTACCATGACCTGATAGGCTAGCAGTCGGTGATGAATCTGGTGATTTTGTGGGTGTCCGTGAGCAGAGGCGGGAAGCCAAACTACTCTGGCCTGGCTGTTCGTATCGGGAAGGTCAACCCACAGCATTTATCTGCACTACTGGCCCTTGGGACCTCTGGTGCTGGGAACCATATGAGGATGAACCTGCTGACCCGTGCATAGCAACATAATTATGCTGAAATGTCTGAGTCCTATCAATGGCTTTTTCCATGGAAGAAATATTAGCGTTGAAAATATATTCTGCTAAACGCTTATCCAGCAAACCCTGGGTAAATCACATTGTTATCTGCTCTTCCTCTCCCCTTTCCAGATGTTTGTAAGCTTGATGAGCCAAATGCTGGACTCTATCAGCCTATTCTAAGATTTCCTCACCATTCTCCCGGTGGGCCTGAGAAAATTTCATTATTGCCACGTCTAAAACTTCCCTATCTCCAAATCGCTTTACAAGTTTGTGCATCATGCGAGTGTAATCAATTGATGGTTCCCGATCTAGTATCCGGTTGTAAAAATCTCTAGTTTTCCCCTTAAGACACCATCCCAAGTTTGTTAGAGAAGTAGTGCCACTCCAATCTTTTTCCGCTGCATACGATGTGAAACGGCGATAGAACGGAGTCCAATCAGATTTACCATCATAATCGAGTTCTCGAGGTGGTGGATGGAATGAATTACTCCTTCGGCCATTGACTGGTCCACCGTCGAGGAGACGTAGAGTCATGCGAATCAGAATCCTGAGAGCCAGCTGACAACCTTCGAACTGGACGACAAGTGGAATGAGACGAACCCTTAGTTGAAATATGTCCCTGTCTCCGAAAACCAGAACTATGCAAACCATAGGGTAATACGAGGAGACCTACGTCTGGTGTGAGTGCGTGCAGCTGCACCTCCAGAGGCAGCGGAAGCATTGCCATCGGTTGATGGCGAGTTTGAACGTCTCCTAGCATTTGTTTCTGCTATTGTGTTGGAGCCTGAGGTTCTGGGTCTGTGTCAAAAGATATGGCATCCAACAAAGGAGTTGTAATCTTAAGGTGAGAAATATGGTGGATGTTGTATGCCGTGATAGTGCGTGTGTCTAAATTTGACAATTCTGTTGGCCAGTGTGAACAACACTCCAGATAACGTTATTAGATCAGTTACCGATGCCAAGTTAATGCGCATGCGGGGCATCTTGCAGTGATGAAAAGCCGCAGCTCAGAACTAGTCTTTTGCAAAATGTACGTTCACAGCCAAAGTAAGCCAGCAATGAATAAAAATAAGACACGTCAGGGAATAGACCTTATTTCTAGGAATGGTCAAGAATAGTACTCTGCTTCCAAGTCTGTAACTAATGGAAGCAGGTGCCGCTTAAGAATTATCCAGTATGTTTGAGGTAACCATTCACTGTACGAAGTTCAAAAAATTGGGGAAAAACAGGGTGGCCCCCAATACTTAGGATTATCTGACCCAATGGTACTCCCTCCCAAAAATTTTCAAAACTTAGATGACACTTGGTATGGTCGTAAACACTCAATAGGACTGGATAATCATAAGTTCGTACACTTGATCATGCACTTAATGATCATGTAGGAACATGACTTGATCATGTTCGTACATCTAGGATCATGCACTTAAATTTAGGGTGTAAACAAATATTGCTCTCTTACAAGTGTATGTTAGGTAAGAACCCTTATCACTTATTTCTAAGTATTTTCACTGGCCACTTGTAGGAATGTCTCATACAGTCATGTTCCCCTAAAAAGTGGACATTTGCAAACCACAATGTTCCAAGTTTCAATATTTCAATTATATATTCCACAGTATCACTCACTCAACTCTAGTATATAACAGTATATTTCACCTAAGTGTTTCAAGTAAATGTATCTAATTTTACTTAAAATTAAGTTTATGCACAAATATCTATATTTATCAATGAGTATACAGTTCAAAGTTCATGCATCTATTAAAGAATAACACATGTAAATGAACAAATCCACAAGAGCCGTGACGAGGATTCCCTGACGCCTAATCCTATTGACATAGTTCGAGTGCATGGAGAGAGTTGCGTAAAAACCCTGGTTTGTGTCTCGGAGAGGCTGCGGGATCCAGTAAGTTCAGTAGAACTTCGGTTTCAACTCTTTTACCATGTCGTAGCTCAGTCGATTAAGGCAGCATCCGGGATGCTCCCGGATGCAGGTTCGAATCCTCATCACGGCCCTTGTGGATTTGTTCATTTGATGCATTACGTTATTGTGATTTCTGTGTGTAACAACACATGTATTTCAGATGAATGGATAAGCTCAATGGCACTCCCAGGGAAGAAATATGGTTTCCTTTACTCAGGTTCTAAGTACACCAGCACTAATTTTCTTGACACATATGTCTCCCTGGAGTCATATATATATAAGGAAAGTTCTTGCAGCCAATGTATAATACAGCGCAGTGAGATGCAACAAACACTTGTATACCTGAAGCCACTGGTTCTTCCACGACCGTGAGAAAACAATAACACTGAGCCCGGATACGCTCGTGAACGAAGGGGCTGAATCCGTGAGTTGGTAACTTCCTCCTCACTCCTATTATAACAACAAAAATTGCCGAAAACTCTGAATTCTGATGTGGAATATCGAGAAAAATAGTAAATGCAAAGAAAACTGAGGGTACAACCTTAGTGGTAAGTGGGAACGCCAACTGGTGGGGCGGACGCCAACTGGTGGAGTAGACGCCAACTGGTGGAGCAGACGCCAACTGGTGGAGCAGACGCCAACTGGTGGAGCAGACGCCAACTGGTGGAGCAGACGCCAACAGGCGGGGAAGACCGGCAGCATGTAGGAACAAATATGGCGGCGGCGTGGCTGGGTGATGGCGTCGTCTTGAGAACAATGAATATTCACCAAAATTCACAAAAAATAGAGAAAATTGCCAAAAATGGAGAAGATTGATACCGCAAAGAGGGCAAAAAATCTGGGAAATAAATCTAACGTCGAGAAACTCGCTGGATGAATGGGGGTTGTAGAACACTCTTGAATCAGGAACAGAGATATGACGAAGTATAAAATCACAGGGAAATGCAAGAAATGGAGAATAAAGCACAAATACTGGAATCAGGAACCACAATATCTCAGACAACGCAGCTGGAAAGCATAAATCAAGTCCTAGCAAACTGGAGAACATCTAAGGTGCAACCGACGACAGTAAATGTTACTGTGATGTTGAACACGAAGTCTCAATCAAATTCAGCAGGATAATGATGCGCACAGCGTGGCGAGGTCCTCTTGATCACCGTGTCGGCTGATTTTAATTTTTTTTTAATTTTTGCCCCGAGGGCCGAGTTTATTGGGCAGCGCCACTCATCTTATGAGTGGACATACCGCCATAGCAGCATGTACAACACTCCCCAAAAGGAAGTAAACCCGCCGAGTTGTTCATCCTGTCACTTGTACCCAGACACAGCTGGGACTTGCTTAACTGTCTCAAGTGAACAGCTCCTGAAACAAGAAGAGTAACATCTGTCAACCCTTAAAAGCTTACGTTATCTTGCGGGTGCCAAATGTGGGAATCTTTTATAAGAACAGTATCAATATTTGAGAAATAGTGTTTGCCTAACTCAAACAATGTGGGGTTTATCATTCTACACATATTTCTAATGTTTCTCAGGTGTTCACATTCACTTACATAGTGTTCAAGGCAGTGTTCGTCACTCTCATCACAAATTCTGCAACTTCGCTGATCAACAGTCGTTTCCATTCCATATCTCCATGGATATTTGTATCCCAGACGGATTCTCGCTATTACTGATTCTCTCCCGCGTCCTCCTCCTATTCTTCCATAATGACTGCCAGCTGCAACCATGTTGTACCATCGTACAGATTAACTGGTTTGTGCTTCTATCCTCCTTTCCTCAGTTACCTTGTCACGGTGATGTTGCCTGACAATACCTCTAATTTGTAGTAGAGTCTTGGGTATGAAGTATTCAATATGGTCTCCTTCAGCGCCTTCAGCACACATCTGCTCGTTCATTCCCACATATTCCAACATGGGAGGGGATCCACAGAAACTTGATGACTCTTCCCTGATTGGTAAGTACTCTCACAGCTCTCTTAATTTCAGCAACTATTGCAAGATTTTCTGCCCAATTTATACTTAGGCTTTGCAGTGCTGCTTTTGAATCAGTGCAAATCATTGAATCATTAGTGTTCCGTTCAAGAAACCTTAGCGCCATAACAATGGCAGTTAGCTCTGCTTGCGTTGAAGAGGCATAGTTCTCAATACGCGCTTTTTCTTCATTTCTGCGTTGGAAAGTATTATCCTTGATTACCGTGTATGCTGCACCAGCCCTTCCATTGACAGGATTAGATGACCCGTCAGTGTAGATTTGATCTAGTTCATCTCCGGCTTCTTTATAAATTTCCTCGAGATACTTGTGCCTCATTTCTTGTGGTAACATGTTAGATTTTTTCATTGCCATTTCATTGATGATAATCTTGCATGAGTCATCCTCCCAGGGAGGTAACCTCTCTACAGGCAGGAGCTCACGGGCTTGCACAAGCAGGCGAAGCTCTTCGAGGTAGCAGACTGATCTGTGATGCCATTTTTTGCTTCTCCTGTTTCCCCCTGGAGAAGCAAAAAACGGCATCACAGATCGGTCTGCTACCTGTAGGCTGATTACTCACTGCGCCAGTGTGGAGGCGGTCGCCTAGGGGTTAAGACCGACCAACAACGTGGTAATCAACATACACAGAAATGGGTAGAAAACGGGGAAACAGTGCTCACCTTGAGCTGAAGTCTTCTATGGGAGGGCTGAAGCAATGCGACGGCTTCTCAGGGGTGAGGTCCAATGATAGCTGGCCAATACGAGGCGCTGGATGACCAATGTCCAGGAGGCGTCACTAACAGGTGTGTCTGCAGTGCGGTGCGGTTCTTCTCTGTGAGAGGATGGTCTCTCAAGATTATCCCACAGCTGACTTGAATGGCTCATTGCAGTGCACAGTGCACCGACCTCGTGCACAAGCCCTATCTCTGTTAACCCTGGATAGTAAACTGTCATGTTGGGTATCTCCAGGATGCCCACTTAACCAGGAATACGTTTGTAATACGGAGGCCGCCATATGTCCAGGCAGGGAGTATTTACAGCGAAGTTAAGCATCCACGCCATAGGGTCAGAGAGTACACATAGGAGGTGCCAGGCGTGAGAGAGAGAGGGAACGCCAGCGAGGCGACAGATCTGACCCTGAGGTCAGCCTCAACCGGTGCGATGGAGAATAACAACTGTGACGTGGTCGTGACGTGTTCATGACGACACTTCTGCTACTGATCGTGGAACGATCAATATGATTGGTTCCCGCTCTTTTGCTGAAACGCCATTGGTCAATTGTAACCCCTTGTGTTTGTGCTTGATCAGATATTCTGTACCTCACCCTGCTCTGGTGACGCTCTATTACTCTCTCATCTATCCTTATCTCAATTATGGTATTTCTGCTTGGGATTCTACTACCCAAAATCCTTTATGTCCTTTAATTACTCAACACAAAGCTGCTATTAGAACAATTTCTAACTGGCCCCAGACAGCACTCGGTACCCTTATTCAAATCTCTAAATATGTTAGATATTAAGTCACTGCACATCCTCTTATGTGTACTCTATAAATTAACAACTCTGAACTGTAATGTCAATCCTGACCTTAAAAGCTTCCTAGAAGGTTGTAACAAAACCCATGGACACCACACCAGACACAGATACCTATTTGATATTCCAAAAGTACGACTTAATCAAACTAGAAATGCTCTACAAATCAAGGGGACCCAGAATGTGGAATGACCTTCCCAATCACGTCAAAGGCTGTACCTCTCTCACCCAGTTTAAGATAAAAACTAATTACTACCTAATAAACTCCGTGTAACCTAAATGTCAACCCATGTCTTATTATTTTATACAATGCTGTTTGTTGACCAACTTGAATAATTACTATTTTCTGCTCTCCTTTTTTATTTTTTTATTTTTTTCAACACAATTTATACCTTAAGCTCAATTATTATTAAGTTTTAGTCTAAGTTCACCCCCTCCCCCTCACCTTGCCCGAAACGCTATGCGAACTAGTGGCATTAGGTATAGTATGAACTAGCTCTATCTTTAAATCAAACATTATGTTTGTAACGCATGTCCTCTCTACGGTTAATGGTTGAGTGGGAGAGGTTATATGGCTACACATGGCTACACTTGATACATTGGTGTCTATCACTAAGATAGGATCGGATATAGTCCAGGGCAAGGCCTCGGATTCCATAATGGTGGAGTTTAAGTAAGAGGTAGTGGTGATTAACAGTATCAAAGGTCAATGAAGAGTCCAATCAGAAACTCATTTTTGTCAGGGGCTGAGTAGATTATATTAAGGAGACTAATAATTGCATCGTTGATACTCTTTTGGGAGCGGAAGCTAAACTAATAGGAGCTGAGTTGGTCGAATTTTACGAGGTAGGAGTAAAGCTGTTTGTAGATAATTTTTTCAAATATTTTTGATAGTATGGGTAGGTTTGAAATTGGTCTATAATTGTTTCTGTCTGCCGGATTGCCTCCTTTATGAACTGGCGTTCCTCGTGTTTTAATAAGGATATCAGGGAAGGTATGACACTCTAAGAGATTTGTTGAACAGCAAAGCTAAGGGTGATGCAAGAGCATGGGAGGCGCTCTCGTATGTATGGTATTTCATTGATGTTCCCAGCTTTGGTTTTTAGTGAGTGTATGATTGGTCCTAACATCTGTCGGGCTTTCTGGCTAAAGGAGAAGAGTTTGGATAGCTGCCTGAGAGATATGTGTTAATATGTGTCTGAGTCTGAAGGATTTTTCTGGCAAGGTTAGCACCAATCGGTGAAAAGAAGCTATTAAATTCATTTGCCATTTCAAATCAGTTGCAGGTGTATAGGCATTCTTTGAGAGTTTCATCTGCTTATATGAATGTTGTTCAGTTCCTAGGATGTTAAAGATGGTTTTCCATGTGCTTTTCATGTTGCCTTTAGCTTCTTTGATTCTATTGTCATAATAGGAAAGTTTTGCTTTTCTTATGATACTGGTAAACATTGATGAGTATCTTGTAACTAATTCCTTTGTAACTAGGCTAATCCTAAGTTTCTTTTCATAATCATGTTTCTTGTTGATTGATTTGAATATGCCACCTGTGAGCCACGGATTGTTTATTCTTTTGTCAGTTACTTGCTTAGTGAGGAGAAGACAATGAGTGTTGTAGAAGCTTAGAGTTTTGTGGAGGAAGAGGTTAGCAAATGAATTTATATCCTGTGTATTATTGACTTCAGATTCCCAGTTAATATTGCGAAGTGCGTTTGCGAGGTTGCATATTGCTGCTTCACTTTATAGTCTGACGGTAAGTTTCTTGCTATTTGGTGGTGTTATGTCCATGTTTGCTATGAAGAAGGTAGGATAGTGGTCAGTTGTTCTGTCAAAGATTATACCAGATGCAAGGGGAGCTGTTATGTTAGTCCATAAGTGATCCAAGGTAGTGGCAGATGTTTGAGGTACACGTGTGGGCTTGGAGATTGTGGGGATTAGCATAAAGGAGTTCATGCTGTTTAGGAAATAGTCGAAGTGAGGGCTATTTTGTTGACCCAGGTCAATATTGAAGACTCCTCCTAGAATGATGTGGTTTTTGTTGAGATTGTTGTTTATGATAAGATTCCTTAGGTTATCTGAGAATAAAACTATATTAGTATTGGGAAATCTATAAGATAACTCCGACAGTCAAGGAGGATTTAAGGGATTTATTCGAGAAACAGGCAAAGGTATATTCACATTAGTCGTCTCTATCTCTGATGTCAGTATTGCAGATGAAGATATCTTGCCACCTCCCATTTGTTAGTCCTGCAGTTGTGAATGGCTTTATAACCAGTTATTTGTAACTTTATAACTTGTTGAATTAAGTATAGTCTTTACTTAGCCAGGTGTCTGTTAAAATAATGAACGATAATATAGTAACAAGTGCTGTGAGCGTGCATTTATATCATCAAAATGTTTACCAAGTGATCTGACATTTTGGTTGTAAACTGATAAGCAGGTAAGTAAACTGATAAGCTTATTGTAAGCTGACATGCTTACAGAGCATAAGCTTTGTATGCTTGTTATCAATGAGGACACTAAAGAATTTCCTATCTAATTTGTTACTAATTTGGATATTGAATATTTTTAGATTAATTTGATCCGAGGATTTATTACCAAACAAAATATAGAAAGTTTTGTCAATGATAAGTGTGAGTTTGTTAGCAGTTAACCACAGATGGACTTCACTTAGCTCAGTATTAACTGCGTCACTTAGAACAAGAGGGTCAGGACTGGAGAAAATGAAGGTTGTGTCATCATCAAATAAAATTGGTTTGAGGTGTTGTAAGCCACGTGGAAGAACATTAATGAAGATGAGACAGAAGAGAGGGCCAAGTATGCTTCCTTGTAAAACTCCAATGTTGATGGGTAGGGGTGGAAGAAATGGAATTATTCACAGAAACCTACTAGAGCCTGTCAGTAAAGTAAGACTGAAGGTATTAAAGGGAGTGATCTCTGACTCAATAATGATGTAGTTTAAGAAGAAGTTTTTTTTCGTTAACAGTGTCAAAAGCCCTATGTAGGTCTGCAAATAACCCAACAGGGAAGTCATTTTTATCAAGAGCTGCATGTATCAAGTTAATCATACTAATCTATGATTACTGTGCATTGTTAGGGCTTTTTTGGAGTCTTAAGCCATATTGGTATATTGTGTCAGGCTAGATAAGAGCTCGTGGATTAGCTTTTAAATAGTTTTGACAAGGTTGGCAGAATTGATAAAAGTCTGAAGTTGTTGACATCAATGAGATCCCCACATTTATTGACTGGGGTTACTCTGTTTTTTTTTTTTTTAGAATATCTGGAATGGTTTGGAGTTCAAATGATTTGTTGAAGAGCAATGCAATTGCAGGAGCTAGAAATCTGGAGGCTTCTTTGTAAATTAGAGTTGGTATCTCAGCAAGGGCACTTGACTTTATTTTAAGAAAAAATATTATCTCATTAAAATTTGTGGAATTAGTGGGAGTTAGGTACAGAGACTCTGGATAGTCACCTGTAAGGTAGTCCTTAACATTAGTTAGGAAGGATGGAATATCATTAGCAAGGGATGACCCAATGGATGAATAGAACCTACTGAATTAAAAAGCAGTGTCAGAGGCTGAAAGCACACCATCGTCATTGAATAAGTGTATTTGTTTTTTATTCAAAATCTTTTTTGATCCTACTATTTGGGAAATAGTGCTCCATGTTTTCTTAATGTTGCCCTTAATTGGGGTAAATTTATATTCGTAGTATTTTATTTTGGCTCTCCTAATTATTTTAGATAGCAGTGATGAGTAAATCTTTGAGAATTCTTTGGAGACGGCTCCTAACCTATAGTTCTTCTCACGGTCATGTTTTTCATTATTAGATTGAAGTATACCCTTTGTTAGCCATGGATTGCTTAACCTTTAAGTAGTGACTTGTTTCGTTAGCATTGGACAGTGGGTGTTACAGAGGCTCAGAGTTTCCTGAAGAAATGTTTGAACTGATAGGTTGATGTTCATTATGTTACCTAATTCAGTCTCCCAGTTGATATTAGTAGCAGCAGCAATAAAATTGCTTATAGAAGTTTCATTGTGCAGCCTAAAACTTATCTTCATTGTAATTAGAGATAGTTTATTAATGGGGGTTAGGAAAAATGTGAGGTAATAGTCTGTGGTCTTATCACTGCTTATCCCTGAAGTAAGTGGAGTGGTTATGTTAGTCCAGATGTAGTCAAGAGCAGAGACAGTCGAATCAGAGATTCTAGTAGGTCTAGTGATTAAGGGTATGAAGAGGCAGGAATTAATACAGTTGAGGAAACTAAGCAGCATGAGGGTATCAGACTCACAGAGGTCAATATTAAAGTTCCCCGAAATTATTAGATGGTTTTTGTTCAGTCTATTAGCTGGTATTAGATTTCTAGGGATAGAATTGAATTCAGACACATCAGTGTTATGAATTCTGTAGACTGCTCCCACAGCCAGGACAGTCTCGGCACCCTTGAATCTGAAACTGGCAAAGATATACTCTCCACAGGAGTCTTTAGTTCTAATTACTTTTAAGCATGTCAGCTCTTGGTGGTAGTTTAGAGCAGTACCACCACCTCTCTGAAATGATCGACAGTTGTGAATTGCTGAGTAATTTGGTATGTTAAAGAGTTGTATAGTATCCTCTTTTAACCATGTTTCAGTATGGTTAAAAGAGGATACAAAGGAGAATTGTCAACTGTTTGAATTAGGGCACTAACATCATCAAAGTGTTTGCTTAGAGATCATATATTCAAGTTTATTACAGAAACATTGTGGTTATGTGTTAGAACATTGTTTACATTGTGTGCTGTATAATACCTGAAATTTTGATAATTAAAGTGATGATTGTCATTGATACCAGATAAGAGGTTTAGTTCGGGTCTATACAAGTTTGCATAAGAGGGCTTATTGACTGTAAAAATGGCAAAAAATGTAATTATTAAAATATCTTATATAAAAAATATACAAAACTAAACAAAAAGAGGTAGATTGCTTTAAGGTGCTCTCAGGTACACTGAAAGTAGTAATTTGCACTAGGAGATACAGGCAAAGCCAGGGGAATAATGGAGCAAGGGAGAATGGAGAGGCTAGGCAGCCTAGGTAACAAAGAAAAATAAGTTGAATAATAATCCTAAAGTAATATAATCTTAATGATAATGAACTATAAATAGCTTAGTTATGATCCTATAATTTGTATGAACTTAAGAAAATAAAAATGAATTCAATTAATTAATTCCAATAGATGACCAATATAAATCAAGTTTACTTTACTTGAAATGACTAGTATAATTCAATAGTTTACTTTAATAAAGTAATTACACTATAGGTAATTTCTAAAGTTACACTATAACAAAATGAGGTAGATTACTTAGAGGTACACTGAAAGTAATAATTTACACTAGAGAACACAGACAAAGCCAAGGCACATTGAAACAAGGGAATATGGGGAGGCTAGGCAACCTAGCTAAGAATGAAAGTCAGGTTACCTAGCCTGTACTTGGTGACAAGGGGGTTAAATAAGAAGAGGCACAAGTGAAAGGGTTTTATCGGGTCAGTCTGGCCTGGCTAAGTGATAGGGTTAGCCAGGTCAGTCAAAGCACACTGGTTGAGAAATGTTTTGAGGGTATCCTCATATGAGATTGTGAACATTTTACCTGAAGGAAATTTTCTCACTTTTATCATGCAATCTCTGACAAAGCACTGATGGATTACACCTTGCTTTGTTTTCCGGATTTGTTGCAGGCGGTAGAGGAGTCCCTGCCTTTTTTTGGTCAAGCACTCGATGATGTAAATTCCATTTTTATGAGGATTCTGGGGAGCCAGTCGGCCGAGCGGACAGCACGCTGGACTTGTGATCCTGTGGTCCCAGGTTCGATCCCGGGCGCCGGCGAGAAACAATGGGCAGAGTTTCTTTCACCCTATGCCTCTGTTACCTAGCAGTAAAATAGGTACCAAGGTGTTAGTCAGCTGTCACGGGCTGCTTCCTGGGGGTGGAGGCCTGGTCGAGGACCGGGCCGCGGGGACACTAAAGCCCCGAAATCATCTCAAGATAACTTCAAGATACCGCTGACTGAACAAGATCAGATTTTATGGACTGGGTAGCTAGCTTGAGACGAATTTTTCTCTGGTTTTGTCCTGATGGATTCTTTTTGCCTACTCTGTAGACAGCAATTATTTCTGTTTTGTTGACATTACAACACAGTTGGTCTTTTATGAGAGCATGTACTATATCAATACGATTCTCTCCTTCACTTTCCACATAAATGGCTGAAGACGACACAATTACAGAGTCCAACAACTTTTGCTGGTCTTGTTCATCCTGGTAGATAGATTGTTGAGCGGTTAAATTCTGACAAAAGCATTAATTTTTTCAAGACCTTCCTCTTGTTCTTTGATGGATTCATTGGTTTTCAAACACGTATTTTCATCACGGAGACGGTTTATGTCATGCTGGAGTTGATGTGGTTAGCTTGACTCGCTCCAACCTCCTCGCGAAGAAGGGTTGTTTCCTGTTGCTGTTGATGTAGGTTTCGTGCGGGTTAGCATGATCCTCACTTTGGAGGCTCTGAATTGCCGTAATGTGAGCCTCAACGACTAGACACGGCTTTTTCAACTACTGATTCTCACCCCAGTTAGCGAATTCCGGCGAGGGACCGACAGCATGCCTGAAGTGCGAGAAGTGGGATGTTAGCGAGGAATTTGCAGGTGACTGAGAGGACACAATCCCCTAGTTCAGTGAAGGGTTTGAAGGGAGAGCAGCGCCGCCACAGGCCCCTGGGGGGCATAGAACGACGACTGTCAGTGTTGTTCAGGATGTGG
Organism: Procambarus clarkii; assembly: GCF_040958095.1. Taxonomy (NCBI): domain Eukaryota; kingdom Metazoa; phylum Arthropoda; class Malacostraca; order Decapoda; family Cambaridae; genus Procambarus; species Procambarus clarkii. Next base: position 25,176,181 of record NC_091197.1, read on the forward strand.
GCCTTGTTTGGAGATTTGAAGTTCTTTTTTCCTCGGCAACATGTTGAACATTAAGAGTTCCTGATGTAAAGTCAGGTTCGTTCTCGACTCATAATCGAGAATTTCTCCTACCACCCGTATTATTTTTTTGTATGTTTTGTTTTATTTTGTTTTATTTTATTGCAATGCTACAGTTTACAGAGAACACACACATATATACAACAATATAACAATCACCGTTCGAAGACCTCGTCCAGCTCCTCGAAGATCGGGTGCGTACCCAGGATACAGCACGCATTTCCCCTCTGAACTGCGACAAGGAGACGCTGGAACAGAAAACTGGCCGCTCGTGGGTCTCTAGTTTTCCCAATGAGTTCCTCACCCACCTCCTTTAAAAACTTAAGTGCACATATACACCAGGCGCCCAGAGTCTCAGAGTCGATCGGCACGAACCTGTAACAACGTTCTAGGTCTCTGTACTTGTAGATTTTCTGGGTCTCCCTGAAGGTGGCTGCCCCTCCTCCCTCCGCTGAGTTGTAACGTAGATATGTATCAGCTAATGTAGATGCTCACGTGTAATCCCATACGACCTGTTTTCCTTCCCTCCATGGCTACAAGGTGACTCCATCTGGGCGTTTTTGGCTATTGTCAGGTCTGCACAACTGAGGTTCCCTTTGTGCTGGACACCCAGCTATAGCCAAACTTCTCTTGATGATGTCATTGACTGCTTCATGTCTGGCACTCTTTCCCTGTGTCTTACGACAGATGAGGCCAAGGCTGCCGTATTGGTCTACTCATGCATGGCCGCAAATACACCGGTGTTCGGTGGAGATAGTGGCGGCAAGGTGCAGGGCAACACCAATACTTATGGCTCGATGGTCCAGGCGGGTGCCCAGGGCGGAATTAGGGACTGCCAACAGGAAGTCCTCAGCATGGGGGGCTTGCACAGCTAAGAGATGCGCTCTCTCCTTCTGAGAAGCTGCCTCCAGCAATGCTTTGGGGATGTTCTCCATTATGGGGCTATCCCATTTGGCCTGTTTACCGTCGTTTGGAAAAGTTGGTCGAGTGTGTGAACTGGCAAGAGTGTCCCACTGACCGGCTCCTTCTACTAATTTGGGATTACGAATTCCAATGGAGTTCCTTAGGTATTCTGGTAGTATTTCATTCACTAATTCACTTGTAGTACTGGTCGAGGATAAGAATGCCGGCAATGCTAACTGTGTCGCCTTGCGAATACCTATACCCCCGAGTCTAACTGGGAGCGTTGCTTGGGTCCACTGGTCATCTTGCAGGGAGAAGTTTAACACTTTCATAGTTATTGACTTTAGGAGTGAGTTGTATTCTGTTAATTTTGGGCTGTCGAAGGAAGGAGCACACCTGAGGAAATAGGTAAGTCTGGGCAAGGCCAGGCACCTTGTAAGAAGGTACAAGGCATCGTGAACATCCAAAGCCCCTATTCTTTCCTCCATCCTCCTCAGGTCTTTAAGCTTTTCATCGAGGACTACCTCAAAGGCGTTCGAGCCCAGAGGTGCCCCTAGCAGCACACTGTTGGTAGGAGCGATCACTGGGGCTCCTGTCAATAAGATTCGTACTGCATCTATGATTGGTTGGCTGGATGAGATGATTTCACATTTTGATGGATTTAGTGTAAGGCCTAGCTCCTCTCCCTTAGATTTCACTAGCTCAAGATCTCCTAGCAGGGATTTCTGTCCCTGCCAGGGTGCTAACGTCCAGGAACTAGATGTTGAATTAGCTGAACAACCTGCTTGCGACCTCTTTAGCTACCATGCAGAAAAGGAAAGGGGCAAGCGGGTCTCCCTGCTGGACACCTTCTGCAGAAACAACTTCATGTTCCCCAAACAACAGTGTCGAGTCCCTACTGTATCCTGCTGAAACGAAGGGAAGTAGACAAGGAAAGCTGGTTCGAACGGCTTCCAGTACCACATCCCTTTTTACTGTTTGAAGGCATTTTTAAAGTCTAATTTAATTAATGCCTTATTTTCTGGGAGGTGCTTAATATAGGCTCGTGCTGCATGGGGCTGCTGCTTCACAGCCATGGGAAACACCAAAACGTAGTTGATGGGAACGAAGCATCGTCGCAGCGTCTATGCTAATTTTTCTGACAGCTGCTCTAGCGACAAGGCGCCGAAGTGTGTTACCCACAGCAATGGGTCTGACTCCACCATCCTTCTTCTTAAGGGCACAAAGGGATGCTCCGAAGAAGAAGGGTTTAATTGTATCTGGGATCAGCCCAGAGAGGCAGTGGTTGACAAACTTCGTGGCCTCTGACAGTAGTGTCTCGACCACTTCGCCGGGAACTGGGTTTATCATTTCCTTGAGGTACTGAGGTCTTACTCCAGTGTATCCTCCTGCTGAACCTGGCGGGAATAACATGATGGCTTTGTATACCTTTGACGCTTGGAGGACTAGAGGTCCCATGTCTGGGGCATTTGTGTTCCGAGCAATGGGTTCCCATGGTACTCTGGGAGGGTGCTTCTCTCTCAGTGAGTCGGCAGTTGCAGTATTTCTAGGGGCGATTGTTTCTTCACTGGTAAGTAACCTAATTGCCCCTACTGTGTTGCCCTCTTCAATTTTTTTGGTCACTTTTGTTCCAAGCTTAAAATTGTCATTGGAACTCTTCGGTTTGCCACGACGGTTTTTGCGTTGAGGAGGGATGGGGATCGAGTTGTCAGCTCTGGGGAAATTATTCATTGCCCTAGTGACTGACGAGGCTAGTGACTTGCTTCCTCTTGCAGGTACGCCAAAGCAAATGATGCCAAACAGGAGCAAATTATGCCACGCTTTGATGGTGGCCGCGGCATTAAGATTTGCAGACCGTTCATTAACTTTCCTTAGAAGGTCTGTATATTTCCCTGCTGCAACTGGGCGCGCTGCTTTAGGAATGTGGGGAAGAGTTCTGGTGGTGGATACTTTGATGGCCCCCAGGAGGTCATCTGATGACATGACGTTTGCTGGGATGTGTGGGGGTTCCGGGGGGACCTGTGGTCTTTCTCTCTCTATAGGTTCCGTCCATGCACCCACACAGGCCTTGTGTCTGTATAGGGTTCCATCGTCTCTAAGGCTGTGAGATGCATCACAAACCCGACACGTTCCTCTGGGTCTGGGTCCTCTGTGTGAGCCTCTGGGTGCATTGTTCCCAGGACCATGTTCTTGGCTGAGGGGTTCCTGGTTAGTTGCTTGAGTCCCTTCCATCCCCCGAGCGAGCTAAGACATTGGCGTGGCGTGGGAGGGTGGACACGGGTGGTGGCAGCAGGGGTGGACACGGGTAGTGGCAGCAGGGGTGGACACGGGTGGTGGCAGCAGGGGTGGTTAGCTGTCCCTCGCACTCACCGCTCTTGTGGGTACTTGTGTCTCCCTTCCTTCTGGGAGGAACATGAATGCTTGCTGTGACCTGTGCCATATCTGGATGCATGGAGGGGTGACACATCTCTGCAACAGGGACTGTTTGGGCGGTGAATAGGTGGGTGGGAGGCGCCCAGACGAACGTTGGCGGGGTGGGATGGCAGGAGGTACAGTGGTGCGGTGAGGCCGGGGTGACAGAAGGGGGGTTGACCGGGTACCTATCGGCTTGGGGGTGGGGGTGAGGGCGACACTTAAACACTGGTACAGTTTCCTTGTATATCACTGCACAAGGGTGAATGTATCATACATTTGTAGTCTGGCACACTGTGACCTCCATTAACACTAAACATGATTGCTAATTTTTGTTTTTCTTTCCCAAATATATTTCTATGAACACTGGGTGGCACATGGGTGACCCCCTCGCCTGACAGCACCACAACACCCCGCCCCCCCCCCCCCAACACCTTCACTGTGGGAGGCCTATAGGGCGCCGCCGTGGCCATTACTGCCCTTATATTACACATTGTAAATTCACTTGTTAGATCCGTTTTTGTTGAAATGGTCCACTCTAGGCACTTCCCGTCTACTCTTGCACCTTTCTAGGATATTCACACAGCACCTTGTGCCTTGTGCAGGCTAGGCTCGGTGACGCCAATATGTCACTAGGTATGGCTCAGTAAACAACAGAGCCTCCCTCCACGTGGAGGGAGGCTCCGTGCAGGGAGACGGAGGGAGAGAGGGAGGAATGTGTATATATATATATATATATATATATATATATATATATATATATATATATATATATATATATATATATATACATATATATATATATTAGTATATTTTGGTAGCAGTCTTTCCTGTAGACATATATTATTAAATATGACCGAAAAAGTAAGATTAATAATTCTAACACGAATTTTCTCAATCTTTCGTACATTTCTTTTCACTGTTGGAGGTAAATCAAAAATCAATTCTCCAAAATTCATTTTTATTTCTAGTCTGACGCGACACGAGCGCGTTTCGTAAAACTTATTACATTTTCAAAGACTTTAGTTCACAAATACACAACTGAATAGAACTTACGCATCTCCGATTTTATATCTACATTTGAGTGAGGTAGAAGGGGTGATGTGGCATTAACACAAGACAGAACAAGAGGTGGCATTAATAGGGTATTAATTTCATCAACACAAGACAGAACAAGAGGTGGTATTAATAGGGTATTAATTTCATCAACACAAGACAGAACACGAAACAATGGGTATTGAATAGAAGTGTTTGTAGAAAGCCTATTGGTCCATATTTCTTGATGCTTCTATATTGGAGCGGAGTCTAGAGGTGGGTAGAATATAGTTGTGCAATAATTGGCAGTTGATTGCTGGTGTTGACTTCTTGATGTGTAGTGCCTCGCAAACGTCAAGCCGCCTGCTATCACTGTATCTATCGATGATTTCTGTGTTGTTTACTAGGATTTCTCTGGCTATGGTTTGGTTGTGGGAAGAGATTATATGTTCCTTAATGGAGCCCTGTTGCGAACATAGGAATGTGCCTAAATGCCAACAGCGACTGCCCAGACAGGTACAAGAGGAGTGTTGTTAACGCATATGTCGACCGTGCTCTCAGCCACAGCTCAGAATGGAAGCAAGTCGACGAAGAACTCTGCAGGGTAAGGCAGGTCCTAGTCAATAACGGCTTCTCCAATGGTTTCGTCGAAGACATCATAAGAAGGAAAGTGAAAAGCCATGCAACCTCTGAAGAGACAACTAACACAACACCTATACCCCCTATTAGACTATTTTACAGGAACTTCTTTTCCACAGCTCATAAAATGGAGGAAAGGGTCCTGAAAGATATTGTTAATAGAAACGTTATCCCTACAGACAAAAATCAGAGGATACAACTGACGATTTACTATAAAACCAGAAAAACGGCCTGCCTACTCATGAGAAACTCTCCAGACACAAAACAGAACGCTTTAAAAGAGACTAACGTCGTCTATGCCTTTAAATGCCCTCTTGGGGACTGTAAGCTCCAAAAAACCCAGTATATAGGCAAGACAACAACATCTCTTTCTAGGCGTTTAACGATGCATAAGCAACAGGGCTCCATTAAGGAACATATAATCTCTTCCCACAACAAAACCATAGCCAGAGAAATCCTAGTAAACAACACAGAAATCATCGATAGATACAGCGATAGCAGGCGGCTTGACGTTTGCGAGGCACTACACATCAAGAAGTCAACACCAGCAATCAACAGCCAATTATTGCACAACTATATTCTACCCACCTCTAGACTCCGCTCCAATATAGAAGCATCAAGAAATATGGACCAATAGGCTTTCTACAAACACTTCTATTCAATACCCATTGTTTCGTGTTCTGTCTTGTGTTGATGAAATTAATACCCTATTAATACCACCTCTTGTTCTGTCTTGTGTTGATGAAATTAATACCCTATTAATGCCACCTCTTGTTCTGTCTTGTGTTAATGCCACATCACCCCTTCCACCTCACTCAAATGTAGATATAAAATCGGAGATGCGTAAGTTCTATTCAGTTGTGTATTTGTGAAGTAAAGTCTTTGAAAATGTAATAAGTTTTACGAAACGCGCTCGTGTCGCGTCAGACTAGAAATAAAATATATATATATATATATATATATATATATATATATATATATATATATATATATATATATATATATATATATATATGTATATATATATATATGTATATATATATATATGTATATATATATATATATATATATATATATATATATATATATTTATATACATATATATATATATACTTATATATATGTATATATATATATATGTATATATGTATGTATATATATATATGTATATATATGTCGTACCTAGTAGCCAGAATGCACTTTTCAGCCTACTATGCAAGGCCCGATTTGCCTAATAAGCCAAGTTTTCCTGAATTAATATATTTTCTCTAATTTGTTGTAATCCACAAGTTAGTAGGCATTATTAGCTAGAGGATCATTACTACAACACTTAACGAATGATGATTGGAAGTACATGTTAAGTAGACAGACTATGGATCACATATCTAAGAAAGGTCAATGGATTAAGACCGAAGCTGTTTAGCCAAATTAATAATTCCTGGAAAGAGGAATTATTCTTCGTCAGGCTTCTAGGATCAAGGTTACCGCTCTAGGGATAAGGTTAATCGGATTATACCTTCCTTGAGAGGCGTGGTGAAATGTTTGAGGCCATGGTTGGCTAAAGTCAGTCTTGTTGTGGGAGTTGAACTGGCAAGTCCATCGAGGTCTCCGTTTGTGGCAGCAGCGAAGTGTAGCAGACAGCTATGCGAGAGCCTGTTGTGATCTTAGTGACGAAATTAAGTCTGCAGTATGTGAGTATTGAATGAAAGACTAGCCGGGTGTGGAGCGTTGTAGTAATTATTCCATATTAGGGACTTAGGCGGAAGTAACGAGTGCAAGTGGTGACCGCGGAGGTCAAGTGGTCTATGGGTATTGGAAGTGTATTTACCTAATAGAGTATGTTAATATGTTATTATTTGTCAGACTCTATTCTTTGTAATTAAATGACAAAACCCGACAGCCTTTAAATACCTTTGATATGTCCCCTCATAGTGTTCCTGGTTTGGTTGGTGAGGGAATGTTAGGGAATTGGTAGACGACATATTTGGTGGCAGCGCAAACAGGTTTTGGAACACTTTGAGAGATGAAGGAAGTGTGTTACTGGTTTAGTTGGTGAGGGAATGTTCGGGAAATGCTAGACGTCGGGTTGTGGTGAGAATGGTGGTTACTAGACGGAGGAAAGAAGGGTCAGGTGAAATCAGGTCAGAGGAGTTAGTTAATTAAAGGGACTAGGCCATTGTGGGGCACATGTGGGGTTTATTTCTTTCTTTCCAGATTCCCGCAACGAGAGACGGCTAAGAGGCAAGTCTGGACCACTGAAGCATCGGGATCCAAAACAAGTGCATTGTTCGTAGTGCGGATTATACAGTGTTCGTAGTGCGGATTAGACAGTGTTCGTAGTGCGGATTATACAGTGTTCGTAGTGCGGATAATACAGCGTGTCGAGGTAAACTAGCGCGGGTGAATGTGGGCCAGCGTGGGCCATGTGCGGGCCAAGCGATGGGTGGGCCAAGCGAGCCGCACCTTGGAGCTTGTTTTATATCATTGGTATGGTGGTAATAGTGAGAAACCGTTGTTAAGGACAAATCAAGCGTGAAAACTACGTAATTTGAAGTTAATTAAATTTCATGTAAAGTGTAAATCGAATATTTTAAAGATAAGAAAATATTGAGCGATTTTTGGTGTTGTCAGACGAAGATACAAAAAATAAGCGCAGTGAATTGTGGACGCCTGGGCAAAGCGAGCGACGCATAATTTGACGTCACGGGTTCGATGTCTAGAGTACCGAGGAGAGGTCCATGGAGATTTTTTGTGGGTACAGGTAGCATTATGGAGATGTTACCGAGGGACACGGGGAGCGTGTCCCGTTGGTGGGAGTGTGTGACGTTAGGACGTGGCGACGCAGTGTGTATTGGCGTTTGGACGTCGGGAGTAGTGCATGGTTGTGGATTGGCGTTTGTACGCCGAGTGTAGTGCATGGTTGTGTATTGGCATTAGTACGCCGGGTTTTGTAGTGTAATGCACGTGTAGTGGCTTATTAAACGCCAGCGTAATGCATAGTATTTACTGTAGTGAAATGTGCATGTTTTGACTGTTGATATTATGGATGTAGTATAGTGCATGACATTGTTGGCATTGTAGCGCCAAGGTGTAGCATGTGTAGCATAACTGGTTGTTGTAGCACCGGGTGTATTGTAGACATTAGCGTTGAAGTATGTTAACGCAGGTGGTAGTGTGTGGCGGGTGGCCACTACACAAGAAATTATGCCTGACGAGTGTTGGTCAGGTAATTAACGGATTACGAGAGAAAAGGGAGTGTGTGTGGCGTCTGGTTACTTATTGGTGGTGACGTCTGGTGGTGTTTTGATGCGCTCTGGCGCAAGGCATATGCCTGTGGTGGTAATGGTGTTGGGGGACGCCGTGTGTGTTGTGTTGATGGCCATGAAGACGCTGTGTGCATGTTGGGGACGCCGTGTGTTGTGTTGAGGGCGTTGGGGACGCCGTGTGTTGTGTTGAGGGCGTTGGGGACGCCGTGTGTTGTGTTGAGGGCGTTGGGGACGCCGTGTGTTGTGTTGAGGGCGTTGGGGACGCCGTGTGTTGTGTTGAGGGCGTTGGGGACGCCGTGTGTTGTGTTGAGGGCGTTGGGGACGCCGGGTGTTGTGTTGAGGGCGTTGGGGACGCCGGGTGCTGTGTTGAGGGCGTTGGGGACGCCATTGGGTGGTGTAGTGTAGTGGCGTTTGGACGCCTGGTATGGAGTGTGGTGTTGTGGAGTATATGGTGGCGCAGGGGCGCCAGGTAGTGGTCGGTAAGGTGAGTATTGGCGTAGCAAGGTCGGTGCGTTAGGACGCAGGAAGTGGTTGTAAGGATGTGTGGCGTTATATTGAGGTCATCAGTGGTTGGGATGACCAGAGGTGATGGTGTGTCGGAGTGGGTAAGTCTTATGGATAAGATGAAATGTGGATAATTGCAGGAGTTGGTGGCTGCAGTAGGCGAGCCAAGTCGATATATCTAGCAAAACTCATAAAAGACTAATAAAAATTTATTATTCTCATTAAAATTTTCATTAATTATGTCGGAGTGGGTAAGTCTTATGGATAAGATTACAAGGTAGAATTTCAAAATTTCTGGTGTTGGTGGTTACAGTAGGCGAGCCAAGTAGATATAATAATTTCTTATTAATTAAGTTGTTACAGGAATCTCGCTAGAGGCGAGCCAGTGGCAGTATGATGCTTTAGTGACATTAGTTGTGAAATGATTTTAATGAGGTATTTATTGTGATAATGTATGTGTATGTATATATGGGGACATATGCGTGTTTAAGGAGGGGAGTGGTGTTGTAATCCACAAGTTAGTAGGAATTATTAGCTAGAGGATCATTACTACAACACTTAACGAATGATGATTGGAAGTACATGTTAAGTAGACAGACTATGGATCACATATCTAAGAAAGGTCAATGGATTAAGACCGAAGCTGTTTAGCCAAATTAATAATTCCTGGAAAGAGGAATTATTCTTTGTCAGGCTTGTAGGATCAAGGTTACTGCTCTAGGGATAAGGTTAATCGGATTATACCTTCCTTGAGAGACGTGGTGAAATGTTTGAGGCCATGGTTGGCTAAAGTCAGTCTTGTTGTGGGAGTTGAACTGGCAAGTCCTTCGAGGTCTCCGTTTGTGGCAGCAGCGAAGTGTAGCAGACAGCTATGCGAGAGCCTGTTGTGATCTTAGTGACGAAGTTAAGTCTGCAGTATGTGAGTATTGAATGAAAGACTAACCGGGTGTAGAGCGTTGTAGTAATCATTCCATATTAGGGACTTGGGCGGAAGTTACGAGTGCAAGTGGTGACCACGGAGGTCAAGTGGTCTATGGGTATTGGAAGTGTATTTACCTAATAGAGTATGTTAATATGTTATTATTTGTCAGACTCTATTCTTTGTAATTAAATGACAAAACCCGACGGCCTTTAAATACCTTCCATATGTTCACTCATTGTGTTCCAGTACAAACCTAGTGGTACGCCTCAAGGGTCTGGTGTGGGTAGGAGTATAGGTGGTAGTAACGGTTGCTGAGGCAAGGTGTTATGTGTTGTGTAATCTCTGTGTTCGGAATGAACCGGGGTTCAGCGTCACGACAAATTTTTTTCTTATGAAATGACAAAGCTACCCATTTCATTATATATGAGGTAAATTTTTTTTATTGGAGTTAAAATTAACCTAGATATATGACCAAACCTAACCAACCCTACCTAACCTAACCTATCTTTATAGGTTAGGTTATCTTGAGGTTATCTTGAGATGATTTCGGGGCTTTTTAGTGTCCCCGCGGCCCGGTCCTCGACCAGGCCTCCACCCCCAGGAAGCAGCGCGTGACAGCTGACTAACACCCAGGTACCTATTTACTGCTAGGTAACAGGGGCATAGGGTGATAGAAACTCTGCCCATTGTTTCTCGCCGGCGCCTGGGATCGAACCCAGGACCACAGGATCACAAGTCCAGCGTGCTGTCCACTCGGCCGACCGGCTCCCTACGACTCAGGTTAGGTTAGGTAGCAGAAAAAGTTAGGTTAGGTTAGGTAGGTTAGGTAGTCGAAAAACAATTAATTCATGAAAACTTGGCTTATTAGGCAAATCGGGCCTTGCATAATAGGCTGAGAAGCGCGTTCTGGCTACTAGGTACGACATATATGTGTATATATATATATATGTCGTACCTAGTAGCCAGAACGCACTTCTCAGCCTACTATGCAAGGCCCGATTTGCCTAATAAGCCAAGTTTTCATGAATTAATTGTTTTTCGACTACCTAACCTAACCTAACCTAACTTTTTCGGCTACCTAACGCAACCTAACCTATAAAGATAGGTTAGGTTAGGTTAGGTAGGGTTGGTTAGGTTCGGTCATATATCTACGTTAATTTTAACTCCAATAAAAAAAATTGACTTCATACATAATAAAATGGGTAGCTTTATCATTTCATAAGAAAAAAATTAGAGAAAATATATTAATTCAGGAAAACTTGGCTTATTAGGCAAATCGGGCCTTGCATAGTAGGCTGAGAAGTGCGTTCTGGCTACTAGGTACGACATATATATATATATATATATATATATATATATATATATATATATATATATATATATATATATATATATATATATATTTATATATTTTAAGATGAATAGGAAAACCAGGGATATACTGAACATCTTGTATCAGAATCCTTTACTTTAAAAACCATAACGTTTCGAATACTTCTCGTATTCATCATCAGATCTAAAAGAAAAAACAGAAATCACAATCAAATAGCTGGTAAACAACGAACTCATACTGAATATAATTGCCTATCAAAGAAAGGAAAATGCTTAAAAAACAAAACACTTAAGCGCACTTAAAGTGATCAATACAAATAAAACATATTAACTGTCACATATATTAAAACTAATTTAAAATCCATTAAACTACAAGATGAAATTTATAACTACTAAAACAAACCATTCCATTAAACTTACGTGAAGTGATCAGAAGTGAAACTTGATACTAAACACTATAACAAATATTTATATAATGACTACAAATCTACAAAAAATGTATGTAAAATACAAACAGAATAAACGACAATTATAAAGAACTAACAAAAATCTTATAAAAAACTCAAATATTAAATAAAATTAAATACCAAAAAATGTATTATATTTCCTAAATAAAAGATTATATTAATGTACAATGTTAAGACTTGAAATAAGTAAGAAAGGGCAAAGACATGGTAAACTAAACAAAATTAAACTACCAAAATAAACTAAAAATCAAATTACAGGGCCTACTGTGCACTATACAGTGTACAATTGAACAGCTGAAAGGTTGCTATTTAACAGAGGCCGCAGCTCCTTTATATATAAGGATTCCATTACTCTCAAATCTGACTGGCCATTCATACAAGTGTCCAGAATTTTAAAATCAGATTCCAGCAGAGAATGATCAAACTCATAACAATGGTTTCTAATCTCCGAAAATGCTGGTTTAGACAATGGTAATCCAGTCCTAAAAGATAATCCCCGGTGCTCAAGTATCCTAATCTTAAAGTTCCGAATGGAACTCCCGATATATCCAGCATTACAGTAGTAGTAGGCATCCTTCAGTCTCGGGAGACTATGGAGTTGCGCCCTAGTTGTCAATCCTGGTGCAGCGTCTGGTGTGACTGATGAGGCCAATCCGAGAGTGGCAGTCCATCCCACACCGAGCACAAACGAAGTCCGATTCTGGTCTGTCTTCCTGGTTACCGGCTTTCCTTCTCTGTCTCTTTGCCTCCGATTCCTTGGCAAGTGACTCCTCGAACTTGGAGAGACCCCGTTGAACAGACTGCCTCCAGGCTGAACGGTCTGCAGCCAGTGTCTCCCATATAGCAAGATCGACGTCCATGGCTTTCAGGTCCCTTTTGCATACGTCTTTGTACCGTAGCTGGGGCTTGCGACTGGACGCTTTCCCTGCCTCAGCTCTCCATACAGGAGATCCTTGGGGATCCTGCCGTCGCCCATTCGCACAACGTGCCCGAGCCAGCGCATTCGTCTCTGTTTCAGCATTGTGTACATGCTGGTGATTCTTGCTCTCCCCAAGACGTTGTTGTTTGTCACCTTGTCCTGCCAGGTGATGTCCAAGATGTGTCTAAGGCAGCGCATGTGGTAGGCATTCAGCCGTCTTTCCTGACGGGCGCGGAGTGTCCAAGACTCACTGCCATAAAGGAGAGTGCTCAGGACACAGGATCTGTAAACCTGAATCTTAGTATACTCAGTCAGCCTATTGTTGGCCCACACTCTCTTTGTCAGTTTGGACATGGTAGTAGATGCCTTACCGATGCGTTTGTTTAGCTCCGTATCAAGAGAGAGGGAGTCAGAGATTGTGGAGCCCAGGTACACGAAGTCGTGAACAACTTCCAGTTTGGAATCAGAGATGCCGATGTCAGGTGGGGAGTCCACTCCTTGTCCCATGACTTGTGTTTTCTTCAGACTGATGGTGAGTCCGAAAGCCTGAGAGGCCTCGCTGAAGCGGGTTATGAGCCGTTGGAGGTCTTCAGCTGAGTGGGCAGTGACTGCTGCGTCGTCGGCAAAGAGGAAGTCGCGCAGACACCTCAGCCGAACCTTTGTCTTGGCTCTCAGCCTGGCGAGGTTAAAGAGCTTCCCATCCGACCTGGTCCGGAGGTAAATGCCTTCCGTGACAGATCCGAAGGCGTGCCGCAGCATAACTGCGAAGAAAATCCCGAATAGGGTTGGAGCCAGTACGCAGCCCTGCTTTACTCCACTTCGGATGTCAAAGGCGCCTGATGTTAGGCCATCAAAGACCACGGTGCCCCTCATGTTCTCATGGAAAGATCTGATGATGCTGAGGAGCCTGGGTGGGCATCCGATCTTGGGGAGGATCTTGAACAGGCCATCCCTGCTGACGAGGTCGAAGGCCTTCGTCAGGTCTATGAAGGCTACAAAGAGTGGCTGCTTCTGTTCCCTGCATTTCTCCTGCAGTTGTCTGAGGGAAAAGACCATGTCGATGGTGGACCTGCCAGCTCTGAATCCACATTGTGATTCTGGATAAACTCTCTCTGCAAGTACTTGGAGCCTCTTCAATGCGACTCGAGCAAACAGCTTTCCGACAATACTGAGGAGGGAGATTCCACGGTAGTTGTTGCAGTCGCCCCTGTCACCTTTATTCTTATACAGTGTGACGATGTTGGCATCCCTCATGTCCTGTGGCACCTCTCCTTCTTCCCAGCAGAGGCAGAGAATTTCGTGCAGCTCCATGAGCAGGCTACCTCTGCAGCACTTCAAGGTCTCAGCAGGAATGCCATCTTTGCCAGGAGCTTTACCAGAAGCAAGGGAGTCTAGGGCATCGCTGAGTTCTTCCAGGGTCGGTTCACTGTCGAGCTCCATTAACACAGGCAGACACTCAATGGCGCTCAGGGCATCTTCGGTGACCACATTGTCCCTGGCGTATAGCTCAGAGTAGTGCTCGACCCAGCGCTTCAGCTGCAGTGTCTGGTCCTGAATCACCTCGCCAGTGGCAGATTTCAGAGGAGCGGTCTTCCTCTGGATAGGGCCAAGGGCCTGCTTGATGCCGTCATACATTCCCCTTACATTGCCTGTATCCGCTGCAGTCTGTATCTGGGAGCAGAGCTGGAGCCAATAGTTGTTGGCACATCGCCTGGCGCTCTGCTGCACTTTGCAGCGGACGGCCCGAAGGATCTGTAAGTTGCGCCGACTTGGGCAGGCTTTGTAGGCTGCCAAGGCGTTTCTCTTCTCTTCGATTACAGGTGTCATCTCTTCCGAGTGAGCCTCGAACCAGTCTGCCGACCTGCTGGTCTTCTTGCCAAAGATGGAAATGGCAGCGTTGAACACAGCGTCTCTGAAGTGCTCCCATCTTTTACAGGCAGTGACCCCAGCTGGGCCAGGAAGAGCTTCCTCGAGCACGTGTGCAAAATCTTCCACCTTGTCCTGGTTGCGGGTCTTGGTGGTGTCGATGCGAGGTCTGCCCGCCTTTTTCGAGTGATGAATCTTCTTTGGTTGCATCTTGACCCTGCTACATACCAGGGAGTGGTCGGTGTCACAGACAGCACTCTGGTAGCTACGCGTAATCTTGACGCTGGGTAGACTTGCACGCCTGGTAAGAATCAGGTCAAGCTGGTGCCAGTGCTTGGATCTGGGGTGTCTCCAAGATACTCGGTGTTGAGGCTTTGTGCCGAAGAACGTGTTGGTGACACAAAGACCATGAAGGCAGCAGAGTTCTAGCAGACGTTGCCCGTTCTCATTCATCCTTCCTATGCCGAATTGACCCAGGCAAGTGGGCCAAATGTTGTGCTCGGCACCCACTCTGGCGTTGAAGTCGCCGAGGATGAACAGTGGCTCCTTTACAGGGATTCTCGCTATGACTCTGTTGAGGTCATCGTAGAATTTTTCCTTTGCCTCTGCTGGAGAAGTCAGGGTTGGTGCATATGCACTAATTACATTGACTGGTCCTGTTTGGGAGTACAGTTGCAGAGACAGAATTCGTTCGGTTTCCCCCATCGGTGGCATAATGTGTCCCAACAGTGCATTCCTGACGGCAAATCCCACACCATGTTCTCTGGTCTCATCTGGAGGTTTTCCTTGCCAGAAGAAAGAGAAGGTCCTCTCTCTCACAGATCCTGATCCTGGGAGCCTGGTCTCTTGGAGAGCAACAATATCCATCTGCAGCTTGCTCAGCTCCCTATCGATGATTGCTGTTTTTCGGGCGTCATTGATTTCTTGCAGGTCGTCAGAGAAACCTGGTGTCAGTGTCCTGACGTTCCATGTGCCCAGCTTTAGGGCAGTTGATATTTTCTTCTTTGGTTTGGTATTGCTTGGTGCAAAGTTGTCGGGCCGCTTGTCAATTTTCACCCTAAACCCCACGCACCCAGTGAAGTTAACGGACCGTGGCGAGGCAACACCTTATTGGCTGGGGTTTGCCCAGCTTGAGGCGGGCGGTAGCTGCCCAGTGGGGCGCGATGACCCCTCCCACCGTCGGAAGCAACCCCTGGCGTCACACTCTTCGCCAATCGAGCAGAAGACTTAAAACCGGTAGACTGTCGCTTCCCGTGTTGGTTCGACGCTGTGAGGCGAAGCTGGAGTGTCCTCTCCAGGGCGCAAAGCCTGGGTAGGTAGATATGGAGGAGAAGCTGTTACCCATGCAGCAGGTCCCCCCTCTCCACGTTGCTGAAATTATCCAATAGAGAGGCAAATGCCAATACGCATGGTTCCAGCAACGTCGCAGGAGCTGCCAGAACGAGGTCGACGTCAACAACGAACTGCCTTAGGGGCTCCAACTCCGGATTTTTCCTCGAGGTTGACTCCTGAAGCCTTCCCAAAAACAAGGGTATGGCCGCAAGGCAGCGGAGGTTTAAAATCAGGGTTTTTCTTCCCCTAGATGGGCTGCCTTCCCAGGCTATCGAGTCCCATCTACCCGGAGCATTACAGCTGGAACAATTATACATATATACGACATTTGAGCACAAGGGGGTAGGCACTTTATCTTTAAATTTAAAATAAGAGCCTATGGTATTTGTGTTGACAAAAACAAATCTAAAGTCTACTTGAGGATAACACTGCTGCAACAGTCTCCTCAAACGACTCATTACAGAAAAGCTAATACTGCCATAAAATGGTAATTTAATATATTTAAGATCCCTTTCCACTGTAGTAATCCTACACGCTTAAGTGTTTTGTTTTTTAAGCATTTTCCTTTCTTTGATAGGCAATTATATTCAGTATGAGTTCTTTGTTTACCAGCTATTTGATTGTGATTTCTGTTTTTTCTTTTAGATCTGATGATGAATACGAGAAGTATTCGAAACGTTATGTTTTTTAAAGTAAAGATTCTGATACAAGATGTTCAGTATATCCCTGGTTTTCCTATTCATCTTAAAATTAAGATTCCCGAAGGGCACATCGATCATATATATATATATATATATATATATATATATATATATATATATATATATATATATATATATATATATATATATATATATATATATGTCGTACCTAGTAGCCAGAACGCACTTCTCGGCCTACTATGCAAGGCCCGAATTGCTTAATAAGCCAAGTTTTCCTGAATTAATATATTTTCTCAATTTTTTTTCTTATGAAATGATAAAGCTACCCATTTCATTATGTATGAGGCCAATTATTTTTTAATGGAGTTAAAATTAACGTAGATATATGACCGAACCTAACCAACCCTACCTAACCTAACTTAACCTATCTTTATAGGTTAGGTTAGGTTAGGTAGCCGAAAAAGTTAGGTTAGGTTAGGTTAGGTAGGTTAGGTAGTCGAAAAACAATTAATTCCTGAAAACTTGGCTTATTAGGCAAATCGGGCCTTGCATAGTAGGCAGAGAAGTGCGTTCTGGCTACTAGGTACGACATATATATATATATATATATATATATATATGTCGTACCTAATAGCCAGAACGCACTTCTGAGCCTACTATTCAAGGCCCGATTTGCCTAATAAGCCAAGTTTTCATGAATTAATGTTTTTTCGTCTACCTAACCTACCTAACCTAACCTAGCTTTTTTTGGCTACCTAACCTAACCTTACCTATAAATATAGGTTAGGTTAGGTTAGGTAGGGTTGGTTAGGTTCGGTCATATATCTACGTTAATTTTAACTCCAATAAAAAAAAATTGACCTCATACATAGAGAAAAGGGTTGCTTTATCATTTCATAAGAAAAAAATTATAGTAAATATATTAATTCAGGAAAACTTGGCTTATTAGGCAAATCGGGCCTTGAATAGTAGGCTGAGAAGTGAGTTCTGGCTACTAGGTACGACATATATATATATATATATATATATGTCGTACCTAGTAGCCAGAACGCACTTCTGAGCCTACTATGCAAGGCCCGATTTGCCTAATAAGCCAAGTTTTCCTGAATTAATATATTTTCTCAAATTTTTTTCTTATGAAATGATAAAGCTACCCATTTCATTATGTATGAGGTCAGTTTTTTTTATTGGAGTTAAAATTAACGTAGATATATGATCGAACCTAACCAACCCTACCTAACCTAACCTAACCTATCTTTATAGGTTAGGTTAGGTTAGGTAGCCGAAAAAGTTAGGTTACGTTAGGTTAGGTAGTCGAAAAACAATTAATTCATGAAAACTTGGCTTATTAGGCAAATCGGGCCTTGCATAGTAGGCTGAGAAGTGCGTTCTGGCTACTAGGTACGACATATATATATTTATATTTATAAATATATTTATATTTATAAATATATTTATATTTATAAATATATATATGTCGTACCTAGTAGCCAGAACGCACTTCTCAGCCTACTATGCAAGGCCCGATTTGCCTAATAAGCCAAGTTTTCATGAATTAATTGTTTTTCGACAACCTAACCTACCTAACCTAACCTAACCTAACTTTTTCGGCTACCTAACCTAATCTAACCAATAAAGATAGGTTAGGTTAGTTTAGGTTTGGTTGGTTAGGTTCGGTCATATATCTACGTTAATTTTAATTCCAATAAAAAAAAATTGACCTCATACATAATGAAATGGGTAGCTTTATCATTTCATAAGAAAAAAATAGAGAAAATATATTAATTCAGGAAAACTTGGCTTATTAGGCAAATCGGGCCTTGCATAGTAGGCCGAGAAGTGCATTCTGGCTACTAGGTACGACATATATATATATATATATATATATATATATATATATATATATATATATATATATATATATATATATATATATGTCGTACCTAGTAGCCAGAATGCACTTCTCGGCCTACTATGCAAGGCCCGATTTGCCTAATAAGCCAAGTTTTCCTGAATTAATATATTTTCTCTATTTTTTTCTTATGAAATGATAAAGCTACCCATTTCATTATGTATGAGGTCAATTTTTTTTTATTGGAATTAAAATTAACGTAGATATATGACCGAACCTAACCAACCAAACCTAAACTAACCTAACCTATCTTTATTGGTTAGATTAGGTTAGGTAGCCGAAAAAGTTAGGTTAGGTTAGGTAGGTTAGGTTGTCGAAAAACAATTAATTCATGAAAACTTGGCTTATTAGGCAAATCGGGCCTTGCATAGTAGGCTGAGAAGTGCGTTCTGGCTACTAGGTACGACATATATATATTTATAAATATAAATATATTTATAAATATAAATATATTTATAAATATAAATATATATATGTCGTACCTAGTAGCCAGAACGCACTTCTCAGCCTACTATGCAAGGCCCGATTTGCCTAATAAGCCAAGTTTTCATGAATTTATTGTTTTTCGACCACCTAACCTAACGTAACCTAACTTTTTCGGCTACCTAACCTAACCTAACCTATAAAGATAGGTTAGGTTAGGTTAGGTAGGGTTGGTTAGGTTCGATCATATATCTACGTTAATTTTAACTCCAATAAAAAAACTGACCTCATACATAATGAAATGGGTAGCTTTATCATTTCATAAGAAAAAAAATTGAGAAAATATATTAATTCAGGAAAACTTGGCTTATTAGGCAAATCGGGCCTTGCATAGTAGGCTGAGAAGTGCGTTCTGGCTACTAGGTACGACATATATATATTTATATTTATAAATATATATATATGTCGTACCTAGTAGCCAGAACGCACTTCTCAGCCTATTATGCAAGGCCCGAATTGCCTAATAAGCCAAGTTTTTGTGAAATAATTGTTTTTCGACAACCTAACCTACCTAACCTAACCTAACCTAACTTTTTCGGCTACCTAACCTAACCTAACCTAACTTTTTCGGCTACCTAACCTAACCTAACCTAACTTTTTCGGCTACCTAACCTAACCTAACATATAAAGATAGGTTAGGTTAGGTTAGGTGGTGTTGGTTAGGTTCGGTCATATATCTACGTTAATTTTAACTCCAATAAAAAAAAAATTCCTCATACATTATGAAATGGGTAGCTTTATCATTTCATAAGAAAAAAAATTGAGAAAATACATTAATTCAGGAAAACTTGGCTTATTAGGCAAATCGGGCCTTGCATAGTAGGCTGAGAAGTGAGTTCTGGCTACTAGGTACGACATATATATATATATATATATATATATATGTATATATATATATATATATATATATATATATATATATATATATATATATATATATATATATATATTATTAAATATGACCGAAAAAAAGTAAGATTAATAATTCTAACACGAATTTTCCGAATATTTCTTATGTTTCTTTTCACTGTCGTTGGTAATTGAAAAATCAGTTCTCCAAAATTCATTTTTATTTCTAGTCTGACGCAACACTTGAACGCGTTTCGTCATAACTTATTACATTTTCAAAGACTTTCGTTTACACACACACAACTATAACCTGCAAACACTAAACAGAGTTCTACTATGCTATCATTTAAACAGCTTTTATCTTATATACTCGCATTTGGGTGAGGAGTTATGTTACAACAGTTTTCGATGAGGTGAACAAAACTTTCAACACAAGACAGAGCAAACTTTCAACACAAGACAGAACACGGTGCATTGGGAATAAATTGGATAAATTAAAGGGAAGAATGGAAGTAACTGTAAAGGGCCTATTGACTCATATTACTTGATGCTTCTATATTGGTGCGGAGTCTTGAAGTGGATAGAATATAGTTGTGCATTAATTGGCTCTTGATTGCTGGTGTCGACTTCTTGATGTGTAGTGCCTCGCAGATATCAAGCCGCCTGCTATCGCTGTATCTATCGATGATTTCCGTGTTTTTTGTTAAGACTTCTCTGGTGATGGTCTGGTTGTGGGAAGAGATTATATGTTCCTTAATGGAGCCCTGTTGCTTATGCATCGTTAATCGCCTGGAAAGAGATGTTGTTGTCTTGCCTATATACTGAATTCTTTGAGGCTAACAGTCCCCAAGTGGGCATTTGAAGGCATAGACGACAATGGTCTCATTTAAAGCGTTCTGCTTTGTGTCTGGAGAGTTTCTCATGAGTAGGTTTGCCGTTCTCTTGCTTTTATAGTGAATCGTCAACTGTATCATCTGATTTTTGTCTGTAGGGATAACGTTTCTATTAACAATATCTTTCAGGACCCTTTCCTCCGTTTTATGAGCTGTGGAAAAGAAGTTCCTGTAAAATAGTCTAATAGGGGGTATAGGTGTTGTGTTAGTTGTCTCTTCAGAGGTTGCATGGCGTGTCACTTTCCTTCTTATGATGTCTTCGACGAAACCATTGGAGAAGCCGTTGTTGACTAGGACCTGCCTTACCCTACAGAGTTCTTCGTCGACTTGCTTCCATTCTGAGCTGTGGCTGAGAGCACGGTCGACATATGCGTTAACAACACTCCTCTTGTACCTGTCTGGGCAGTCGCTGTTGGCATTTAGGCACATTCCTATGTTCGTTTCCTTAGTGTAGACTGCAGTGTGGAAACCTCCGCTCTTTTCCATGACTGTTACATCTAGAAAGGGCAGCTTCCCATCCTTTTCCATCTCGTAAGTGAAACGCAGCATGGAACTCTGTTCAAACGCCTCCTTCAGCTCCTGCAGATGTCTGACATCAGGTACCTGTGTAAAAATGTCGTCAACATACCTGCAGCATATGGCCGGTTTCAAGTTCATGTCGACTAAGACTTTTTGCTCGATGGTACCCATGTAGAAGTTCGCAAACAGGACACCTAGGGGAGAATCCATGGCGACCCCATCTACTTGCTTATACATGTGCCCCTCCGGGCTCAAGAAGGGTGCCTCTTTAGTACAAGCTTGGAGTAGTTGCCTTAGAATATTTTCTGGCATGTCAAGGGATAAGAGCCTCGTTGGACGTAGAATCACTGTTCACCAACGTACCTGTGGACGAGACAATCGGGATGATAGCCGACAGAGTGTATCGTGCTCCAGCCTGTACTCCTCTTGGTTATTGGACGTTGGTTATTGAATTGGGCTTGATGTAAGAAGCGGAGAGGATTGTGGTCTGAGAAGATGGTGGTAGACCTGGCACCTTGTAGGTATGGAGCAAAGTGCTGGAGATTCAGGACGATGGAGAGTAGCTCCTTCTCGATAGTGCTGTAGTTCCTCTGGTGGGGTTTCAACTTGTAGCTGTAGTAGCTGACAGGTAGAACCTCCTCGCCTCGTTGCTGCATCAGGACACCCCCGATGCCGGTACCACTGGCGTCGACATGTAGGATGAAAGGCTTGGTGATATCTGGCGAGGCAAGAATAGGATTAGAACAGAGGAGGAATTTGAGTTGTTCGAAAGCAACGGTTTGCTGCATGGTCCAATTATACCGTTGCCTGGGACTGGTTAAAGAAATTAATGGTGTTGCTACCGTACTAAAATTTCTCACAAACCTACGGTAGTAGGAGGCAAGACCAAGGAAGCGCAGGAGCTGCTTCCTGGTGGTAGGCTGTGGATAATGCTGGATGGCTTGAGTGTGTGTGTCTAACGGAGCTAGGCTGCCACTCCCAATTACATGACCCAGATAACGCACTTTACCTTTGGCGAAGGTGGACTTGCCCAGGTTGATGGTGAGGCCGGCTGTCAGGAGCTTGGCGAACAGTCGTCGCAGCTGGAGCAGATGTTCGCTCCAGGTGTTGGATGCTACGACAATATTATCCAAATAGGCGTAGGTGTTATCCAAGCCTTGGATGACGCGGTTGACAGCTCTCTGAAAGGTGGCCGGGGCATTACATAGTCCGAAAGGAAGGCGTTCATATCTGAAAAGTCCAAAGGGAGTGATAAAGACAGATATTTCTTTGGCTCGCTCTGTTAGACACACTTGGTAATATCCCTTAAGCAAGTCCTCTTGGGACAAGTACTGGGCATTACCAATGGCGTCAAGAATGTCATCTATCCTTGGCAATTGGTATGCATCCTTGACAGTCACATTATTTAATTTACGGTAATCCGTACACAGTCTCACCTTACCTTTGGGTTTTGGCACCAAGATACAGGGTGAGGCCCAGGGGGACTCACAAGGTGTAGCCAGTCCATGATCCAAGAGGTACTGCACCTCAGCACGCATGACTTCCTTCTTGCTAGGGCTGATTCGGTAGAAGGGTTGACGAATCGGCCGGGTGTCAGGGAGCAGTTGGATGTCGTGCTGGGTAACATTACACTCTTGTGGATCATCTCGGAACAACTCCTGATGTTCTTTGAAGATCTTGATGAGAGGTGCACTATGATTGTCCTGAAAATAATTGTGAAGATCAGTTAGGATTTCCGAATTAGAAAGCGCTGACTCCTTGTCAGTGCTTTCGGGAGGAGAAGCAGGGAAGGTCTCACTGTGGATGTATGGCTCTTTAAAGGAAGAGTAGGTTATCATGACAGTGGGAGGAGTACCGTTATATAGCTTCAGGAGGTTGACGTGGCACAACTGGGTCTTCCGCCGCCTATCTGGAGTCTCTAGAACGTAGTTGTGGTTGTTTCTGCACTTCTTGATGCAGTAGGGTCCTGAAAACCTGTTTTGCAAAGGAGAACCTGGGATAGGGAAATAAGCAAGCACGAAGTCTCCCGGTTTAAATTTCCTTACTTTGTTGGTCTGGTCGTAATGAGTCTTCATCCTCTCCTGTGCTTTTAATAGATTATCTTGGGCAAAACTGTGGACCCTCTCTAGAATGTGTTGTAGGTTTTGAAGAAACTGGGGCACATTCTGATGCTCACTGAAGGTGGCATCACGTAGAGAGTCTTTGAAAGCTTTGAGAGGAGTACGGCACTTACGTCCGTAGAGCATCTCATAAGGAGATACTCCTAGAGACTCATTGGGAAGACTTCTAAAGATACACATTATCAGGTCAATTTGCTTATCCCAATCCTTAGAGGTCTCATTACAAAACTTCTTCAGGAGTGCTTTAATAGTCTGATGACTACGCTCAAGAGAACCCTGTGAAGCAGGATGATAGGGGCTGGACAGTACCTGTGTGATGTTGAACTCCTCCAGAGTCTTCTTGAAGAGATCACTGGTGAAGTTGGTGCCACAGTCACTTTGAACCTCTCTTGGAAATCCATACTGGGTGAAGATCTTCAATAGGTGTTTCACCACTGTAGCAGCCATAATGTTCTTTACTGGAACTGCTATGGGAAACCTGGTGGTAGGACACATGATAGTTATTATATATGAGTTACCAGAACTGGTCCGGGGTAAAGGACCAACACAGTCAATGATGAGTCTGTGGAAAGGTTCCGCAGGCACCTGGATGGGTTTCAGAGGAGCCTGGGGAATAGAGATGTTAGGTTTACCTGCCATCTGACATATATGACACTCTTGGACGTATTTCTTTACGTCTTTTACCATACCTGGCCAGTAGTAGTCTTGTCTGATTCCGTGGTAGGTTTTGTTAAAGCCATAGTGAGAAAGAGCTCCGTGGGCCAGGTGTAGAATATCTGGCCGTATGCTGATGGGAATCACTAGTTGTTCGACATTGGCCCAATCATCATCCTCCTTCAGCTTGCTGGGTCTGTATCTGCGGTAGAGCAACTCATTCTCTAGGAAGAACCCAGGGATACTGTCAGGTTGAGTCTCAGCCTGGAAGAAAAATGGTGTTAATGCTTGATCTTCCCTATGTAACTTACGGAACTCCAACTTGGTAAGATTTGGAGGTAGATTCTGAGGGTCTTGAGGGACAGCGGTAGCAGTAGAGTCAGCTGGTTGCGGCCGTGCAGCTTGTGCACGGGTGGTCACCAAAACCGGAGGAGAAACTTTATCACTCTCTTGAACCTCTGCTGGAACATATTCAAAGATGGGATTATCCATTACAGAAGTACACGCCTGGGGTTTGTCCGTGATGATCAGGTTGGGCGGTTGCAGATCTTCTGCCAAGTCGTTGCTAAGGAGAAGTTGCACTCCAGGCATGGGAAAAGGCTTTTCCCTGATGGCGACTTGGACTTCACCGGTCACGAAGGGACAATCCAGGTGGACTCTGGCGAGTGGATATGGAGTGGTAGCAGTGAGGTCAGTGATAAGGACGGTTTCCCCGGTATAGGCGACGTTAGGCACAGCCGACTTTACGATAATGGACTGAAGAGCCGCTGTGTCCCTCAAGATCTTCAATTTGAAACTTCCCTCCGAATCTGTACCGTTGGTAGAGACAGTTCCGGGATACAGGTGTTTACTGAAGAGAGAAGATCATTAACATTAACACCAACATTCATTACAGGCTTTCTGGACTTAGGAGGAGTCTGTTTGGGTTTAGTAGATTCATTGCTCTTGTATTGAGCCTTCGCACATCTATCTATGGTATGTCCATAGAGTTTGCAATAGTTACAATACAATTGTGAGCTCGCTTCATCAGTACTCACTTTATCGTTGTACCAAGACTTTTTACTGGGAGGTGGTGATGGTGTCAGCCGGTGGATGAGGCTGTAGGTGTCAGCCGGTGGATGAGGCTGTAGGTGTCAGCCGGTGGATGAGGCTGTAGGTGTCAGCCGGTGGATGAGGCTGTAGGTGTCAGCCGGTGGATGAGGCTGTAGGTGTCAGCCGGTGGATGAGGCTGTAGGTGTCAGCTGACTTCGCACATTTGATGTAGTCGGTTTCTTCCTTATCTGCTAGATATAAACGGACGGAAGGGGGAACACGTCTCAAGAATTCCTCAACTAGCATGAGGTTGATGAGTTCTGCAAATGTAGAGACATGTGCTGCTTCCAGCCATTTCATAAAATATCTTTTCTTTGTATTGGCAAATTCTAGAAAGGTGGTGGTACTTGCCTTAAGATGGTCACGGAATTTTCGTCGGTAGCTTTCGGTGGAGAGAAGGTAGGCGTCCAACACTGCTTGCTTCAGGGTCTGGTAGTCATTCCCAGACGCTAAGGTACTGAGAGTAACTGCAGCTCTACCTGTAAGATGCACTCTGAGAAGGGTGGACCATTGGTCAACAGGCCAGCTAAGTTGATTAGCTAGGGTCTCAAAGGTGGTAAAAAAGACATCGATCTCTGTCTCAACGAATGGTGGCATTAACTTACTTGCATGGGAGATATTGAAACTTACTGGAAGACTGGCGGTAGCTTGCTGGCATTGAGTTGAGTGAGATGTGAAGTCTCCAACGTGAGATCTCGTTGACGACATTCTATAGCCATACCGCTTGTTGTTTGTCATGCTCGCGTTGCATCTCCAAGTGACGATGTTTTGCTTCAAGCTGTACTCGCTCATGCTCACGGAGTATTGCAATCTCACGTTCCTTGAGAGCCATCTCTCGTTCTTTTAGGGCCGCCTCTCTTTCTTGTTCTTCTTTCCTCAAGGCGGCCTCTCGTTCTTGTTCTTCTTTCCTCAAGGCGGCTTCTCTTTCTTGTTCTTCTTTCCTCAAGGCGGCCTCTCGTTCTTGTTCTTCTTTCCTCAAGGCGGCCTCTCGTTCTTGTTCTTCTTTCCTCAAGGCGGCTTCTCTTTCTTGTTCTTCTTTCCTGATTGCGGCTTCTTCTTTTCGTTGTTCGAGGGCTTCCCTTTGTTGCTCTCGCTTGAGTTTTGCAAGCTCGAGTTTGAGTTTCATAGTTGCCAAATCAGTTTTATCTGCAATAGAATAAGTTTCGTGAGTTTCAGAGTCAATTTTCCCTTCTTCTAAGAGGTAATCCATGATTAGGTTATGTATTTCATTTTTGTTGGCTCCATGGGGAACATCTAGGTGATACTCGTGTGCAAGAGTTTGTAATTCAGTCCTCTTGGCACGACATAATGTCCCTATTTCACCAGCTGGATCGTTACGGAAAGCTTGGAGACGAAACATGGTGAAAGATAGCAAATAAATGTACACGAATATAGTTGTGATATGGTAAATGTCAGAAACAGAATAACGTGGCAACTGGTAATTACCCTGTGGAATTTTAATCTTTAATAATTAAAGTTAATTATAGGATGGTAAATGATTAGTCAATCAAAGTCGCAGGAAATCTTTTACCCGGTACTCAATGTAAGAGAATAAGGGCAAGAAAATCCTACTAAATAAGTGAAACTGAGTTTCTAAAACAAATGAAACATTTAATTGCTCCAAAAGTGAACAAGGTAGTCCAAGAATGTAGGCATACCTTGCCGAGTCTCTATAGGACATAAGCAAGGGTTTCCCACTAAATGAATATGATACTTACAGAATTAGCGAACTTTGTGCTCTGTAAAAAGAAAGCTAATTCCCTACCTAAGTAAATATCATCATCTCTGACCGACGTGTAGGGGCGCGAGTGTCAACTGGTGACGAGAACTGCTGATGAGGTCCCAACTCTGCAACAAAGTCCGTGCTAGAGGAACTATGGCCCTCTTTTCCTCCTTCGGTCGGATTGCAGAAGATAGGGCGCTTTGACCCAGAGACAAACCAAAGTACCAGGGGTACCAAAATGATGATCTGCCGAAAATATGAGAAATATCCTAGGGACAAAAGGTGGTAAACACGAGTAATAACACGGAGGGAGAGATGACCAATTAAGAGAATGACTGCGGCCTACAGTCACCACGTAATCCAAAGTTATCTCACACTCACCATATGCTACTCTCGGAATGCACAATACACACAGCACCATATAAATATAAAAATTAATGATAATATTGAAAGGCTACTTTAGCAAAGTGAAGTACGCTTACCACAAATTGACGTTCTGGTACTAGTACCTGAGTGAAGCTCCTTGGACAGGCCCCCATTAACATGCGACGGGAAAGTGTTGTAGTGTTGATGTTCGGCAGTCCTCCAATGGCAGGTGTCAAAGCCTGGTCACACTTTAAACAAAAATATAGACTGCGTGCCTTTTGTCTGTGATAAGTTAGAGGGAGGAACACGTAAAACACAAAATATGAACAATGAAACTTTAATATATTTACTTTAAACATAAATGAAAATAAAGAAAAATCTCTGGAAGTTAAATTACAGTTAAATAATAAAGAAAATTCAAAGACAATGTGAAATACGAAATACAAGTTTAAAATGGTGCTGAGAATATCGGCTATGGCTGAAACCTCCCTTCGTATACGAGCTAATGAGCGAGTATGCCAGAGAGAGGTGTCATCCTTAAGAGCACAAGGAATATTCTGAAGTGGATTGCTGGTCAGGCTCAGACGTCGATTCGTGTAGAGGGCGCTGAGGTGCTGTGTGCAGGTGCGCGGCTGGCGAGTCGCCAATCAAAAGCAGGCAAGCTGGTGAAGGGTAGTTAGCTGGTTTGATGACGAGCCAGCGCGTGGAGGGTGTGTGGAGTAGGGGGATCTTGGATACGTTTTGCCTCCTGGTCAAAACGTTTTCTGCTACTGGTGACGTATCTTGAATGTAGCATCTTATACTTGTGTCTTTGGCGTAACTTAAAGTAGGGAAGAGCAGGCTCAATCTCTCTTGAAAGAGATTATCGTCACAATATATATATATATATTGTGACGATAATCTCTTTCAAGAGAGATTGAGCCTGCTCTTCCCTACATAAAGTTACTTATATATATACAACAATATGATGCTACCTTCAAGATACGTCTACCAGTAGCACAAAACGTTTTGACCAGGAGGCAAACGTACCCGAAACTCCCCCCACTCCACACTCCCTCCATGCCGGCTCACCACCGTCGTCAACCGGCAAACTACCATTCCAGCCTGCCTGCTTCTGATTGGTGACCCGCCGACTGCACACCTGCACCTCAGCGCCATCTACCAAGTCGATGTCTGGGCTTGAACCAGCAATTGCAGTTAGAATATCCTTGTGCTCTCAAGCTGTGAACAACTTACTGATATACGCTCTGTTTATTGGTGAAGGTTTCTAGCTTGTTCTATATTCTCAGCACCTGTATATTTCATTTTGTCTTTATTTTATGTTTAGAGTAACGTCACCCTTGTTCTTAATTTTTATGTTATTTTTTTACTTGTTTGTTTGCACTGTACATAGCCAAGGAATTGTCTTTGTTTTTAATTTGCTTTCAATTTAATTAAAGTTTCATTGTTCATACTGTGTGTTTTGCATGTATTCTCTTACTTTACCACAGACAACAGCCAAGCAGTCGATCTTATTTTTTCTTAAATGTGATAGGCATTGACACCAGCCATTAGGAGGACTGCCGAACATCTACACTCTTTCATTTTTCCGTCACATTAAATGGGGGCCTGTCCGGGAGCTTCACTCAGGTACTAGTACTAGAACATCAATTTGTGGTAAGTGTACTTGGCTTTGATACAGTTGCTTTTCAATATTTTCACAACTTTTAAGATTTATATGGTGCTGTGTGTATTGTGCATTCCGAGAGTAGCATATGGTGAGTGTTGGATAACTTTGGATTATGTGGTAACTGAAGGCCTCAGTCATTCTCTTAATTGGTCATCCGTCCCTCCGTGTTATTACTTGTGTTTTCCACCTTTTGTCCCTAGGATATTTCTCAATCTCAGACAGATCATCATTTTGGTACCCTGGTACTATGGTTTGTCTTCTGGTCAAAGCACCCTATCTTCTGCAATCCGACTGAAGGAGGATACAGAGGGCCATAGTTCCTCTAGCACGGACTAAGTTGCTGAGTTGGGACCTCAACAGCAGTTCTCGTCACCAGTTGACACTTGCACCCCTACACGTCAGTCAGAGATGATGATATTTACTTAGGTAGGGAATTAGCTTTCTTTTTTCAGAGCACAAAGTTCGCTAATTCTGTAAGTATCATATTTCATTTAGTGGGAAAACCCTTGCTTCTGTCTTATAGAGAATCGGCAAGGTATGCCTACATTCTTGGACTACCTTATTCACTTTTGAAACAATTAAATGTTTCATTTGTTTTAGAAACTGTCGGTTTCATTTATTTAGTAGGATTTTCTTGCCCTTATTCTCTTACGTTGAGTACCAGGTACAAGATTTCCTGCGATTTTGGTTGACTAATAAATTACCATACTAAAATTAACGTTAATTGTTAACGATTAAAACTCCACAGGATAGTTACCAGTTGCCACGTCATCCTGTCACTGACACTTACATTATCACCAGTATATTCGTTGTACATTTATTTGCTATTTTCAACATGCTTCGTCTCCAAGCATTTCGTAACGACGCAGCAAGTGAAGTAGGGAACTTAAGTCGTGCCAAGAGGACCGAATTACAAACTCTTGCACACGAGTATCACCTAGATACTCGTGTGCAGATACTAGATACTCGATACACGATACTCGATACTCGATACTCGATACTCGATACCTAGATACTCGTTGTTGGCTCCCCATGGAGCCAACAAAAATGACTTGCGCAATCTTATCTTGGATTACCTCTTAGATGAAGGAAAGATAGACTCTGAAGCTCACGAAAACTGATAATTACAGATTTACAGACTTTATATTACAGATAAACATGCTCTGGCAGCTATGAAGCTAAAGCTCGAACTTGCAAAGATCGAGCGGGAGCAACAAAAAGAAGCCCTCCAACAACAAAAAGTAGCTCTCCAGATAAAGAAAGAAGAAGCTGCACTCAGGGAAAGAGAGGCTGCCATAAGGAAGGAAGAACAGGAGCGAGAGGCGGCCCTCAAGGAACGTGAGGCTACCCTACTCCGTGAGCGGGAGAGGGAGCAGCTTGAAGCAAGAAAACGTGACCTGGAGATACAACAGAAACACAGTAAACAGCTAGCTGATAGTGCTCTCGAATATCGTCGACAAGAACTCGCGTTGGAAACTACACACCACACTCAGCGCCAACAAGCTACAGCTAGTCTTCCCGTAAGTTTCAATGTCTCCCATGCAAGTAAGTTAATGCCACCATTCGTTGAGACAGAGATCGATGTATTTTTCATCACTTTTGAGACCCTAGCTAAAAACTTAGCTGGCCTGCAGATCAGTGGGCTATCCTTCTCAGAGTGCATCTCACAGGTAGAGCTGCAGTTACTCTCAGTACCTTAGCGTCTGAGAATGACTACCAGACCCTGAAGCAAGCAGTTTTGGACGCCTACCTTCTCTCCACCGAAAGCTACAGACAAAAATTCCGTGATTATCTAAAGGCAAGTACCACCACTTTTCTAGAATTTGCCAATACAAAGAAAAGATATTTCATGAAATGGCTGGAAGCAGCACTTGTCTCTACATTTTCAGAACTCGTCAACCTCATGCTAGTTGAGGAATTCTTGAGACGTGTTCCCCCTTCCGTCCGTTTATATTTAGCAGACAAAGAAGAAACCGACTACATCAGATGTGCGAAGTCGGCTGACACCTACAGCCTCATCCATCGGCTAACACCAAATCCACCTTCCTGTAAGAAGTCTTGGTATAGTTATGATAAAGTGAGTACCGATCAAGCGAGCTCTCAATTGTATTGTAAGTATTGCAAACTCTATGGACATACCATGGATAAATGTGGAAAAGCTCAATACAAAGGCAATGAAACTCCTAAACCCAAACCGACTCCTCTTAAGTCCGGTAGGCCTGTGATGAATGTTGGCGTTCCTGTTAATGATCTTTCTCTCTTCAGCAAACACATGTATCCTGGAACTGTCTCTACCAACGGTACAGATTTTGTGGGACGTTTCAATTTAAAGATCTTTAGGGACACAGCGGCTCTTCAATCAATAATATTGAAATCGGCTGTGTCCAAACGTCACCTACACCGGGGAAACCGTCCTTATCACTGATCTTACTGCTACCACTCCGTATCCACTCGCCAGAGTCCACCTGGATTGTCCTTTCATGACCGGTGAAGTCCAAGTCGCCATCAGGGATAAGCCTTTTCCCATGTCTGGAGCGCAACTTCTCCAGGGCAATGACTTGGCAGAAGATCTGCAACCTTCCAACCTGATCATCATGGACAAACCCCAAGTGTGTAACTCTGTAGTGGACAATCCCATCTTTAAGTATGTTCCAGCAGAGGTCCAAGAAAGTGATGAAGTTTCTCCTCCGGTTTTGGTGACTACCCGTGCACAAGCTGCACGCCCGCAACCAGCTGACTCTAGTGCAACCGCTGTCCCTCAAGACCATCAGAATCTACCACCGAATCTTACTTGGTTGGAGTTCCGCAAGTTACAGAGGGAGGATCCTTCATTAACACCATTATTCTTTCAGGCTGAGACTCAACCTAACAGTATCCCTGGGTTCTTCCTAGAGAATTAGTTGCTCTACCGCAGGTACAGACCCAGTAAGCTGAAGGAGGATGATGATTGGGCAAATGTCGAACAACTAGTGGTTACCACCAGCCTACGGCCCAATATTCTACACCTGGCCCACGGAGCACTTTCTCACTATGATTTTAACAAAACCTACCACGGAATCAAACAAGACTACTACTGTCCAGGTATGGTTAATAACGTCAAAAGTTACGTGCAACAGTTTCATACATGTCAGATGGCAGGTAAACCTAACATCTCTATTCCCAAGGCTCCATTGACTCCTATCCAGGTGCCTGCAGAACCTTTCCACAGACTCATCATAGACTGTGTTGGTCCTTTACCCCGGACCAGTTCTGGCAACGCCTATATACTAACTATCCTGTGTCCTACCACCAGATTTCCCATAGCAGTCCCAGTAAAGAACATTACGGCTGCTACTGTGGTGAAAAAACTATTGAAGATCTTCACCCAGTATGGATTTCCAAGAGAGGTTCAAAGTGACTGTGGCACCAACTTCATCAGTGATCTCTTCAAGAAGACACTGGAAGAGTTCAACATCACACAGGTATTGTCCAGCCCCTATCATCCTGCTTCACAGGGTTCTCTTGAACGTAGTCATCAGACTATTAAAGCACTCCAAAAGAAATTTTTCAATGAAACCTTAAAGGACTGGGATAAACAACTTGACCTCATTATGTGCATTTTCAGAAGTCTCACCAATGAGTCTCTAGGAGTATCTCCTTATGAGATGCTCTACGGACGTAAGTGCCGTACTCCTCTCAAAGCTTTTAAAGACTCTCTATGTAATGCCACCTTTAGTGACCCTCAGAATGTGCCCCAGTTTCTTCAAAACTTAAAACACATTCTAGAGAGAGTTCGTAAATTTGCTAATGACAATCTATTGAAAGCTCAGGAGAGGATGAAGACTCATTTTGACCAAAGCAGCAAAATAAGGAAATTTAAACCAGGAGACTTCGTGTTGGCATATTTTCCTATCCCAGGTTCTCCATTGCAAAACAAGTTTTCAGGACAATACCGCATCAAGGAGTGCAGAAACAACCACAACTACGTTCTTGAGACTAACACCTGGAACGAACATCTGCTCCAGCTGCAACGATTGTTCGCTAAGCTCATGACAGCCGGCCTCACCATCAACTTGGGCAAGTCCACCTTTGCTAAAGGTAAAGTGCGTTATCTTGGTCATGTGATAGGGAGTGGCAGCCTAGCTCCGTTAAACGTACACACTCAAGCCATCCAGCATTACCCACAGCCTACCACCAGGAAGTAGCTCCTGTGCTTCCTTGGTCTTGTCTCCTACTACCGTTGGTTTGTGAAGAATTTTAGTACGGTAGCGACACCATTGATCACTTTAATCAGCCCCAAGCAACGGTATCATTGGACCATTCAGCAAACCATTGCTTTTGAACAACTTAAATCTCTGCTCTGCTCTAATCCCATTCTCGCCTCGCCAGATATCACGAAGCCTTTCATCCTCCATGTCGACGCCAGTGGTACCGGCATCGGGGGCGTCCTGATGCAACAACGAGACGAGGAGGTTCTACCTGTTAGCTACTACAGCTACAAGTTAAAACCACACCAGAAGAATTACAGCACTATCGAAAAGGAACTCCTCTCCATCGTCCTGAACTTACAGCACTTTGCATCTTACCTACAAGGTGCTCGGTCTACCACCATCTACTCGGACCACAATCCCCTACGCTTTTTTCAGCAAGCCCAATTCAACAATCAACGACTTCTACGATGGGCTTTGTATCTGCAGAATTTCAACCTGGAGATCTTCTACATCAAGGGTTCTGACAACATCATAGCAGACGCCCTCTCCAGAGTCTATGAGGTAGAGGCAGCTCCACCTATCACTCTACCATCTGAAGAAGTAACTTCACCCATTAGAGCAGGCTTTGGGGGAGAGTTGTGACGATATTCTCTTTCAAGAGAGATTGGGCCTGCTCTTCCCTACATAAAGTTACTTATATATATACAACAATAAGATGCTACCTTCAAGATACATCTACCAGTAGCACAAAACGTTTTAACCAGGAGGCAAACGTACCCTAAACTCCCCCCACTCCACACTCCCTCCATGCCGACTCGCCACCATCGTCAACCGGCAAACTACCATTCCAGCCTGACTGCTTCTGATTGGTGACCCGCCCACTGCACACCTGCACCTCAGCGCCATCTACCAAGTCGATGCCTGGGCTTGAACCATCCATTGAAGTTAGAATATCCATGTGCTCTCAAGCTGTGAACAACCAACTGATATACGCTCTGTTTATTATTGGAGGTTCCCAGCTAGCGCTATATTCTCAGCACCTGTTTATTTCATTTTGTCTTTATTTTATGTTTACAGAAACGTCACCCTTGTTCTTAATTTTTGTTATTTTTTTTTACTTGTTTGTTTGCACTGTACATAGCCAAGGAATTGCTTTATTTTTAATTTGCTTTCAATGTAATTAAAGTTTCATTGTTTATACTATGTGTTTTGCATGTGTATTCCCTTACTTTACCACAGACAACAGCCAAGCAGTCGATCTTTTTTTTCTTAAATGTGATAGGCATTGACACCAGCCATTAGGAGGACTGCAGAACATCTACACTCCTTCATTTTTCTGTGACAATATATATATATATATATATATATATATATATATATATAGATATATATATATATATATATATATATATATATAGAGAGAGAGAGAGACATCACAATCAAGAATGTTGATCCGGATATTGGCTTCAGAAGGTCAGATGTAAGGCAAACAAGGTGCAACGGTAACAGGCTTAACAAGCCATAATGTAGGAAGGAGAACGGGAGATGCTTTTTCATCCTAAGGGTTATTAACCCATAGAACCATCTACCCGCAGATGCCGTAAATGCCAAAACTCTGTTAGCATTTAAAGTACAGCTGGAAAAGATTATCAGACCAAATGGGGTTCCTTTGACAAACCGTCGGCTACCTTTTCTCATCGAGGCCATTAGTGTTTGTGGCTCTCAGGTATATATGCAAGCAGACTGAATATCTTCAAACACTATGGATGCTTGTGGGATTTAACATCAACATGCACTAATATGTGCTGTATTTTAGTTCCACAGTCTATAAATCTTGTGCCACATACATCACACTGAAAACGTCTTTCATCTGTATGTACCATTCTGATAAGTGCAGTTTGTGAACAGATTTTCCCATCAGAATGACTGCCAAATTGGCTCTGTAGGTAAACACATCACGGTGGAGCATTAATTTTGACCTTTCGGCAATGTTGACTACAAGGACAGTCTCTAAAGTGAGTAATTTACATATGTGGGGAGCTATTTTCGTAACTTATGTGTGTAGGCTACCAACATACCCTGCCCATCCACCCTATTATTTGTCTGGAAATTATGCTACAATATACCTGTTGAGTGGTAAGATTCCCAGAAACAGATAACATTAAGCAAATATGGGTTAATTATTTAATAATATATTTCTCAATGTACTTTCTTGTATATAAATAAATAAGTAAATAAATAAATACATGTGAATTTTCACATGTATAAGATGTATACATACACAGATTCACACATTCTGACCAATCTGAATGTCCAGATTAGACAGCTTTATCATCTGAATGCCCCAAGCTGTGCCTTTTCATATTTCCAAGATGATTGAATCGGGAAACTTGTGGAATTATATATCCATGCTGACCGAATCCCTTCCCTCACAGGATTATTTATTATATATGCTCAAAACGCTATACATAATGAAATGAAATGAAATGAAATCATATGTTTATTCAGGTAAAAGTACATACATAGAGGATTAGTTATAAACATAATGTTGGATTTATAGATAGAGCTAGTACATACAATACCTAGAGCCACTAGTACGCATAGCGTTTCAGGCAAGATGAGGTGGGGAAAAAAACTCTTAGACCAAAACTTAATAGTAATTGAGCTTAGAGTATAAATTGTGTCGAAAGAAAAAAAATTAAAGATAAAAAAGGGGGGGGGGGGACATGGTAGAAAAAGCCAATATACAAGTTTGTCAACAAACAGCATTGTTTAAAAATAGTAAGACATGGGTTGACATTTAGGTGTAAGGTAGGTTACATGGAGTTAATTAGGTAGTACTTAGTTTTCATCTTAAACTGGTTGAAAGAGGTACAGCCTTTGACATGAAGAGGAAGGTAATTTCATATTCTGGGTCCCTTGATTTGTAGAGCATTTCTAGTTTGATTAAGTCGTACTCTTGGAAAATCAAATAGGTATTTGTTTCTGGTGTGGTGCCCATGGGTTCTGTCAAGATTGACATTACAATTCAGAGTTTTAAATATATAGATTACACATGAGAGGATGTGCAGTGACTTAATATCTAACATGTTAAAAGATTTGATTAAGGTTACCGAGTGCTGTCTGGGGCCAGAGTTCGATATTGTTCTAATAGAAGCTTCGTGTTGGGTAATTAGAAAGCTAACCCAGCAAACACAAATAGTATAGAAAACGTTCATCTATCTCTTCCCATAGATGTAGGAATAACTTGCATTGAGAATGGTGCAGGAGAGCCTTGAGAAACTTTTAATCCAAAAATCTAAACACATAGGTTTAATAATAAATTGTTTTTCTACAACTATTTTGTTCTTAATGTGTTACAAATAGTTTTTACATGTTTAAATATAAAATTTATGGTGTTTTTTTTTAATTCATTAATAAATTGTGAATGATATTTAATGGCTGAATGAAACCTTCAAAATACATTTAGTTATTCTATGATCAGAAAAAAAGTAGTTTCCAAATTTTCTAAAAATCACTCTTTTTAACACAACTTGACTCCTTATGCACTCCACTAAACACTAATATCATGTTTAAATATAAAATTTATGTATTATTCCCTAAAATAATTTATATAAAATGTAAATGTTGCTGGAAAGTGGTGTGAAAGAATCTGAAAACGTTTTGTTGTCTTATATATTGGCGTGTTCTTATTAACTATGTCTCAAGTGCACAGTTTATCAAACAAAAAGATTAACATTCGTCAACCCTTAAAATCTTATATGTTATCTTGCGGATGCAAAATGGGAGAATCTTTAAGAACAGTATCTATATGACAAATGGTGTTTTCCCTAACTCAAACAACGTAGGGTTTATTATTCTACACATATTTCTAATGACTCTTCAAGGAGGAGGGCGAGGAGGAAGGAGGAGGAGGGCGAGGAGGAAGGAATAGGTGGGCGAGGAGGAAGGAGGAGTAGGGCGAGGAGGGAGGGCGAGGAGGAAGGAGGAGGGCGAGGAGTAAGGAGGAGGGCGAGGAGGAAGGAGTAGGGCAAGGAGGAAGGAGGAGTAGGGCGAGGAGGAAGTAGGAGGAGGGCGAGGAAGAAGGAGGAGTAGGGCAAGGAGAAGGAGGGTGAGGAGGAAGGAGGAATAGGGTAAGGAGGAAGGAGGAGGGCGAGGAGAAAGGAGGAGGAGTAAGAAGGAAGGAGGAGGCGGGCGAGGAGGAAGGAGGAGGGCGGGGAAGAAGGAGTACAACAAAGAGAAAGGAGGAGTAGGGTGAGGAGTATGGCGAGGAGGAAGGAGGAGGAGGGCGAGGAGAAAGGAGGAGGAGGGCGAGGAGTAAGAAGGAGGGCGAGGAGGAAGGCAAGGAAGGAGTAGGACAAGGAGGAAGAAGGAGGAAAGAGGGCGAGGTAGATAGAGGAGGAGGAGGGCGAGGAGGAAGGAGGATGAGGAGGAAGGAGGATGAGGAGGAAGGAGGAAGAGGACGACGAGGAGGAAGGAGGAAGGAGGAGGAGAGCGAGGAGGAAGGAGGAGGAGGGCGAGGAGGAATAGGAAGGAGGAGGAGGAGGAAGAAGGAGGAGGGCGAGGAGGAAGCAGAGGTGGAATGAGGAGGGGAAGGAGGAAGGAGGGCGAGGAGTAAGGAACAGAACTAAGAGAAAGGAGAAGAAGGAGGGCTAGGAGGAAGGAGGAGGAAAAAGGAGGAAGAGTAGAAGATAGAGGAGCTCAAGGAGGAATTAAGGAGGAGATCGAGGAGGAAGGGGAAGAGGAGAGGAGGGAAGAGAAGATGGGGAGGGAGTGTAACGGGACCTGTGTGAGGCATGGAGCTGTACACTATAGGCCCACAGAGTTGCCATGACGTGTTAGGGCGCTTGATTAAACAGGCATGTCTTGGTAGATGACTATGGTGTGTTCATCTTCATAAAATACAGCAAGAAATATAAAGAATCAGATAATAATGTTTTACATAACTTTATCTCCGATTTTACTAATGAATTATATTAATATTATCAATTGAACAATGGTTGGTTGGGCAGCGAGGGTTGTTGTGTGGGTCCCACCAGGCGAGGGTCAGTAGTAGCCAGCTGACCATCACCCAGGTGGGACAGTGTTTATACCCGTGCGTAGTGACACCATCACCCCCTCCCCTGCTCTTCCCCTTCCTTCTCTTACCCCCTCCCCATCCGGCCCGTTGGCTTCATGGACGGCCGCTGGAGTGTGATGCTCCGTGGGACAGTCCTCTGTCTTTTTCTGGCCTTGCACTCCTGCTGCTGTCTTCTCTAATTGTGCCGGATCGCTTTTCCTTTTCCTTATGTTTCGTTTTTCTCCCCCCTCTTCTCCTATCTGCTTGTCGTTTCCTGCCGACCTTTTGCTTGTTTTGGATCTTTCTTTGGACTTCTTCTATTTTGACGCCCGGGTGCTTGAGGAGGCATACTCTCGCACCCGTAGAACTGTAGTACCCAACGTCTCGAGCGAGGGGAACCTTTTATTGTCAATCCCCCTTTCGTCGCTGAACCCGATCTTGACGGACTGACGGTTCTTAAGGTGGCGTTTGTTGGGCGTATACTCACGACGCACCCCTAGGGGGCCCCGGCATGATCGGCGATAGCTTCCTGTTGGGTGTCCTGCCTCTAATTGTGGCTCCATGGTGGGTATGGGGGCACATTCGTGGATGAATTTCTTACTTCGTTTCTATGTCGTTGAATGTTTCCGTTGTACCGGAAGTCGGAGTCGTAGGGAGTCGGTCGGCCGAGTGGACAGCACGCGGGACTTGTGATCCTGTGGTCCTGGGTTCGATCCCAGGCGTCGGCGAGAAACAATGGGCAGAGTTTCTTTCACCCTATGCTCCTGTTACCTAGCAGTAAATAGGTACGTGGGTGTTAGTCAGCTGTCACGGGCTGCTTCCTGGGGGTGGAGGCCTGGTCGAGGACCGGGCCGCGGGGACATTAAAAAAAGCCCCGAAATCATCTCAAGATAACCTCCCATCTTCCCCTTCCTTCTCTTACCCCTCCCATTTTCCCCTTCCTCCTCATCTCCCCTTCTCTTGCCCCTCTTCTCTTCCCCTTCCTCCTCATCCCCCTCTTCTCTTACCCCTCAACCGCCTCTTCCCCTTCCTCTTCATCCCCCCCTTCTCTTCCCCTTCCTCCTCATCCCCCCCCCTTCTCGTACCTCTCCCCTGCCTCTTCCCCTTCCTCCTCATCCCCCCCCCTTTTCGTACCTCTCCCCTGCCTCTTCCCCTTCCTCCTCATCCCCCCTCCTCTCGTCCCCTTCCTCCTCATCCCCCCCCTCTCTTGCCCCTCCTCTCTATCCCCCTTCTCTTACCCCTCCCCTGCCCCTTCCCCTTCCTCCTCATCCCCCCTTCTCTTGCCCCTCCTCTCTTCCATTCCTGCTCAGCCCCCTTCTCTTACCTCTCCCCCGCCTTTTCCATTTCTTCCTCATCCCCACCTTCTCTTGCCCCTCCTCTCTTCCCCGTCCTCCTCATCCCCCTTCTCCTACCCCTCCCCCGCCTCTTCCCCTTCCTCCTCATCCCCCTTCTCTTACCCCTCCCCCGCCTCTTCCCCTTTCTCATCATCCCCCCTTCTCTTACCCCTCCCCTCCTCTTCCCTTTCCTCCACATCCCCCCCTTATCTTGCCCCTCCTCTCTTCCCCTTACTTCTCTTACCCCTCCCCCTCCTCTTCCCCTTCCTCCACATCCCCATTCTCTTACCCCTCCCCCCTCCTTATCCACCTTCTCTTACCCCTCCCCCCTCCTTACCCACCTTCTCTTACCCCTCCCCCCTCCTTACCTACCTTCTCTTACCCCTCCCCCTCCTCTTCCCCTTCTCTAACCCCTCCTCTCTCTCCCTCTTCCCCTTCCTTCTCATCCCCTTCTCTTACCCCACCCATCTTCCCCTTCCTCTTCATCCCCATCATTTCCCCTACCCTCCTCCCCCCTCCTCTTCCCCTTCTCATCCCCTCCTCTTCCCCTTCCTCCTCATCCCCTTCTCTTCCCATTCATCCTCCTTCCTCCTCGACCTCATCCTTCTACCTGGAATTTTTCCTCCTTCCTCCTTGAGCTCTTCCCCCTCCTTCTCGACCTCCTCCTCCTCGACCTCCTCCTTCTCGACCTCCTCCTCGACAACCTTCCTACCTTACCTACTCCTCCTTCCTCTTCGACCTCCTACTCCTCCCTCTCCTCCTTCTTCTTCGCCGTCTTCCTCCTTCCTCGCCCTCTTTCTCCTTCCTCCTCGCTTTCCTCCTCCTCCTTCCTCCCCACTCTCCTCCTTCCCCTTCCTCTTCGCCCTCCTCCTCCCTCCTCGACCTCCTATTCCTTCCTTCTCCCTCTCCTCCTCCTTCCTCTTCGCCCTCCACCTCCTTCCTCCTCGCCCTCCTCCTCCTTCCTCCTCGCCTTCCTCCTCCTTCCTCCTCGCCTTCCTCCTCCTTCCTCCTCGCCCTCCTCCTCCTCCTTCCTCGTCGCCCTCCTGCTCCTCGCTCTCCTCCTTCCTCCTCGCCCTCCTCCTTCCTCCTCGACCTTCTATTCCTTCCTTCTCCTTCCTCCTCGCCCTCTTCCTCCTTCCTCTTCGCCTTCCTCCTCCTTCCTGCTCGCCTTCTTTCTCCTCCTTCCTCCTCACTCTCCTCATCCTCCTTTCTCCTCGTTTTCATCCTCCTCCCTCTTCGCCCTCCTCCTCCTTCCTTGTCGCCCTCCTCCCTCCTCCCTCTTCCTCGCCCTTCTCCTCCTTCCTCCTCGCCCTCCTCCACCTCCTTTCTCCTCGCCCTCCTCCTCCTACTTCCTCCTCGCCCTCCTCCTCCTACTTCCTCCTCGCCCTCCTCCTTCCTCTTCGCCCTCCTCCTTCCTCTTCACCCTCCTACTCCTCCTTCCTCCTCGCCCTCCTCCTTTCCCTTCCTTCTTTCTCGTTCTCCTCCTCCTTCCTCCTCGCCCTACTCATCCTTCCTCCTCACTCTCCTCCACCATTCTCCTTCCTCCTCACTCTCCTCCACCATTCTCCTTCCTCCTCACTCTCCTCCACCATTCTCCTTCCTCCTCGCCCTCATCCTTCCTCCTCGCCCTACTCTTCCTCCTCCCTCTTCGCCTCCCTCCTCCTTCCTTCTCGCCCTCCTTCCTTTTCACCCTCCTCCTTCCACTTCGCTCTCCTACTCCTCCTTCCTCATCGCCCTCCTCCTTCCTCCTCGCTCTCCTCCTCCTCCTCGCCCTACTCCTCCTTCCTCCTCGCTCTTCTCCTCCTTCCTCCTCGCCCTCCTCCTTCCTGCCCCTTCCTCCTCGCCCTACTCCTCCTTCCTCCTCCTCCCTCTTCGCCCTCCTCCTCCTTCCTTCTCATTCTCCTCCTTCCTCCTCGCCCTCCTCCTCCTTCTTCCTCGCCCTCCTCCTCCTTCGTCCTCGCCCTCCTCCTTCCTCCTCGACCTCATATTCCTTCCTTCTCGCTCTCCTTCTTCCTATTCTTTCCTTCTCGCTCTCCTTCTTCCTAGTCCTTTTTCTCCTTCCTCCTTCCTCCTCGCCCTCCTTCCTCTTTGCCCTCCTTCTTCCTCCACCTCCTTCTTCCTCGCCCTCCTTCCTCCTCGACCTCCTCCTCCTTCCTTCTCGCCCTCCTCCTTACTCCTCACCCGCCTTCTCTTCCCTCTCCTTCCTCGCACTACTACTCCTCCTCCCTCCTCGCTCTCCTCTTCGTCTTTCTCCTCCCTCCTTGCCCTCCTTCTTTCCTCTCGCCCTCCTACTCCATCCTCCTTGCCCTCCTTCTTCCTCCTCGCCCTCCTCCTCCTTCTTCGCCCTTTTCCTTCCTCCTCACCCTCCTCTTCCTCCTTCCTACTTCTTCCTCCTCGCCCTCTTTCTCCTTCCTCCTCCTCCTTCCTCCTCGGCCCCCTCCTCCTTCCTCCTCGGCCCCCTCCTCCTCAACGCCCTCTTTAACTTCCTCCTCTACTTCATCCTCCTTCCTCCTCTGCCTCGATCTCCTCCTCCTCTTTCTTCCTCCTCGACCTCTTCCTAAGAATGAGTAAAAATGATGAATTAACCCTTATAATGACCATGTTTCATTTTACTAAATGTAGAAATATATTTTCATATTTCTACATTTATATAAATAACAGCAATAAAAAACTACGTTTATGAAACATTTAAGGTTGCCACAAGGTTTCAATTTTTTTTAGCTAACGTTTCGTGCAATACG
Organism: Procambarus clarkii; assembly: GCF_040958095.1. Classification (NCBI taxonomy): domain Eukaryota; kingdom Metazoa; phylum Arthropoda; class Malacostraca; order Decapoda; family Cambaridae; genus Procambarus; species Procambarus clarkii. The sequence goes on from NC_091197.1 coordinate 25,218,101, forward strand.
TTTTAGAAACTTATTTACATCCACACAAAATTACGCATCTAATGCGTGAAAACAAACGTTGCCCCTACTCTCCAACACTTTCCAGATACGTTGTGGCAACCTAAAATTGTTTCCTGGGAAATGATTTTGGGTTGTAGAACCCAAGCACAAATACCATAGTTGAAATAAGGATACATGAGAGCGTAATAGAGCGTCACCAGGGCAGGGCGAGGTACAGAATCCCTGATCTTAGAAAGAATGCCAACAGTTTTAGAAACTTTTTTTGCTATATTTAGAATGTGTCCCTGGAAATTCAGCTTGTTATCGGTGAGGACACCAAGGAATTTATCATCAACTTTACAACTGATTTGTATATTGTTTATTCTTAGATTAATTTAATTTGAGGATTTATTACCAAACAAAATATAGAAAGTTTTGTCAATGTTAAGGGTGAGTTTGTTAGCAGTTAGCCAAAGATGAACTTTATTAACTCAGTATTCACTGTGACATTTAGAGCAAAAGGGTCAGGACTGGAGAAAATGAAAGTTGTGTCATCAGCAAATAAGATTGGTTTGAGGTGTTGAGAGGCATTTGGAAGGTCATTAATGTAGATAAGAAAGAGGAGAGGGCCAAGTATTCTGCCCTGTGGAACACCAATGTTTATGGGTAGTGTAGGAGAAATGGAATTATTCACAGAAACATACTGGAGCCTGTCAGTAAGGTAAGACTGAAGGTATTGCAGGGAGTGACCTCTGACTCCATAAAGATGTAATTTAAGAAGAAGGTTTTGGTGGTTGACAGTGTCAAAAGCCTTACGTAGGTCCACAAATATTCCAACAGGGAACTCATTTTTATCAAGAGTTGTATGTATCAAGTTAATCATACTAATAAGCGCATCGTTAGTGCTTTTATTGGGTCTGAAACCATATTGGCAAGAGCTAAGTATATTGAGTTTGGCTAGACGTGAGTAAAGCTGCTTGTAGATTAGCTTTTCAAATATTTTTGACAAGGTTGGCAGAATTGATATAGGCCTGTAATTGTTGACATCAGTGGGATCACCACATTTCTGAACTGGGGTTCTTCCCGCTTTTTTTTAGAATATCCGGAAAGGTTTGGAGTTACAGTGATTTGTTGAAGAACAATGCAATGGCAGGAGCTAGAAATCTGGAGGCTTTTTAGTAACTTAGAGATGGTATCTCATCAAGGGCACTTGACTTAGGGGGGCAATAGGTTGGTTACCGAAAAATTGTTCAATGTCAACCAATATTTTTTGAATAGTTGTATATGAAAAAGGCTGCAATTGTCCCAAGTTTCAGTACTTCAGCGTAAATAGAAAGGGAGATTTTTTTTTCAACGTTTTTTACACATTTTCAAGTCAGAAAAAATAAACACACGTTTCAGATATAATTATTCTGTGACACTTTTCTGACACTTTAGAATATAATAAAGAATCTGTAGGTAGATAATTTCCAAAACATCTTTAGTTTTCCTAATACAAATTATCAAAGTTTTCCTAATACACATTATCAAAGTTTTCCCCAAAAATTATGCAAACATGGCATATTTATTGCTATTATAAAATCAATAAATGAACTTAGAGAAAAAGCTATCTCCAACATTTAGAGACATGCACTCTACATATACTGTGTAAGTTTCATGTTATTTGAATAAAAAATGAAAAAGTTATTTGAACGTTTATGTTAATTAAAAAAAAACAGCAAATAATAAAGTCTAAGGTTCTAAAATCTGTGGCTAAGGTTGACATCAACCAATTTTCTCCAAAATTAGCACTCTTACAGATAGGCTTACGTGCAGTCAGGTATATAAGTTTGATGCAAATTGTCCGATAACAAAAAAATAACTTAATTTTTTTTCCAATTAAACTAATTATAAGATTTATTTAATATATGCTATTGTGATAGCAAAGAGTCATAGATATGATTTTAGTTGACAATTTTGTTTGATAATCGTTTTTGACCATTTTGGAATAATTTTGACACCTACTTCAACATTTTTTTCTCCCTTCCTATTTATGCTTCGATGCTGAAACTTGGACCAAATGAAACTCTTTTCATAAACAACGTACTGAAAAAGTTTGATTGAAATCGAACGAGTTTTCATTTATTGCATTTTTTGGGCAAATTGGAACCTAATGCCCCCTTAGTTTTAAGGGAATGGATTACCTCATTAACATCAAAGGAATTAGTGGGAGCTAGATACAGAGACTCTGGATAGTTACCTGCAAGTTAGTCTTTAATATTAGTGAGTGAGGATGGAATATCATGAGCAACGGATGTCCCAATGGAGGAGAAGAACCTATTGAATTCAATAGCAGTGTTTGAGGCCGAAAGCACACCATCGTCATTGGATAGGAAAATTGGTTTTTAATTCAAAATCTTTTTTTGATCCTAATATTTGGGAGATAGTGCTCCATGTTTTCTTAATGTTGCCCTTAATTTGGGTAAATTTATTTTCGTAGTATTTTATTTTGACTCTTCTAATTATTTTAGACAGCATGGATGAGTAAATCTTTGAAAATTCTTTGGAGACGACTCCTAACCTATAATTCTAATCAATGTCATGTTTTTTTATTAATAGATTTAAGTATACCCTTTGTAAGCCATGGAGTGTTTAACCTTTTATTCGTAACTTGTTTCGTTAGCATTGGACAGAGGGAATTATAAAGGTTCAGAGTTTTCGGAAGAAATGTTTGCATTGCTAGGTAGATGTTCACTATGTCACCTAATTCAGCCTCCCAGTGATATTAGCAGCAGCAGCAATAAAGTTACTTATAGAAGTTTCATTGTGCAGCCTAAAGCTTATCTTCCTTGTATCTAGAGGTGGTTTATTAATGTTGGTTAGGGGGAATTGAGGGGTAATGGTCTGTAGCCCCATCAATGATTATCCCTGATGTAAGTGGAGAGGTTTGTTAGTCCAGATGTGGTCAAGAGCAGACAGTACTATCAGTGATTCTAGTAGGTCTAGTGATTAAGGGTATGAGGAAGCAGGAATTCATAGTGTTGAGGAAACTAGCAGCAGGAGGGTTTGTCAGGCTCCCAGAGGTCAATATTAAGAAGACCCCTGCGATTGTGGGAACCGACCTGTGAGATTTATATTTATTTAATTTATATGAATTTATATAGAATTTATATTTACATTAATTTATATACTTTGATAGCAATTTGTATAATGATAAGTGGACTGTATTTCTGGAATAATCTCATAATCTCCCAAATCGATCCTCTACACATTAGGGGGGTTTATATTAATTGAATTTATATATATATATATATATGCAGCCAATCAAACTACAGTATTAACTACACATTGAAGAGGTTCCTTATCTTATTTGTACAGCAGGCCTTAGTCCACCAGGTATAACCAGGATGTAGACACCACATTTTCCTCGTGTGAGATTTTCCTCGTCTTGACCTGTCAAAATGGCGCTAGCTGTAAAGCCAGAATCCTAATATATGACAGCTATATCAGAGAAAACACTGTACATGGAACCAAGAAGACCTGGGCTTAATTACCTTTAGTATGAGGCGATCTTATGCTCTAACCGGCCCACCCTATCCAATGACATTAATGGCCACTAATGATAGATAAATGGGTTTCGGTAGAACACTTAACTTGAATTTGTTGACAGCGTGTTGATGATGGTACACCTTTGGTTTCCATAACACTTCGTCCAAGTAAAATTAACAGGAGCCGTATTTGCTCCCGTGAGCCTCTGTGGTCTAAGTACAAACAATGGCTGACCACTCCCCACTACTGACGCTACTGGCCTACATTGTCCAGATGACAGTAAGTGATAGAAGGGTCACATTTACTCTATTTTAATTCTGATAATTAAGTTAATTTATATGAGATGTTTTTATGATGGTAAAGTCCAAAGACTAATGTATTTAAGAATAATTCCCACCATAATAGGTGGAGAATTTATAATAGTATGTGGTAATGATATTCCGTTTTCTATAGACGGAAATTCCACTACAATTTACATTTTCTATGGGTAGCTTGTTTATACAATACAGCAGCAATTATTATCTGTCTGTATGATATTATTAAATGGTGTCGGATTTTCTGACAGCGATAATTATATGGTTTTTGTTCAGTCTGTTATCTTGTATTAGATTTCTAATGTTAGAGTTGAATTCAGACACATCAATGTTAGGAATTCTACAGACTGCTCCCACAGTCAGGACAGACTCAGCACCCTTGACTCTGAAACTGGCAAAGATATACTCCCCACAGGAGACTCTAGTTCTAATTACTTTTAAGCGTGTCAGTTCTTGGTGGTAGTAAAGAGCAGTACCACCACCTCTCTGAATTGGTCGACAGTTGTGAATTGCTGAGTAGTTTAGAATGTTAAAGAGTTGAGTAGCATTCTCTTATAACCACGTTTGAGTAAGTATAACAAAAGAGAATTTGTTGTCAACAGTTTGAATCAAGGCACTGAGAGTAATAATTTGCAATTTGAGACAGAGGCAAAGCCAGGTGTACAATGGAGTAAGGGAGTATGGTGACGCTAGGCAACCTAGGTAATAATGAAAGCAAAGAAAAAAGAAGTTGAATAATAAACATAGGCAAATTTAATCTTAATGATAATTAACTATAAATAGTTTAGTTATGATCCTATAATTAATAAGAACTAAACACAATAATAATGTACACAATTAATTAAGTCAAATAAATGACTAATACAAATTAAATTAAACTTTAATTAAGAAAACAACAGCAGTGTAAAAAACAGAGTTTGGTTACCTAGCCCACACTAGGTAACAAAGGGGGGGGGGGGTAATTATGTTGAGTCATTGAGAGGGATAATAAGGTGAGACAAACCACATTGGGAGAGGAATGTGTTGAGGTTATTCTCATTAGCAATTGTAAACATTTTACCTGCAGAAGTCTTTCTCACTTTTCTCATGCCATCTCTAACGAAGCACTGATGAATCGCATCTTGGTTCTGATTACGGATTTGACGCAGCCGGTGGAGGAGTTTCTGTCTTTTTCTAGTCAAGCACTCGTTGATGAAGATCCCCTTTCGTTGGGATACAGCTGTCCAGACAAGATCAGATTTTATGGACTGGGTAGCTAGCTTGAGGCGAATTTTTCTGTGGTTTAGTCATGATGGATTCCTTTTACTTACTCTGAAGGCTGCAATAATGTCTGCTTTATTGAGGCTATAATGCAATTCGTCTTTTATGAGATCATGTATTATATCAATACATTTTTCACCATCACTTTCCACAGGAATAGATTGAGCCGCCACAAAAACAGAGTCAAGCAGGTTTTGGTGATCTTGTTCATCCTGGGAGATGGAATGTTGGGCGGATAATGTACTGATACATAAAGTCATTTTGTTGAGAGCTTCCTCTTGTATTTTTATGGCTTCATCAGTTTTCAGACGCATATTTTCCTTACGGAGATCATTTAAGTCATGATGGAGTTGATCTTGGCTAGCCTTATAGGTTCTAATATCCTCGCGGAGAAGGGTTATTTCTTGTTGTTGATGAAGGTTCGCTTGATTCTCAGTTTGAAAGCTCTGGATGATCGTAATTTGAGCCTTAAGGACAAGGCACAACTTTTTGAACCACTGATTCTCGGCCCAGTTAGGGAAATCCAGCGAGGGACCAGAAGCACGTTTGAATTTAGTGAAGTGGGATGTAAGTGTGGAATTTGGAGGACACAGCGATGGAGTAAAGGGGAGAACAGCGCCGGGAAGAGAACATTGGTGGCTTTAGGTATTGTATGTACTAGCTCTATATATAAATCCAACATTATGTTTGCACATCAACTATGATACCTATGTACTTTTCCTGAATAAAAACATGATTTAATTTATTTATTTTACTAATTAACCGACGGAACTGCCTACCCGCCGAAGCCGTATATGCCAGAACTCTTAACTTTTAAAGTACAACTGCAAAAGATCATCATGGCAAATTGAAGGATCTTCGATAATCTGCCGGCTTCATGTCCTCGTCGAGGCCACACGTGTGAGTGGCTCTCAGGAAAACTTAAGGAAAATCACAATGGTTTTCTCCTATAGTTGCCTGCACAAGTGAAGACGTTGGGAGACACGTGATGGTGGACACATCTGAAGATGATTTTTCATTCCATAAATAACTATTATTAATTTACAACAGCTATCGAAGTTTTCCTTAGGTAAATTACTGTACACTGACAAGATGCTACTACAAAACCTGTTTCAATCCTTGGAAAATCGTTATGACCAGCAACATTAAAATATAACAATGAAATAGTAACTGGTAACTGCTGGTGACAGGCTAGTGCGCCTCCTAGGTGTGATGGTATCAATACAAATGAGACTGTAACTCTTTCTCCTTGTATTTGGTAGGTGATGAAAGACCTACAGTTGGTAGTGGACGCCATTCCCGTCCTACAGGTGAAAGTGTACCCCATACCCTTCCTATGGGCAGTTCTGGGCCCAAACCCATCCTACAGGTGGTATGAACCCTTTATCCACTCAACAGGTGGTAGTGGACCCCCCCATACCCATCCTACAGTTGGTTGTTGACCCCATACCCATACTTACATATATCCTACATCTATCCTGTTTGCAGTAGTGTACCCTATAGACATTCCAACATAATACCATTTTCTGTTGACATCGCTTCTATACATTCTCCTGAGATTTTTAAAGCATAGACTATTGTATATAATATTACTTCACTAAGCACTATTATTATATGTAATAATATATAGTGCTTATTAAAATTTACTGAGAACTATCAAGATGTCTCAAAACAAAACTACGAGCCTTCAATAGGATGTAGCTGATCCATGATATTCGAATAGCATGGACAATAGTACGTAAATTTCCCAACACTAGTGGGACTGGAAAAATACAATTATCATTAAAATTGAACCAATCACGACTATTCTGGTGTCTACGGCGATGGACGGGTACTATGGAACGTGAATTGGTACGTGTTGAAGACTTTGTCCCTGGATAACATATATAACTGGGAATCTACCACATAGGATCTATAAACTTTAGCAACATTGGGACTATAAGCAATTAGTCACATGTGCTGTTTTAATTATGGGAAGCACGGGTTGGAATTTTGGCATTTACGGCTTCGGCCTTGTAGCCCTCATGTCAAAATCAAAAAATCAAAATAAAAATGTTTATTCAGTGAAAGTACAAATATAGAAAATGAGTTACAAACATAATATTGGATTTATAGATAGAGCTAATACATACAATACCTAAAGACACTAATATGCACAGCGTTTCGGGCAAGGTGTGGGGAAAAACACTTAGACTTAAGCTTAAGGGGGCTTATTACGGGTTTCGTAAAAATTGTTCAATTTGTTTATAAATTTATTTATGAAATGGTTATAGGAAGGTCTGCAACTGGTCTAAGTTTCAGCATCACAACCTAAACAGAAAAGGAGAAAAAAAATACACAACGTATTATGCAACGAATTATCAACATTTTCAAATAGTTTCAGGGAACACATGTGTCAACTAAAATCATTTCTATAACACTCAGATAATAAATGTAGCACATAATAAAGGATTGTAGTGATCAGTTTTATCAAAAAAGTGTTTAGTGCAATAATATAATTATTCAAAGTTACCCTTCCAAAAATATGCAATATATGATGTTTATAAATTTTTATAAAATCAACAAATGGACTTTGGACTAAAATGTCTCAATAAGTTTGTAGAAGCACTAACTCTACATACAAGGTGTAATTTGCATGTAAAATGATTAATAAATGAAAGCTCTGAAGTACTTTGAAGGTGTAAATTACTTTCCAGAGTAAAATAAAGATCCAAGTTCGGCCACCTGTAGCTGAGCTTGACTTTGACAGATTTCGTTCATAATTGGCACCCTTGCAGATAGGCATCCATTGAGCAAGGTGTGCAAGTTTCATGCAAATCCCTTGATAACAAACGAGAAAAGAAAATTGGCCAAAAAAAAAAGAAAAAAAAAGAAAAAGATAAAATTTTACATATAAATATATTGCACATACATATTGCAATTATTATAAAGAGTTTGTGCTTCTACAGCACATAGTAGACATTTTAGTTGACACATGTGTTCCCTGAGATTATTTGAGAATGTTGAACATTCGTTGCATAATACGTTGTGTATTTTTTTCTCCTTTTCTGTTTAGAGTGTGATGGTGAAACTTGGACCAGTTGCAGCCCTTTCTATAACCATTTCATAAAAAAATTTATAAGCAAATTGAACAACTTTTAATTTATACTGATATGCCCCCTTAATACTAATTGAGTATTAATACTTATTAGTATGATTAACGTGATACATGCAGCTTTACGCTGATATCGATAGATACAGCGATAGCAGGCGGCTTGACGTTTGCGAGGCATTACACATCAAGAAGTCAACACCAGCAATCAACAGCCAATTAATGCACAACTATATTCTACCCACCTCAAGACTCCGCTCCAATATAGAAGCATCAAGAAATATGGACCAATAGGCTTTCTACAATCACTTCTGTTCAATACCCATTGTTTCATGTTCTGGCTTGTGTTGATGAAATTAATACCTTATTAAATACCACCTCATCCCATGCACCTCACTCAAATGTAGATATAAACAAAATCGGAGATGTGTAAGTTCTATTCAGTTGTGTATGTGTTAACTAAAGTCTTTGAAAATGTAATAAGTTTTACGAAACGCACTCAAGTGTCGCGTCAGACTAGAAATAAAAATGAATTTTGGAGAATTGATTTTTGAATTACCTCCAACAGTGAAAAGAAATGTACGAAAGATTGAGAAAATTCGTGTTAGAATTATTAATCTTACTTTTTCGGTCATATTTAATATATATATATATATATATATATATATATATATATATATATATATATATATATATATATATATATACATATATATATATATATATATATATATATATATATATATATATATATACATATATATATATATATATATATATATATATATATATATATATATATATATACATATATATATATATATATATATATATATATATATATATATATACATATATATATATATATATATATATATATATATATATATATATATATATATATATATATATATATATATATAAAATGCTGAACTGTAATGCCAATCCTGACCTTAAAAGCTTCATTGAAGTTTGTTGTAACAAAACCCATGAGCACCACACCAGAAACAAATACCTTTTTTTATATTCCAAGAGTACGACTTAATCAAACTAGAAATGCTCTACAAATCAAGGGACCCAGAATGTGGAATGACCTTCTCAATCATGTTAAGGACTGTACCTCTCTCAACTAGTTTAAGATAAAAACAAAGCACTACCTAATTATCTCCCAGTAACCTTCCTTTTCACTGTAATGTCAACCCATGTCTGTTATTTTTAAACAATGCTGTCTGTCGACCAAATTGTATTTTTGCTGTTTTTTTGCCATGTTTTCCCCTTTTTTATTTTTTTATTTTCTCAACACATTTTATACTTAATCTCAATTAGCATTAAGTTTTAGTGTTTTAGTTCCCGAAATGCATTGCGTAATACTGGCTTTAGGCATTGTATGTACTAGCTCTATCTATAAATTCAACAATGTTTGTATCACCCCTTGTATATATGTACTTTACCTGAATAAACATTTGGATTTTTTAATTTGAATTTTTGAACTTAATACTTCATAAATTGTGTAAAAATAGCGGGATGGGAGGGGGGGGGAAAGGACATGACAGAAATCATAAATTTTACAACTTGGTCAACAAACAGCATTTTTTCAATACAGCAAATCATAGGTTGATATTTAGGGGGAAAAGGTAGGTTACATGGAGTTTATTAGGTAGAACTTAGTTTTCCTCGTAAACTGGTTGAGGGAGGTACATCCTTTGACATGAATGAGAAGGTCATTCCACATTCTGGGTCCCTTGATTTGTAGAGCATATCTAGTTCGGTTAAGGCGTACTCTTGGAATATCATATAGGTATTTGTTTCTGGTGAGGTGTCCATGGGTTGTGTTACAACCTTCTAGGAGTTGGTTAGGGTCAGGATTGACATTTCAGTTCAGAGTTTTAAATATATTGAGTATACATGAGAGGATGTGCAGTGACTTAATATCTAACATATTAAAAATTTTAAGTAAGTGTATGAGTGGGGCCAGAGTTTGATATTGTTCTACTAGTAGCTTTGTGTTGAGTAACTAGAGGCTCAAGTGAGGGAAGCAGAGGCACATGAGAGGGATGCAGAGGCATTTGAGAGTGACGCAGAGGCTCAAGAGTGGGATGCAGAGGCTGAAGAGAATGATGCAAAGGCTAAAGTGTGGGATGCAGAGGCTCATGAGAGGGATGCAGGAGTTGAAGAGTGATGCAAAGGCTTAAGAGAAGGATGCAGAGGCTCAAGTGAGTCATGAAGAGGCAAAAGAGAGGGATGCAGAGGCTAAAGAGAGTGATTCAGAGGCTTACGAGAGTGATGCAGAGGCTTAAGAGAGTGATGCAGAGGCTCTAGAGAGTGATGCAGAGGCTCAAGAGAGTGATGCAGAAGCTCAAGAGAGTGATGCAGAGGATCAAGAGTGTGATGCAGAGGCTCGAGAGAGTGATTCAGAGGCTTACGAAAGTGATGCAGAGAATCAAGAGAGTGATGCAGAGGCTCGGGAGAGTTATGCAGAGGCCTCAAGAAAGGGATTCAGAGGCTTAAGAGAGTGATTCAGAGGCTGAAGAGAGTGTTGCAGAGGTTCAAGAGAGGGATGAAGAGACTGAAGCGGAGTGATGCAGAGGCTCAAGAGAGGGATACAGAGGCTCAAGAGAGTGATGCAGGGGTTCAAGAGAATGATGTAGAGGATTAAGAGAAGGATGTAGAGGCTCAAGAGAATGATGCAGAGGCTCAAGAGAGTGTGCTGAGGATCAAGAGAGGGATGCAGAGGTTTAGGAGAGTGATGCAGAGGCTCAAGAGAGTGATGCAGAGGATCAAGAAAGGGATACAGGAGTTCAAGAGAGGGATGAAGAGGCTCAAGAGAGTGATTCGGAGGCTTACGAGAGTGATGCAGAGGCTTAAGAGAGTGATGCAGAGGCTTAAGAGAGGGATGCAGAGGCTCAAGTGAGGGATGCCGAGGCTCAAGAGAAGGATGCAGAGGCTCAAGTGAGGGATGCAGAGGCACATGAGAGGAATGCAGAGGCTCATGAGAGGGATGCAGGAGTTCAAGAGAGTGATGCAAAGGCTCAAGAAAGGTATGCAGAATCTTAAGAAAGTGATGCAGAGGCTCAAAAAAGGGATGCAGAGGCTTAAGAAAGTGATGCAGAGGCTCAAAAAAGGGATGCAGAGGCTGAAGAGAGTGATGCAGAGGCTGAAGAGAGTGTTGCAGAGGCTTAAGAGAGTGATGCAGAGGCTCAAGAGAGTGATGCAAATGCTCAAGAGTGATGCAGAGGCTGAAGAGATTGTTGCAGAGGCTTAAGAGAGGGATGCAGAGGCTCAAGAGAGCGATGCAAAGGCTCAAGAGAGTGATGCAGAGGCTTAAGAGAGGGATGCAGAGGCTCAAGAGAGGGATGCAGAGGCTTAAGAGAGTGATGCAGAATCTGAAGAGAGTGTTGCAGAGGCTTAAGAGAGGGATACAGAGGCTCAAGAGAGTGATGCAAAGGCTCAAGAGAGTGATGCAGAGCCTGAAGAGAATGTTGCAGAGGCTTAAGAGAGGGATGCAGAGGCTCAGGAGAGGGATGCAGAGGCTTAAGAGAGTGATGCAGAGGCTGAAGAGAGTGTTGCAGAGGCTTAAGAGAGGGATGCAGAGGCTCAAGAGAATGATGCAAAGGCTCAAGAGAGTGATGCAGAGGTTCAAGAGAGTGATGCAGAGGATCAAGAGACTGATGCAGAGGCTCACGAGAGTGATGCAGGGGTTCTAGAGAATGATGTAGAGGCTTATGAGAAGGATGTAGAGGCTCAAGAGAATAAATGCAGAGGCTCAAGAGAGTGATGCAGAGGATCAAGAGAGGGATGCAGAGGTTTAGGAGAGTGATGCAGAGGCTCAGGAGAGTGATGCAGAGGATCAAGAGAGGGATGCAGGAGTTCAAGAGAGGAATGAAGAGGCTCAAAAGAGTGATTCAGAGGCTTACGAGAGTGATGCAGAGGCTTAAGAGAGTGATGCAAAGGCTTAAGAGAGGGATGAAGAGGCTCAAGCGAGGGATGCAGAGGCACAAGAGAGGGATGCAGAGGCTCATGAGAGGGATACAGGCGTTCAAGAGAGTGATGCAAAGGCTCAAGAAAGGTATGCAGAATTTCTGATGCAGAGGCTCAGAAAAGGGATGCAGAGGCTCAAATGAGTGATGCAGAGGCTGAAGAGAGTGTTGCAGAGGCTTAAGAGAGGGATGCAGAGGCTCAAGAGAGGGATGCAGAGGCTTAAGAGAGTGATGCAGAGGCTGAAAAAAGTGTTGCAGAGTCTTAAGAGAGGGATGCAGAGGCTCAAGACAGGGATGCAGAGGCTTAAGAGAGTGATGCAGAGGCTGAAACGAGTGTTGCAGAGGCATAAGAGAGGGATGCAGAGGCTCAAGAGAGGGATGTAGAGGCTTAAGAGAGGGATGCAGAGGCTCAAAAGAGTGATGCAGAGGATCAAGAGAGTGATGCAGAGGCTGAGGAGAGGAGTGCAGAGGCTGAAGAGAATGATGCAGAGGCTTAAGAGAGGGATGCAGAGGCTGAGGAGAATGATGCAGAGGCTTAGTAGAGAGAGATGCAAAGACTCAAGAGAGTGATGGAGAGACTCAAGAGAGTGATGCAGAGGTTCATCGGAGTGATTCAGATGCTTACGAGAGTGATGCAGAGGCTCATGGGAGGGATGCAGAGGCTTAAGAGTGTGATGCAGAGGCTCAAGAGAGGGATGCAGAGGCTCAAGAGAGGGATGCAGAGGTTCAAGTGAGGGAAGCAGAGGCACATGAGAGGGAGGCAGAGGCACTTGAGAGTGACGCAGAGGCTTAAGAGTGGGATGCAGAGGCTCATGAGAGGGATGCAGGAGTTCAAGTGATGCAAAGGCTCAAGAGAAAGATGCAGAGGCTCAAGTGAGTCATGAAGAGGCAAAAGAGAGGGATGCAGAGGCTCTTGGGAGTGATGCCGAGGCTCAAGAGAGGGATGCAGAGGATCAAGAGAGTGATGCAGAGGATCAAGAGTGTTACAGAGGCATAAGAGAGGGATGCAGAGGCTCAAGAGAGTGATGCAGAGGGTTAAGAGAGTGAGGCAGAGGCTCTAGAGAGTGATGCAGAGGCTCAAGAGAGTGATGCAGAGGCTCAAGAGAGTGATGCAGAGGATCAAGAGTGTTACAGAGGCATAAGAGAGGGATGCAGAGGCTCAAGAGAGGGATGTAGAGGCTTAAGAGAGGGATGCAGAGGCACAAGAGAAAGATGTAGAGGCTCAAGTGAGTGATGCAGAGGCTCATGAGAGTGCTGCAGATGCTTAAGAGAGGGATGCAGAGGCTCAAGAGAAAGATGTAGCGGCTCAAGAGAGTGATGCAGAGGCTGAAGAGAGGGATGCAGAGGTTGAAGAGAAAGATGCAGAGGCTTAGGAGAGTGATGCAGAGGTTCAAGAGAGTGATGCAGAGGCACAAGAGAAAGATGTAGAGGCTTAAGAGAGGTATGCAGAGGCTCAAGAAAATGATGCAGGGGCTCAAGAGAGTGATGCAGAGGCTTATGAGAGGAATGCAGAGGATCAAGAGAGTGATGCAGAGGCTTAAGAGATGAATGCAGAGGCTGAAGAGAATGATGCAGTCGCTTAAGAGAGGGATAGAGGGATGCAGAGGCTGAAAAGAATGATGCAGAGGCTTAAGAGAGGGATGCAGAGGCTCAAGAGAGTGATAGAGAGGCTCAAGAGAGTGAAGCAGAGGCTCAACAGAGTGATTCAGAGGCTTACGAGAGTGATGCAGTGGCTTAAGAGAGTGATGCAGAGGCTTAAGAGAGGGATGCATAGGCTTAAGAGAGGGATGCAGAGGCTCAAGAGAGTGATTCAGAGGCTTACAAGAGTGATGCAGAGAATCAAGAGAGTGATGCAGAGGCTCGAGAGAGTTATGCAGAGGCCTCAAGAGAGGGATTCAAAAGCTTAAAAGAGTGATGCAGAGGCTTAAGAGAGTGATGCAGAGGCTTAAGAGAGGGATGCAGAGGCTCGAGAGAGTGATGCAAAGGCTCAAGAGAGTGATGCCGAGGCTGAAGAGAGTGTTGCAGAGGCTTAAGAGAGGGATGCAGAGGCTCAAGAGAGTGATGCAAAGGCTCAAGAGAGTGATGCAGAGGCTGAAGAGAGTGTTGCAGAGGCTTAAGAGAGTGATGCAGAGGCTCAAGAGAGTGATGCAAATGCTCAAAAGAGTGATGCAGAGGCTGAAGAGAGTGATGCAGAGGCTGAAGAGAGTGTTGCAAAGGGTCAAGAGAGGGATGCAGAGGCTTAACAGAGGAATGCAGAGGCTCAAGAGAGGGATGCAGAGGCTTAAGCGAGTGATGCAGAAGCTGAAGATAGTGTTGCAGAGGCTTAAGAGAGGGATGCAGAGGCTCAAGAGAGTGATGCAAAGGCTCAAGAGAGTGATGCAGAGGCTCACGAGAGTGATGCAGAGGATCAAGAGAGTGATGCAGAGGACTAAGAGAGGGATGCAGAGGTTTAAGAGAGTGATGCAGAGGCTCAAGAGAGTAATGCAGAGGATCAGGAGAGGGATGCAGGAGTTCAAGAGGCTCAGGAGAGTGATTCAGAGGCTTACGAGAGTGATGCAGAGACTTAAGAGAGTGATGCAGAGGCTTAAGAGAGGGATGCAGAGGCTCAAGAGAGTGATGCAGAGGCTTAAAAGAGGGATGCAGTGGCTCAAGCGAGGGATGCAGAGGCTCAATAAAGAGATGAAGAGGCTTAAGAGAGTGATGCAAAGGCTGAAGATAGTGTTGCAGAGGCTTAAGAGAGGGATGCAGAGGCTCAAGAGAGTGATGCAAAGGCTCAAGAGAGTGATGCAGAGGCTCACGAGAGTGATGCAGGGGATCAAGAGGGTGATGCAGAGGCTGATGAGAGTGTTGCAGAGGCTTAAGAGAGGGATGCAGAGGCTCAAGAGAGTGATGCAAAGGCTCATGAGAGTGATGCAGAGGCTGAAGAGAGGGATGCAGAGGCTCAAGAGAGGGATGCAAAGGCTCATGAGAGTGATGCAGAGGATCAAGAGAGTGTTGCAGAGGCTGAAGAGAGAGATGCAGAGGCTAAAGAGAGAGATGCAGAGGCTAAAGAGAGTGATGCAGAGGCTCAAGAGAGTGATGCAGATGTTCAAGAGAATGATGTAGAGGCTTAAGAGAAGGATGTAGAGGCACAAAAGAATGATGCAGAGGCTCAACAGAGTGATGCAGAGGACCAAGAGAGGGATGCAGAGGTTTAAGAGAGTGATGCAGAGGATCAAGAGAGTGATGCAGTGGATCAAGAGAGGGATGCAGGAGTTCAAGAGAGGGATGAAGAGGCTCAAGAGAGTGATTCAGAGGCTTACGAGAGTGATGCAGAGGCTTAAGAGAGGGATGCAGAGGCTCACGAGAGTGATGCAGAGGCTTAAAAGAGGAATGCAGAGGCTCAAGCGAGGGATGCAGAGACTCAAAAGAGAGATGCAGAGGCTCAAGTGAGGGATGCAGAGGCACAAAAGAGGGATGCAGAGGCTCATGAGAGGAATGCAGGAGTTCAAGAGAGTGATACAAAGGCTCAAGAAAGGTATGCAGAATCTTAAGAAAGTGATGCAGAGGCTCAAAAAAGAGATGCAGAGGCTCAAAAGAGTGATGCAGATGCTGAAGAGAGTGTTGCAGAGGCTTAAGAGAGTTATGCAAAGGCTCAAGAGAGGGATGCAGAGGCTTTAGAGGGTGATGCAGAGGCTGAAAAAAGTGTTGCAGAGTCTTAAGAGAGGGATGCAGTGGCTCAAGAGAGGGATGCAGAGGCTTAAGGGAGAGTGATGCAGAGGCTGAAGAGAGTGTTGCAGAGGCATAAGAGAGGGATGCAGAGGCTCAAGAGAGGGATGTAGAGGCTTAAGAAAGGGATGCAGAGACTCAAAAGAGTGATGCAAAGGCTCAAGAGAGTGATGCAAAGGTTCAAGAGAGTGATGCAGAGGCTTAAGAGAGGGATGCAAAGGCACAAGAGAAAGATGTAGAGGCTCAAGAGAAGGATGCAGAGGCTCAAGTGAGTCATGAAGAGGCAAAAGAGAGGGATGCAGAGGCTCTTGGGAGTGATGCAAAGGCTCAAGAGAGGGATGCAGAGGCTCAAGAGAGTGATTCAGAGGCTTACGAGAGTGATGCAGAGGCTTAAGACAGTGATGCAGAGGCTCTAGAGAGTGATGCAGAGGCTCAGGAGAGGGATGAAGAGACTGAAGAGTGATGCAGAGGCTCAACAGAGGGATGAAGAGACTGAAGAGAGAAGCAGAGGCTCAACAGAGGGATTCAGAGGCTCAAGAGAGTGATGCAGAGGCTTAAGCGAGTGAGGCAAATGCTTAGGAGAGGGATGCAGAGGCTCAAGAGTAATGCAGAGGCTTAAGAGGGTGATGCAGAGGCTCAAGAAAGTGATGCAGAGGCTTGAGAGAGGGATGCAGGGGCTAAAGAAAGTGATGCAGAGGCTCAAGAGAGGGATGCAGAGGCTCAAGAGAGTGATGCAGAGGCTTGAGAGAGGGGTGCAGGGGCACAAGAGAGTGATGCAAAGGCTCAAAAGAGTGATGCAGAGGCTAAAGAGAGTGTTGCAGAGGCTTAAGAGAGGGATGCAGGGGCTCAGGAGAGGGATGCCGAGGCTTAAGTGAGTGATGCAGAGGCTGAAGAGAGTGTTGCAGAGGCTTAAGAGAGGGATGCAGATGCTCAAGATAGTGATGCAAAGGCGCAAGAGAGTGATGCATAGGTTCAAGAGAGTGATGCAGAGGATCAAGAGAGTGATGCAGAGGCTGAAGAGAGAGATGCAGAGGCTAAAGAGAGTGATGCAGAGGCTCAAGAGAGTAATGCAGGGGTTCAAGAGAATGATGTTGAGGCTTAAGAGAAGGATGTAGAGGTTTAAGAGAATGATGCAGAGGCTCAAGAGAATGATGCAGAGGATCAAGAGAGGGATGCAGAGGATTAAGAGAGTGATGCAGAGGCTCATGAGAGTGATGCAGAGGATCAAGAGAGGGATGCAGGAGTTCAAGAGAGGGATGAAGAGGCTCAAGAGAGTGATTCAGAGGCTTACGAGAGTGATGCAGAGGCTTAAGAGAGTGATGCAGAGGCTTAAGAGAGGGATGCAGGGGCACAAGAGAGTGATGCAAAGGCTCAAAAGGGTGGTGAAGAGGCTGAAGAGGGTGTTGCAGAGGCTTAAGACAGGGATGCAGAGGCTCAAGAGAGGGATGCAGAGGCTTAAGAGAGTGATGCAGAGGCTCAAGAGAGTGTTGCAGAGGCTTAAGAGAGGGATGCAGAGGTTTAAGAGAGTGATGCAGAGGCTCAAGAGAGTGATGCAGAGGATCAAGAGAGGGATGCAGGAGTTCAAGAGAGGGATGAAAAGGCTCAAGAGAGTGATTCAGAGGCTTACAAAAGTGATGCAGAGGCTTAAGAAAGTGATGCAGAGGCTTAAGGGAGGGATGCAGAGGCTCAAGAGAGAGATGCAGAGGCTCAAGTGAGGGATGCAGAGGCACAAGAGAGGGATGCAGAGGCTCATGAGAGTGATGCAGGAGTTCAAGAGAGTGATGCAAAGGCTAAAGAAAGGTATTCAGAATCATAAGAAAGTGATGCAGAGTCTCAAAAAAGGGATGCAGAGGCTGAAGAGAGTGTTGCAGGGGCTTAAGAGAGGGATGCAGATGCTCAAGAGAGGGATGCAGAGGCTTAAGAGAGTGATGCAGAGGTTGAAAAAAAGTGTTGCAGAGTCTTAAGAGAGGGATGCAGAGGCTCAAGAGAGGGATGCAGAGGCTTAAGAGAGAGTGATGCAGAGGCTGAAGAGAGTGTTGCAGAGGCATTTGAGAGGGATGCAAAGGCTCAAGTGAGTGATGCAGAGGCTTAAGAGAGTGATGCAGAGGCTTAAGAGAGGGATGCAGAGGTTGAAGAGAAAGATGCAGAGGCTTAGGAGAGTGATGCAGAGGTTCAAGAGAGTGATGCAGAGGCACAAGAGAATGATGTAGAGTCTTAAGAGAGGTATGCAGAGGCTGAAGAGAATGATGCAGGTGCTCAAGCGAGTGATGTAAAGGCTTAAGAGAGGGATGCAGAGAAATCAAGAGAGTGATGCAGAGGCTTAAAAGAGGAAAGCAGAGGCTGAAGAGAATGATGCAGAGGCTTAAGAGAGGGATGCAGAGGCTGACGAGAATGATGCAGAGGCTTAAGACAGGGATGCAGAGGCTCAAGAGAGTGATGGAGAGGTTCAAGAGAGTGAAGCAAAGGCTCAACAGAGTGATTCAGAGGCTTAAGAGAGGGATACAGAGGCCTAAGAGAGTGATGCAGAGGCTTAAGAGAGGGATGCAGAGGCTCAAGAGAGTGTTGCAAAGGCTCAAGAGAGTGATGCAAAGGCTCTAGAGCGTGATGCAGAAACTTAAGAGAGGGATGCATAGGCTTAAGAGAGGGATGCAGAGACTCAAAAGAGTGATTCAGAGGCTTACATGAGTGATGCAGAGAATCAAGAGAGTGATGCAGAGGCTCGAGAGAGTTATGCAGAGGCCTCAAGAGAGGGATTCAAAGGCTTAAAAGAGCGATGCAGAGGCTGAAGAGAGTGTTGCAGAGGCTGAAGAGAGGGATGCAGAGGCTTAAGAGAGGGCTGCAGACGCTCAAGAGAGGGATGCAGAGACTTAAGAGAGTGATGCAGAGGATGAAGATAGTGTTGCAGAGGCTTAAGAGAAGGATACAGAGGCTCAAGAGAGTGATGCAGAGGATCAAGAGAGTGATGCAGAGGCTGAAGAGAGAGATGCAGAGGCAAAAGAGAGTGATGCAGAGGCTGAAGAGAGAGATGCAGAGGCTAAAGAGAGTGATGCAGAGGCTCAAGAGAGTGATGCAGAGGTTGAAGAGAGGGGTGCAGGGGCTCAAGAGAGGGATACAGAGGCTGAAGAGAGAGATGCAGAGGTTGAAGAGAGGGATGCAGGGGCTCAAGAGAGGGATACAGAGGCTCTTGAGAGTGATGCAGAGGCTCAAGAGAGGGATGCAGAGGCTTAAGCTAGTGATGCTCAAGAGAAGGATGCAAAGGCTCATGAGAGTGATGCAGAGGCTCAAGAGAGTGATAGAGAGCCTCAAGAGAGTGATTCAGAGGCTTACGAAAGTGATGCAGAGGCTTAAGAGAGTGATGCAGAGGCTAAAGAGAGTGATGCAGAGGCTCAAGAGAGGGATGCCGAGGGTCAAGAGAGGGATGCAGGGGCTCAAGAGAGGGATGCAGAGGCTCAAGTGAGGGATGCAGAGGCTCAAGAGATGTATGCAGAGGCTCTTGAGAGAGATGCAGAGGCTCAAGAGAGGGATGCAGAGGCTTAAGCGAGTGATCCTCAAGAGAAGGATGCAAAGGCTCATGAGAGGGATGGAGGAATTCAAGAGAGAGATGCAGAGGCTCAAGAAAGGGATGCAGTGGCTTTAGAAAGTGATACAGAGGCTCAAAAGAGGGATGCAGAGGCTTAGGAGGGTGATACAAAGGCTCAAGAGAGTGATGCAGAAGCTCAATAGAGAGATGCAGCGGCTCAAGAGAGTGAAAGAGAGGCTCAAGAGAGTGATTCAGAGGAT
This sequence comes from Procambarus clarkii, assembly GCF_040958095.1. Taxonomy (NCBI): domain Eukaryota; kingdom Metazoa; phylum Arthropoda; class Malacostraca; order Decapoda; family Cambaridae; genus Procambarus; species Procambarus clarkii. Next base: position 25,237,738 of record NC_091197.1, read on the forward strand.
TACAAGAGTGATGCAGAGGTTTAAGAGAGTGATACAGAGGCTTACGAGAGTGATGCGGAGGCTTAAGAGAGTGGTGCAAAAGGCTCAAGAGAGGGATGCTGAGGCTCCAGATAGGGATGCAGAGGCTCAAGAGAGTGATGCAGAGGCTCAAGAGAGAAAGGCAGAGGCTTAAGAGAGTGATGCAGAGGCTTAAGAGAGGGATGCAGAGGCTCAAGAGTATGATGCAGAGGCTCAAGAGAGTGATGCAGAGAAACAAGAGAGGGATGCAGAGTCTTAACAGAGGGATGCAGAGGCTCAAGAGAGTGATACAGAGGCTGAAGAGAGTGTTGCAGAGGCTTAAGAGAGGGATGCAGAGGCTCAAGAGAAAGATGTAGAGGCTCAAGAGAGTGATGCAGAGGCTCAAGAGAGGGATGCAGAGGTTGAAGAGAAAGATGCAGAGGCTGAGGAGAGTGATGCAGAGGTTCAAGAGTGATGCAGAGGCACAAGAGAATGATGTAGAGGCTTAAGAGAGTTATGCAGAGCCTCAAGAGAATGATGCAGGTGCTCAAGAGAGTGATGCAAAGGCTTAAGAGAGGGATGCAGAGAAATCGAGAGAGTGATGCAGAGGCCTAGGAGAGGAATGCAGAGGCTGAAGAGAATGATGCAGAGGCTTAAGAGAGGGATGCAGAGGCTGAAGAGAATGATGCAGATGCTTAAGAGAGGGATGCAGAGGCTCAAGTGAGTGATGGAGAGGTTCAAGAGAGTGAAGCAGAGGCTCAACAGAATGATTCAGAGGCTTACGAGAGTGATGCAGAGGCTCAAGAGAGTGATTCAGAGGCTTACAAGAGTCATGCAGAGATTAAAGAGAGTGATGCAGAGGCTCGAGAGAGTTATGCAGAGGCTGAAGAGAGGGATGCAGAGGCTCAAAAAAGGGATGCAGAGGCTTAAGAAAGTGATGCAGAGGCTCAAAAAAGGGATGCAGAGGCTTAAGAGAGTGATGCAGAGGCTGAAGAGAGTGTTGCAGAGGCTTAAGAGAGTGTTGCAGAGGCTCAAGAGAGTGATGCAAAGGCTCAAGAGAGTGATGCAGAGGCTGAAGAGAGTGCTGCAGAGGCTTAAGAGAGGGATGTAGGAGTTCAAGTGAGGGATGCAGAGGCTCAAGAGAAGGATGCAGAGGCTCAAGTAAGGGATGAAGAGGCACAGGAGAGGGATGCAGAGGCTCATGAGAGGGATGCAGGAGTTCAAGAGAGTGATGCAAAGGCTCATGAAAGGTATGCAGAATCTTAAGAAAGTGATGCAGAGGCACAAAAAAATGATGCAGAGGATCAAGAAAATGATGCAGAGGCTCAAAAAAGGGATGCAGAGGCTGAAGAGAGTGATGCAGAGGCTGAAGAGAGTGTTGCAGAGGCTTAAGAGAGTGATGCAGAGGCTCAAGAGAGTGATGCAAATGCTCAAGAGAGTGATGCAGAGGCTGAAGAGAGTGTTGCAGAGGCTTAAGAGAGGGATGCAGAGCCTCAAGAGAGTGATGCAAAGGCTCAAGAGAGTGATGCAGAGGCTGAAGAGAGTGTTGCAGAGGCTTAAGAAAGGGATGCAGAGGCTCAGGAGAGGGATGCAGAGGACTAAGAGAGTGTTGCAGAGGCTTAAGAGAGGGATGTAGAGGCTCAGGAGAGTGATGCAAAGGCTCAAGAGAGTGATGCAGAGGTTCAAGAGAGTGATGCAAAGGCTGAAGAAAGGTATGCAGAATCTTAAGAAAGTGATGCAGAGGCTCAAAAATGGGATGCAGAGGCTTAAGAAAGTGATGCAGAGGCTCAAAAAAGGGATGCAGAGGCTGAAGAAAGTGATGCAGAGGCTGAAGAGAGTGTTGCAGAGGCTCAAGAGAGTGATGCAAAGGCTCAAGAGAGTGATGCAGAGGCTTAAGAGAGGGATGCAGAGGCTCAAGAGAGTGATGCAGAGGCTTAAGAGTGTGATGCAGAATCTGAAGAGAGTGTTGCAGAGGCTTAAGAGAGTGATGCAGAGGCTCGAGAGTGATGCAAATGCTCAAGAGAGTGATGCAGAGGCTCAAGAGAGTGATGCAAAGGCTCAAGAGAGTGATGCAGAGGCTTAAGAGAGGGATGCAGAGGCTCAAGAGAGGGATGCAGAGGCTTAAGAGTTTGATGCTGAATCTGAAGAGAGTGTTGCAGAGGCTTAATTAAGAGAGTGATGCAGAGGCTCAATAGAGGGATGCAGGGGCTCAAGAGAGTTATAGAGAGGCTCAAGAGAGTGATTCAGAGGTTTAGTAGAGTGATGCAGAGGCTTAAGAGAGTGATGCAGGGGCTTACGAGAGTGATGCAGAGGCTTAAGAGAGTGGTGCAGAGGCTCAATTTAAGAGAGGGATGCAGAGGCTCAAGAGAGGGATGAATAGGCTCAAGAGAGGGATGCAGAGGTTCAAGGGAGGGATGCAGAAGCTAAAGAGAATGATGTAGAGGCTTAAGAGAGGGATGCAGAGGCTCAAGAGAATGATGCAGAGGCTCAAGAGAGTGATGCAGAGGATCAAGAGAGTGATGCAGAGGCTGAAGAGAGAGATGCAGAGGCTTAAGAGAGTGATGCAGAGGCTTAAGAGAGTGATGCAAAGGCTCATGAGAGGGATACAGAGGCTCAAGAGAATGATGTAGAGGCTTTAGAGAGGGATGCAGAGGCTCAAGAGAATGATGCAGAGGCTTAAGAGAGTGATGCAGAAGATCAAGAGAGTGATGCAGAGGCTGAAGAGAGAGATGCAGAGGCTTAAGAGAGTGATGCAGAGGCTCAAGAGAGTGATGCAGGGGCTCAAGAGAATATGTAGAGGCTTAGAAGAAGGATGTAGAGGCTCAAGAGAATGATGCAGAGGCTCAAGAGAGTGATGCAGAAGCTCAAGAGAGTGATGCAGAGAATCAAGAAAGTGATGCAGAGGCTCAGTAGAGGGATGCAGAGGCTTACGAGAGTGATGCAGACGCTAAAGAGAGTGATGCAGAGGCTCAAGAGAGTGATGCAGAAGATCAAGAGAGTGATGCAGAGACTCAAGAGAGTGATGCAGAGGCTCAGTAGAGGGATGCAGAGGCTCAAGAGAGTGATGCAGAGGATTAATAGTGGGATGCAGAGCTCAAGAGAGTGATGCAGAGGCTTAAGAGAGGGATGCAGAGGCTTAAGCGAGTGCTGCAAAAGGCTCAATAGAGGGATGCAGAGGATCAAGATCGTGATGCAGAGACTCAAGTGAGAAAGGCAGAGGCTTAAGAGAGTGATGCAGAGGCTCAAGAGAGTGAAGCAGAGTCTCAAGAGAATGATGTAGAGCCTCAGGAGAATGATAGAGAGGCTCAAGAGAGTGATGCAGAGGCTCAAGAGAGTGATGCAGACGATCAAGAGAGTGATGCAGAGGCTCAAGAGAGTGATGCAGAGGATCAAAAGAGGGATGTAGAGGCTTAAGAGAGAGATGCAGAGGCTCAAGAGAGTGATGCAAAGGCCTCAAGAGAGGGATTCAGAGGCTTTAGAGAGTGATGCAGAGGCTGAAGAGAGTGTTGCAGAGGATCAAGAGAGGGATGAAGCGACTGAAGAGAGTGATGCAGAGGCTGAAGAGAGTGTTGCAGAGGCTTATGAGAGGGATGCAGAGGCTCATGAGTGTGATGGAAAGGTTCAAAAGAGTGATGGAGAGGCTCAAGAGAGTGATGCAGATGATCAAGAGAGTGATGCAGAGGCTGAAGAGAGTGTTGCAGAGGCTTAAGAGAGTGATGCAGAGGCTCAAGAGTGTGATGCAAAGCCTCAAGAGAGTGATGCAGAGGATTAAGAGAGTGTTGCAGAGGCTTAAGAGAGGGATGCAGAGGCTTAAGAGAGGGATGCAGAGGCTCAAGAGAATGATGTGAAGGCTCAAGAGAGTGATGCAGAGGCTTAGGAGAGTGAGGCAGAGGCTTAGAAGAGGGATGCAAAGGCTGAAGAGAGTAATGCAGAGGATCAAGAGAGTGATGCAGAGGCTAAAGAGAGTGTTGCAGAGGCTTAAGAGAGGGTTGCAGAGGCTCAAGAGAGGGATGCAGAGGCTCAAGCGAGGGATGCAAAAGCTCAAGAGAGGGATGCAGAGGCTCAAGTGAGGGATGCAGAGGCACAAGAGAGGGATGCAGAGGCTCATGAGAGGGATGCAGGAGTTCAAGAGAGTGATGCAAAGGCTCAAGAAAGGTATGCACAATCTTAAGAAAGTGATGCAGAGGCTCAAAAAAGGGATGCAGAGGCTTAAGAAAGTGATGCAGAGGCTCAAAAAAGGGTTGTAGAGGCTCAAAAAAGGGATGCAGAGGCTTAAGAGAGTGATGCAGAGGCTGAAGAGAGTGTTGCAGAGGCTTAAGAGAGTGTTGCAGAGGCTCAACAGAGTGATGCAAAGGCTCAAGAGAGTGATGCAGAGGCTGAAGAGAGTGTTGCAGAGGCTTAAGAGAGGGATGCAGAGGTTCAAGAGAGTGATGCAAAGGCTCAAGATAGTGATGCAGAGGCTTACGAGAGGGATGCAGAGGGTCAAGAGAGGGATGCAGAGGCTTAAGAGAGTGATGCAGAGGCTGAAGAGAATGTTGCAGAGGCTTATGAGAGGGATGCAGAGGCTCAATAGAGGGATGCAGGGGCTCATGAGAGTGATAGAGAGTCTCATGAGTGTGATTAAGAGGTTTACGAGAGTGATGCAGAGGCTTAAGAGAGTTATGCAGAGGCTTGCGAGAGTGATGCAGAGGCTTAATAGAGTGGTGCAGAGGCTCAGGAGAGGGATGCAGAGGCTCAAGAGAGGGAAGAACAGGCTCAAGAGAGGGATGCAGAGGCTCAAGAGAGGGATGCAGAGGCTCAAGAGTGGGATGCAGAGGCTTAAGAGAGTGATGCATTAGCTCAAGAGAGGGATGCAGAGGCTCAAGAGAATGATGCAGAGGCTGAAGAGAGTGATGCAGAGGATCAAGAGAGTGATGCTGAGGCAGAAGAAAGAGATGCAGAGGCTAAAGAGAGTGATGCAGAGGCTCAAGAGAGTGATCCAGGGGCTCAAGAGAATGATGTAGAGTTTTATGAGAAGGATATAGAGGCTCTAGAGAATGATGAAGAGGCTCAATAGAGTGATGCAGAGGATCAAGAGAGGGATGCAGAGGTTTAAGAGAGTGATGCATGGGCTCAAACGAGTGATGCAGAGGCTCGAGAGAGTTATGCAGAGGCCTCAAGAGAGGGATTCAGAGTCTTAAGAGAGTGATGCAGAGGCTGAAGAGAGTGATGCAGAGGCTCAAGAGAGGGATGCAGGGGCTCAAGAGAGGGATGCAGACGCTCAAGTGAGGGATGCAGAGCCACAAGAGAGGGATGCAGAGGCACTTGAGAGTAACGCAGAGGCTCAAGAGAGGGATGCAGAGGCTTAAGAGAGTGATGCAAAGGCTCATGAGAGGGATGCAGAGGCTCATGTGAGGGATCCAGGAGTTCAAGAGAGTTATGCAGAGGCTAAAGAACGGGATGCAGAGGCTTAAGAAAGTGATGCAGAGGCTCAGAAAAGGGATGCAGAGGCATAAGAGAGTGATGCAGAGGCTGAAGAGAGTGTTGCAGATGCTTAAGAGAGTGATGCAAAGGCTCAAGAGCGTGATGCAGAGGCTCAAGAGAGTGCTGCACAGGCTTTAGAGAGGGATGCAGAGGCTCAAGAGAGGGATGCAGAGGCTTCAGAGAGTGATGCAGAGGCTGAAGAGAGTGTTGCAGAGGCTTAAGAGAGTGATGCAGAGGCTGAAGAGAGTGATGCAAAGGCTCAAGAGAGTGATGCAGAGGCTGAGGAGAGGGATGCAGAGGCTCAAGAGAGTGATGCAGAGGCTGAAGAAAGTGATGCAAAGGCTCAAGAAAGGTATGCAGAATCTTAAGAAAGTGATGCAGAGGCTAAAAAAAGGGATGCAGAGGCTGAAGAGAGTGATGCAGAGGCTGAAGAGAGTGTTGCAGAGGCTTAAGAGAGTGATGCAGAGGCTCAAGAGATTGATGCAAATGCTCAAGAGAGTGATGCAGAGGCTGAAGAGAGTGTTGCAGAGGCTTAAGAGAGGGATGCAGAGCCTCAAGAGAGTGATGCAAAGGCTCAAGAGAGTGATGCAGAGGCTGAAGAGAGTGTTGCAGAGGCTTAAGAAAGGGATGCAGAGGCTCAGGAGAGGGATGCAGAGGCCTAAGAGAGTGTTGCAGAGGCTTAAGAGAGGGATGCAGAGGCTCAGGAGAGTGATGCAAAGGCTCAAGAGAGTGATGCAGAGGTTCAAGAGAGTGATGCAAAGGCTGAAGAAAGGTATGCAGAATCTTACGAAAGTGATGCAGAGGCTCAAAAATGGGATGCAGAGGCTTAAGAAAGTGATGCAGAGGCTCAAAAAAGGGATGCAGAGGCTGAAGAAAGTGATGCAGAGGCTGAAGAGAGTGTTGCAGAGGCTCAAGAGAGTGATGCAAAGGCTCAAGAGAGTGATGCAGAGGCTTAAGAGAGGGATGCAGAGGCTCAAGAGAGTGATGCAGAGGCTTAAGAGTGTGATGCAGAATCTGAAGAGAGTGTTGCAGAGGCTTAAGAGAGTGATGCAGAGTCTCGAGAGTGATGCAAATGCTCAAGAGAGTGATGCAGAGGCTGAAGAGAGTGTTGCAGAGGCTTAAGAGAGGGATGCAGAGGCTCAAGAGAGTGATGCAAAGGCTCAAGAGAGTGATGCAGAGGCTTAAGAGAGTGATGCAGAGGCTCAAGAGAGGGATGCAGAGGCTTAAGAGTTTGATGCTGAATCTGAAGAGAGTGTTGCAGAGGCTTAATTAAGAGAGTGATGCAGAGGCTCAATAGAGGGATGCAGGGGCTCAAGAGAGTTATAGAGAGGCTCAAGAGAGTGATTCAGAGGTTTAGTAGAGTGATGCAGAGGCTTATGAGAGTGATGCAGGGGCTTACGAGAGTGATGCAGAGGCTTAAGAGAGTGGTGCAGAGGCTCAATTTAAGAGAGGGATGCAGAGGCTCAAGAGAGGGATGAATAGGCTCAAGAGAGGGATGCAGAGGTTCAAGGGAGGGATGCAGAAGCTAAAGAGAATGATGTAGAGGCTTAAGAGAGGGATGCAGAGGCTCAAGAGAATGATGCAGAGGCTCAAGAGAGTGATGCAGAGGATCAAGAGAGTGATGCAGAGGCTGAAGAGAGAGATGCAGAGGCTTAAGAGAGTGATGCAGAGGCTTAAGAGAGTGATGCAAAGGCTCATGAGAGGGATACAGAGGCTCAAGAGAATGATGTAGAGGCTTTAGAGAGGGATGCAGAGGCTCAGGAGAATGATGCAGAGGCTTAAGAGAGTGATGCAGAAGATCAAGAGAGTGATGCAGAGGCTGAAGAGAGAGATGCAGAGGCTTAAGAGAGTGATGCAGAGGCTCAAGAGAGTGATGCAGGGGCTCAAGAGAATATGTAGAGGCTTAGAAGAAGGATGTAGAGGCTCAAGAGAATGATGCAGAGGCTCAAGAGAGTGATGCAGAAGCTCAAGAGAGTGATGCAGAGAATCAAGAAAGTGATGCAGACGCTAAAGAGAGTGATGCAGAGGCTCAAGAGAGTGATGCAGAAGATCAAGAGAGTGATGCAGAGACTCAAGAGAGTGATGCAGAGGCTCAGTAGAGGGATGCAGAGGCTCAAGAGAGTGATGCAGAGGATTAATAGTGGGATGCAGAGCTCAAGAGAGTGATGCAGAGGCTTAAGAGAGGGATGCAGAGGCTTAAGAGAGTGCTGCAAAAGGCTCAAGAGAGGGATGCAGAGGATCAAGATCGTGATGCAGAGACTCAAGTGAGAAAGGCAGAGGCTTAAGAGAGTGATGCAGAGGCTCAAGAGAGTGAAGCAGAGGCTCAAGAGAATGATGTAGAGCCTCAGGAGAATGATAGAGAGGCTCAAGAGAGTGATGCAGAGGCTCAAGAGAGTGATGCAGACGATCAAGAGAGTGATGCAGAGGCTCAAGAGAGTGATGCAGAGGATCAAAAGAGGGATGTAGAGGCTTAAGAGAGAGATGCAGAGGCTCAAGAGAGTGATGCAAAGGCCTCAAGAGAGGGATTCAGAGGCTTAAGAGAGTGATGCAGAGGCTGAAGAGAGTGTTGCAGAGGCTCAAGAGAGGGATGAAGCGACTGAAGAGAGTGATGCAGAGGCTGAAGAGAGTGTTGCAGAGGGTTATGAGAGGGATGCAGAGGCTCATGAGTGTGATGGAAAGGTTCAAAAGAGTGATGGAGAGGCTCAAGAGAGTGATGCAGATGATCAAGAGAGTGATGCAGAGGCTGAAGAGAGTGTTGCAGAGGCTTAAGAGAGTGATGCAGAGGCTCAAGAGTGTGATGCAAAGCCTCAAGAGAGTGATGCAGAGGATTAAGAGAGTGTTGCAGAGGCTTAAGAGAGGGATGCAGAGGCTCAAGAGAATGATGTGAAGGCTCAAGAGAGTGATGCAGAGGCTTAGGAGAGTGAGGCAGAGGCTTAGAAGAGGGATGCAAAGGCTGAAGAGAGTAATGCAGAGGATCAAGAGAGTGATGCAGAGGCTAAAGAGAGTGTTGCAGAGGCTTAAGAGAGGAATGCAGAGGCTCAAGAGAGGGATGCAGAGGCTTAGGAGAGTGATGCAGAGGCTGAAGAGAGTGTTGCAGAGGCTTAAGAGAGGAATGCAGAGGCTCAAGAGAGTGATGCAAAGGCTGAAGAGAGTGATGCAGAGGCTCAAGAGAGTGATGCAGAGGCTGAAGAGAGTGTTGCAGAGGCTCAAGAGAGGGATGCAGAGGCTCAAGAGAGTGATGCAAAGGCTCAAGAGAGTGATGCAGAGGTTCAAGAGAGTGATGCAGAGGATCAAGAGAGTGATGCAGACCCTGAAGAGAGAGATGCAGAGGCTCAAGTGAGTGATGCAGGGGATCAAGAGAATGATGTAGAGGCTTAAGAGAAGAATGTAGGGGATCAAGAGAATGATGCAGAGGCTCAAGAGAGTGATGCAAAGGATCAAGAGAGGGATGCAGATGTTTAAGAGAGTGATGCAAAGGCTAAAGAGAGTGATGCAGAGGCTCAAGAGAGTGATGCAGAGGCTTATTAGAGGGATGCAGTGGCTCAAGAGAGTGATGAAGAGGCTTAAGACAGGGATGCTGAGGCTCAAGAGAATGATGCAGAGGCTCAAGAGAGTGCTGCAAAAGGCTCAAGAGAGGGATGCTGAGGCTCCAGAGAGGGATGCAGAGGCTCAAGAGAGTGATGCAGAGGCTCAAGAGAGTGATGCAGAGGCTTTGGAGAGTGAGGCAGAGGATTAGGAGAGGGATGCAGAGGCTCAAGAGAGTGATTCAGAGGCTTACGAGAATGATGCAGAGGCTTAGGAGTGTGATGCAAAGGCTTAAGAGAGGGATGCAGAGGCTCAAGCGAGGGATGCAGAGGCTCAAGAGAGGGATACAGGGGCTCAAGAGAGGGATGCAGACGCTCAAGTGAGGGATGCAGAGGCACAAGAGAGGGATGCAGAGGCTCTTGAGAGTGACGTAGAGACTCAAGAGAGGGATGCAGAGGCTTAAGAGATTGATGCAAAGGCTCAAGAGAGTGATGCAGAGGCTCAGGAGAGTGCTGCAGTGGCTCAAGAGAGTGATGCAGAGACTCAAGAGAGTTATGCAGTTTCTCAAGAGAGGGGTGCAGAGGCTCAAGAGAGTGATGCAGAGGCTTATTAGAGGGATGCAGAGGCTCAAGAGAGTGATGCAGAGGCTTAAGAGAGGGATGCTGAGGCTCAAGAGAATGATGAAGAGGCTCAAGATAGTGCTGCAAAGGGCTCAAGAGAGGGATGCTGAGGCTCCAGAGAGGGATGCAGAGGCTCAAGAGAGTGATGCAGAGGTTTATTAGAGGGATGCAGTGGCTCAAGAGAGTGATGAAGAGGCTAAAGAGAGGGATGCTGAGGCTCAAGAGAATGATGCAGAAGCTCAAGAGAGTGCTGCAAAAGGCTCAAGAGAGTGATGCAGAGGATCAAGAGAGTGATGCAGAGGCTGAAGAGAGTGATGCAGAGGCTGAAGAGAATGTTGCAGAGGCTCAAGAGAGGGATGCAGAGGCTCAAGAGAGGGATGCAGAGGCTTAAAAGAGGGATGCAGAGGCTCAAGAGAGTGATGCAGAGGATCAAAAGAGGGATGTAGAGGCTTAAGAGAGAGATGCAGAGGCTCTAGAGAGTGATGCAAAGGCCTCAAGAGAGGGATTCAGAGGCTTAAGAGAGTGATGCAGAGGCTGAAGAGAGTGTTGCAGAGGCTCATGAGAGGGATGCAGAGGCTGAAGAGAGTGATGCAGAGGATCAAGAGAGTGATGCTGAGGCAGAAGAAAGAGATGCAGAGGCTAAAGAGAGTGATGCAGAGGCTCAAGATAGTGATCCAGGGGCTCAAGAGAATGATGTAGAGTTTTATGAGAAGGATGTAGAGGCTCTAGAGAATGATGAAGAGGCTCAATAGAGTGATGCAGAGGATCAAGAGAGGGATGCAGAGGTTTAAGAGAGTGATGCATGGGCTCAAACGAGTGATGCAGAGGCTCGAGAGAGTTATGCAGAGGCCTCAAGAGAGGGATTCAGAGTCTTAAGAGAGTGATGCAGAGGCTGAAGAGAGTGATGCAGAGGCTCAAGAGAGGGATGCAGGGGCTCAAGAGAGGGATGCAGACGCTCACGTGAGGGATGCAGAGCCACAAGAGTGGGATGCAGAGGCACTTGAGAGTAACGCAGAGGCTCAAGAGAGGGATGCAGAGGCTTAAGAGAGTGATGCAAAGGCTCATGAGAGGGATGCAGAGGCTCATGTGAGGGATCCAGGAGTTCAAGAGAGTGATGCAGAGGCTAAAGAAAGGGATGCAGAGGCTTAAGAAAGTGATGCAGAGGCTCAGAGAAGGGATGCAGAGGCATAAGAGAGTGATGCAGAGGTTGAAGAGAGTGTTGCAGATGCTTAAGAGAGTGATGCAAAGGCTCAAGAGCGTGATGCAGAGGCTCAAGAGAGTGTTGCACAGGCTTAAGAGAGGGATGCAGAGGCTCAAGAGAGGGATGCAGAGGCTTCAGAGAGTGATGCAGAGGCTGAAGAGAGTGTTGCAGAGGCTTAAGAGAGTGATGCAGAGGCTGAAGAGAGTGAAGCAAAGGCTCAAGAGAGTGATGCAGAGGCTGAGGAGAGGGATGCAGAGGCTCAAGAGAGTGATGCAGAGGCTGAAGAAAGTGATGCAAAGGCTCAAGAAAGGTATGCAGAATCTTAAGAAAGTGATGCAGAGGCTCAAAAAAGGGATGCAGAGGCTTAAGAAAGTGATGCAGAGGCTCAAAAAAGGGATGCAGAGGCTGAAGAGAGTGATGCAGAGGCTGAAGAGAGTGTTGCAGAGGCTTAAGAGAGTGATGCAGAGGCTCAAGAGAGTGATGCAAATGCTCAAGAGAGTGATGCAGAGGCTGAAGAGAGTGTTGCAGAGGCTTAAGAGAGGGATGCAGAGCCTCAAGAGAGTGATGCAAAGGCTCAAGAGAGTGATGCAGAGGCTGAAGAGAGTGTTGCAGAGGCTTAAGAAAGGGATGCAGAGGCTCAGGAGAGGGATGCAGAGGCCTAAGAGAGTGATGCAGAGGCTGAAGAGAGTGTTGCAGAGGCTTAAGAGAGGGATGCAGAGGCTCAGGAGAGTGATGCAAAGGCTCAAGAGAGTGATGCAGAGGGTCAAGAGAATGATGCAGAGGATCAAGAGAGTGATGCATAGGCTTAAGAGAGGGATGCAGAGGCTCAAGTGAGGGAGCCCGAGGCTCAAGAGAAGGATGCAGAGGCTCAAGTGAGGGATGCACAGGCACAGGAGAGGGATGCAAAGGCTCATGAGAGGGATGCAGGAGTTCAAGAGAGTGATACAAAGGCTCAAGAAAGGTATGCAGAATCTTAAGAAAGTGATTCAGAGGCTGAAAAAAGGGATGCAGAGGCTGAAGAGTGTGATGCAGAGGCTGAAGAGAGTGATGCAGAGGATCATGAGAGTGATGCTGAGGCAGAAGAAAGAGATGCAGAGGCTAAAGAGAGTGATGCAGAGGCTTAAGAGAGTGATCCAGGGGCTCAAGAGAATGATGTAGAGTTTTATGAGAAGGATGTAGAGGCTCAAGAGAATGATGCAGAGGCTCAATAGAGAGATGCAGAGGATCAAGAGAGGGATGCAGAGGTTTAAGAGAGTGATGCAGGGGCTCAAGCGAGTGATGCAGAGGCTCGAGAGAGTTATGCAGAGGCCTCAAGAGAGGGATTCAGAGTCTTAAGAGAGTGATGCAGAGGCTGAAGAGAGTGATGCAGAGGCTCAAGAGAAGGATGCAGGAGCTCAATAGAGGGATGCAAACGCTAAAGTGAGGGATGCAGAGGCACAAGAGAGGGATGCAGAGGCACTTGAGAGTGACGCAGAGGCTCAAGAGAGGGATGCAGGGGCTCAAGAGACGGATGCAGACGCTCAAGTGAGGGATGCAGAGGCACAAGAGAGGGATGCAGAGGCACTTGAGAGTGACGCAGAGGCTCAAGAGAGGGATGCAAAGGCCTCAAGAGAGGGATTCAGAGGCTTAAGAGAGTGATGCAGAGGCTGAAGAGAGTGTTGCAGAGGCTCAAGAGAGGGATGAAGCGACTGAAGAGAGTGATGCAGAGGCTGAAGAGAGTGTTGCAGAGGGTTATGAGAGGGATGCAGAGGCTCATGAGTGTGATGGAAAGGTTCAAAAGAGTGATGGAGAGGCTCAAGAGAGTGATGCAGATGATCAAGAGAGTGATGCAGAGGCTGAAGAGAGTGTTGCAGAGGCTTAAGAGAGTGATGCAGAGGCTCAAGAGTGTGATGCAAAGCCTCAAGAGAGTGATGCAGAGGATTAAGAGAGTGTTGCAGAGGCTTAAGAGAGGGATGCAGAGGCTCAAGAGAATGATGTGAAGGCTCAAGAGAGTGATGCAGAGGCTTAGGAGAGTGAGGCAGAGGCTTAGAAGAGGGATGCAAAGGCTGAAGAGAGTAATGCAGAGGATCAAGAGAGTGATGCAGAGGCTAAAGAGAGTGTTGCAGAGGCTTAAGAGAGGAATGCAGAGGCTCAAGAGAGGGATGCAGAGGCTTAGGAGAGTGATGCAGAGGCTGAAGAGAGTGTTGCAGAGGCTTAAGAGAGGAATGCAGAGGCTCAAGAGAGTGATGCAAAGGCTGAAGAGAGTGATGCAGAGGCTCAAGAGAGTGATGCAGAGGCTGAAGAGAGTGTTGCAGAGGCTCAAGAGAGGGATGCAGAGGCTCAAGAGAGTGATGCAAAGGCTCAAGAGAGTGATGCAGAGGTTCAAGAGAGTGATGCAGAGGATCAAGAGAGTGATGCAGACCCTGAAGAGAGAGATGCAGAGGCTCAAGTGAGTGATGCAGGGGATCAAGAGAATGATGTAGAGGCTTAAGAGAAGAATGTAGGGGATCAAGAGAATGATGCAGAGGCTCAAGAGAGTGATGCAAAGGATCAAGAGAGGGATGCAGATGTTTAAGAGAGTGATGCAAAGGCTAAAGAGAGTGATGCAGAGGCTCAAGAGAGTGATGCAGAGGCTTATTAGAGGGATGCAGTGGCTCAAGAGAGTGATGAAGAGGCTTAAGACAGGGATGCTGAGGCTCAAGAGAATGATGCAGAGGCTCAAGAGAGTGCTGCAAAAGGCTCAAGAGAGGGATGCTGAGGCTCCAGAGAGGGATGCAGAGGCTCAAGAGAGTGATGCAGAGGCTCAAGAGAGTGATGCAGAGGCTTTGGAGAGTGAGGCAGAGGATTAGGAGAGGGATGCAGAGGCTCAAGAGAGTGATTCAGAGGCTTACGAGAATGATGCAGAGGCTTAGGAGTGTGATGCAAAGGCTTAAGAGAGGGATGCAGAGGCTCAAGCGAGGGATGCAGAGGCTCAAGAGAGGGATACAGGGGCTCAAGAGAGGGATGCAGACGCTCAAGTGAGGGATGCAGAGGCACAAGAGAGGGATGCAGAGGCTCTTGAGAGTGACGTAGAGACTCAAGAGAGGGATGCAGAGGCTTAAGAGATTGATGCAAAGGCTCAAGAGAGTGATGCAGAGGCTCAGGAGAGTGCTGCAGTGGCTCAAGAGAGTGATGCAGAGACTCAAGAGAGTTATGCAGTTTCTCAAGAGAGGGGTGCAGAGGCTCAAGAGAGTGATGCAGAGGCTTATTAGAGGGATGCAGAGGCTCAAGAGAGTGATGCAGAGGCTTAAGAGAGGGATGCTGAGGCTCAAGAGAATGATGAAGAGGCTCAAGATAGTGCTGCAAAGGGCTCAAGAGAGGGATGCTGAGGCTCCAGAGAGGGATGCAGAGGCTCAAGAGAGTGATGCAGAGGTTTATTAGAGGGATGCAGTGGCTCAAGAGAGTGATGAAGAGGCTAAAGAGAGGGATGCTGAGGCTCAAGAGAATGATGCAGAAGCTCAAGAGAGTGCTGCAAAAGGCTCAAGAGAGTGATGCAGAGGATCAAGAGAGTGATGCAGAGGCTGAAGAGAGTGATGCAGAGGCTGAAGAGAATGTTGCAGAGGCTCAAGAGAGGGATGCAGAGGCTCAAGAGAGGGATGCAGAGGCTTAAAAGAGGGATGCAGAGGCTCAAGAGAGTGATGCAGAGGATCAAAAGAGGGATGTAGAGGCTTAAGAGAGAGATGCAGAGGCTCTAGAGAGTGATGCAAAGGCCTCAAGAGAGGGATTCAGAGGCTTAAGAGAGTGATGCAGAGGCTGAAGAGAGTGTTGCAGAGGCTCATGAGAGGGATGCAGAGGCTGAAGAGAGTGATGCAGAGGATCAAGAGAGTGATGCTGAGGCAGAAGAAAGAGATGCAGAGGCTAAAGAGAGTGATGCAGAGGCTCAAGATAGTGATCCAGGGGCTCAAGAGAATGATGTAGAGTTTTATGAGAAGGATGTAGAGGCTCTAGAGAATGATGAAGAGGCTCAATAGAGTGATGCAGAGGATCAAGAGAGGGATGCAGAGGTTTAAGAGAGTGATGCATGGGCTCAAACGAGTGATGCAGAGGCTCGAGAGAGTTATGCAGAGGCCTCAAGAGAGGGATTCAGAGTCTTAAGAGAGTGATGCAGAGGCTGAAGAGAGTGATGCAGAGGCTCAAGAGAGGGATGCAGGGGCTCAAGAGAGGGATGCAGACGCTCACGTGAGGGATGCAGAGCCACAAGAGTGGGATGCAGAGGCACTTGAGAGTAACGCAGAGGCTCAAGAGAGGGATGCAGAGGCTTAAGAGAGTGATGCAAAGGCTCATGAGAGGGATGCAGAGGCTCATGTGAGGGATCCAGGAGTTCAAGAGAGTGATGCAGAGGCTAAAGAAAGGGATGCAGAGGCTTAAGAAAGTGATGCAGAGGCTCAGAGAAGGGATGCAGAGGCATAAGAGAGTGATGCAGAGGTTGAAGAGAGTGTTGCAGATGCTTAAGAGAGTGATGCAAAGGCTCAAGAGCGTGATGCAGAGGCTCAAGAGAGTGTTGCACAGGCTTAAGAGAGGGATGCAGAGGCTCAAGAGAGGGATGCAGAGGCTTCAGAGAGTGATGCAGAGGCTGAAGAGAGTGTTGCAGAGGCTTAAGAGAGTGATGCAGAGGCTGAAGAGAGTGAAGCAAAGGCTCAAGAGAGTGATGCAGAGGCTGAGGAGAGGGATGCAGAGGCTCAAGAGAGTGATGCAGAGGCTGAAGAAAGTGATGCAAAGGCTCAAGAAAGGTATGCAGAATCTTAAGAAAGTGATGCAGAGGCTCAAAAAAGGGATGCAGAGGCTTAAGAAAGTGATGCAGAGGCTCAAAAAAGGGATGCAGAGGCTGAAGAGAGTGATGCAGAGGCTGAAGAGAGTGTTGCAGAGGCTTAAGAGAGTGATGCAGAGGCTCAAGAGAGTGATGCAAATGCTCAAGAGAGTGATGCAGAGGCTGAAGAGAGTGTTGCAGAGGCTTAAGAGAGGGATGCAGAGCCTCAAGAGAGTGATGCAAAGGCTCAAGAGAGTGATGCAGAGGCTGAAGAGAGTGTTGCAGAGGCTTAAGAAAGGGATGCAGAGGCTCAGGAGAGGGATGCAGAGGCCTAAGAGAGTGATGCAGAGGCTGAAGAGAGTGTTGCAGAGGCTTAAGAGAGGGATGCAGAGGCTCAGGAGAGTGATGCAAAGGCTCAAGAGAGTGATGCAGAGGGTCAAGAGAATGATGCAGAGGATCAAGAGAGTGATGCATAGGCTTAAGAGAGGGATGCAGAGGCTCAAGTGAGGGAGCCCGAGGCTCAAGAGAAGGATGCAGAGGCTCAAGTGAGGGATGCACAGGCACAGGAGAGGGATGCAAAGGCTCATGAGAGGGATGCAGGAGTTCAAGAGAGTGATACAAAGGCTCAAGAAAGGTATGCAGAATCTTAAGAAAGTGATTCAGAGGCTGAAAAAAGGGATGCAGAGGCTGAAGAGTGTGATGCAGAGGCTGAAGAGAGTGATGCAGAGGATCATGAGAGTGATGCTGAGGCAGAAGAAAGAGATGCAGAGGCTAAAGAGAGTGATGCAGAGGCTTAAGAGAGTGATCCAGGGGCTCAAGAGAATGATGTAGAGTTTTATGAGAAGGATGTAGAGGCTCAAGAGAATGATGCAGAGGCTCAATAGAGAGATGCAGAGGATCAAGAGAGGGATGCAGAGGTTTAAGAGAGTGATGCAGGGGCTCAAGCGAGTGATGCAGAGGCTCGAGAGAGTTATGCAGAGGCCTCAAGAGAGGGATTCAGAGTCTTAAGAGAGTGATGCAGAGGCTGAAGAGAGTGATGCAGAGGCTCAAGAGAAGGATGCAGGAGCTCAATAGAGGGATGCAAACGCTAAAGTGAGGGATGCAGAGGCACAAGAGAGGGATGCAGAGGCACTTGAGAGTGACGCAGAGGCTCAAGAGAGGGATGCAGGGGCTCAAGAGACGGATGCAGACGCTCAAGTGAGGGATGCAGAGGCACAAGAGAGGGATGCAGAGGCACTTGAGAGTGACGCAGAGGCTCAAGAGAGGGATGCAGAGGCTTAAGAGAGTGATGCAAAGGCTCATGAGAGGGATGCAGAGGCTCATGTGAGCGATCCAGGAGTTCAAGAGAGTGATGCAGAGGCTAAAGAAAGGGATGCAGAGGCTTAAGAAAGTGATGCAAAGGCACAAGAGAGTGATCTAGAGGCTTAAGAGAGAGATGCAGAGGCTCAAGAGAGGGATGCAGAGGCTTAAGAGAGTGATGCAGAGGCTGAAGAGAGTGTTGCAGAGGCTTAAGAGAGTGATGCAGAGGCTGAAGAGAGTGATGCAAAGGCTCAAGAGAGTGATGCAGAGGCTGAAGAGAGGGATGCAGAGGCTCAAGAGAGTGTTGCAGAGGCTGAAGAAAGTGATGCAAAGGCTCAAGAAAGGTATGCAGAATCTTAAGAAAGTGATGCAGTGGCTCAAAAAAGGGATGCAGAGGCTTAAGAAAGTGATGCAGAGGCTCAAAAAAGGGATGCAGAGGCTGAAGAGAGTGATGCAGAGGCTGAAGAGAGTGTTGCAGAGGCTTAAGAGAGGGATGCAGAGCCTCAAGAGAGTGATGCAAAGGCTGAAGAGAGTGATGCAGAGGCTTAAGAGAGGGATGCAGAGGCTCAAGAGAGGGATTCAGAGGCTTACGAGAGTGATGCAGAATCTGAAGAGTGTTGCAGAGGCTTAAGAGAGGGATGCAGAGGCTCAAGAGAGTGATGCAGAGGCTTAAGAGAGTGGTGCAGAGGCTGAAGAGAGTGTTCCAGAGGCTTAAGAGAGTGATGCAAAGGCTCAAGAGAGTGATGCAGAGGGTCAAGAGAGTGATGCAGAGGATCAAGAGAGTGATGCATAGGCTTAAGAGAGGGATGCAGAGGCTCAAGTGAGTGATGCCGAGGCTCAAGAGAAGGATGCAGAGGCTCAAGTGAGGGATGCAGAGTCACAGGAGAGGGATGCAGAGGCGCATGAGAGAGATGCAGGAGTTCAAGAGAGTGATGCAAAGGCTCAAGAAAGGTATGCAGAATCTTAAGAAAGTGATGCAGAGGCTCAAAAAAGGGATGCAGAGGCTGAAGAGAGAGATGCAGAGGCTGAAGAGAGTGTTGCAGAGGCTTAAGAGAGGGATGCAGAGGCTCAAGAGAGTGATGCAAAGGCTCAAAAGAGTGACGCAGAGGCTTAAGAGAGGGATGCAGAGGCTCAAGAGAGGGATGCAGAGGCTTAAGAGAGTGATGCAGAGGCTGAAGAGAGTGTTGCAGAGGCTTAAGAGAGGGATGCAGAGGCTCAGGAGAGTGATGCAAAGGCTCAAGAGAGTGATGCAGAGGTTCAAGAGAGTGATGCAGAGGATCAAGAGAGTGATGCATAGGCTTAAGAGAGGGATGCAGAGGCTCAAGTGAGGGATGCCGTGGCTCAAGAGAAGGATGCAGAGGCTCAAGTGAGGGATGCAGAGGCACAAGAGAGGGATGCAGAGGCTCATGAGAAGGATGCAGGAGTTCAAGAGAGTGATGCAAAGGCTCAAGAAAGGTATGCAGAATCTTAAGAAAGTGATGCAGAGGCTCAAAAAAGGGGTGCAGAGGCTTAAGAAAGTGATGCAGAGGCTCAAGAAAGGGATGCAGAGGCTGAAGAGAGTGATGCAGAGGCTGAAGAAAGTGTTGCAGAGGCTTAAGAGAGTGATGCAGAGGCTCAAGTGAGTGATGCAAATGCTCAAGAGAGTGATGCAGAGGCTGAAGAGAGTGTTGCAGAGGCTTAAGAGAGGGAAGCAGAGGCTCAAGAGAGTGATTCAAAAGCTCAAGAGAGTGATGCAGAGGCTTAAGAGAGGGATGCAGAGGCTCAAGAGAGGGATGCAGAGGCTTAGGAGAGTGATGCAGAATCTGAAGAGAGTGTTGCAGAGGCTTAAGAGAGGGATGCAGAGGCTCAAGAGAGTGATGCAGAGGCTCAAGAGAGGGATGCAGAGGCTTAAGAGAGTGATGCAACAGCTCAAGAGAGGGATGCAGAGGCTCAAGAGAATGATGTAGAGGCCAAAGAGAGGGATGCAGAGGCTCAAGAGAATGATGCAGAGGCTCAAGAGAGGGATGCAGAGGCTTAAGAGAGTGATGCAACAGCTCAAGAGAGTGATGCTGAGGCTGAAGAGAGAGATGCAGAGGCTAAAGAGAGTGATGCAGAGGCTCAAGAGAGTGATGCAGGTGTTCAAGAGAGTGATGCAGGAGTTCAAGAGAATGATGTAGAGGCTTAGGAGAAGGATGTAGAGGCTCAAGAGAATGATGCAGAGGCTCAAGAGAGTGATGCAAAGGATCAAGAAACTGATGCAGAGGCTTAGGAGAGTGATGCAGAGGCTCAAGAGAGTGATGAAGAGGATCAAGAGAGGGATGAAGGAGTTCAAGAGAGGGATGAAGAGGCTCAAGAGAGTGATTCAGAGGCTTACGAGAGTGATGCAGAGGCTTAAGAGAGTGATGCAGAGGCTTAAGAGAGGGATGCAGAGGCTCAAGTGAGGGATGCCGAGGCTCAAGAGAAGGATGCAGAGGCTCAAGTGAGGGATGCAGAGGCAAAGGAGAGGGATGCATAGGCTCATGCGAGGGATGTAGGAGTTCAAGAAAGTGATGCAAAGGCTGAAGAAAGGTATGCAGAATCTTAAGAAAGTGATGCAGAGGCTCAAAAATGGGATGCAGAGGCTTAAGAAAGTGATGCAGAGGCTCAAAAAAGGGATGCAGAGGCTGAAGAAAGTGATGCAGAGGCTGAAGAGAGTGTTGCAGAGGCTCAAGAGAGTGATGCAAAGGCTCAGGAGAGTGATGCAGAGGCTTAAGAGAGGGATGCAGAGGCTCAAGAGAGGGATGCAGAGGCTTAAGAGTGTGATGCAGAATCTGAAGAGAGTGTTGCAGAGGCTTAAGAGAGTGATGCAGAGGCTCGAGAGTGATGCAAATGCTCAAGAGAGTGATGCGGAGGCTGAAGAGAGTGTTGCAGAGGCTTAAGAGAGGGATGCAGAGGCTCAAGAGAGTGATGCAAAGACTCAAGAGAGTGATGCAGAGGCTTAAGAGAGGGATGCAGAGGCTCAAGAGAGGGATGCAGAGGCTTAAGCGTTTGATGCAGAATCTGAAGAGAGTGTTGCAGAGGCTTCATTAAAAGAGTGATGCAGAGGCTCAATAGAGGGATGCAGGGGCTCAAGAGAGTGATAGAGAGGCTCAAGAGAGTGATTCAGAGGTTTAGTAGAGTGATGCAGAGGCTTAAGAGAGTGATGCAGGGGCTTACGAGAGTGATGCAGAGGCTTAAGAGGGTGGTGCAGAGGCTCAATTTAAGAGAGGGATGCAGAGGCTCAAGAGGGGGATGAATAGGCTCAAGAGAGGGATGCAGAGGTTCAAGGGAGGGATGCAGAAGCTAAAGAGAATGATGTAGAGGCTTAAGAGAGGGATGCAGAGGCTCAAGAGAATGATGCAGAGGCTCAAGAGAGTGATGCAGAGGATCAAGAGAGTGATGCAGAGGCTGAAGAGAGAGATGCAGAGGCTTAAGAGAGTGATGCAGAGGCTTAAGAGAGTGATGCAAAGGCTCATGAGAGGGATACAGAGGCTCAAGAGAATGATGTAGAGGCTTAAGAGAGGGATGCAGAGGCTCAAGAGAATGATGCAGAGGCTTAAGAGAGTGATGCAGAAGATCAAGAGAGTGATGCAGAGGCTGAAGAGAGAGATGCAGAGGCTTAAGAGAGTGATGCAGAGGCTCAAGAGAGTGATGCAGGGGCTCAAGAGAATATGTAGAGGCTTAGAAGAAGGATGTAGAGGCTCAAGAGAATGATGCAGAGGCTCAAGAGAGTGATGCAGAAGCTCAAGAGAGTGATGCAGAGAATCAAGAAAGTGATGCAGAGACTCAGTAGAGGGATGCAGAGGCTTACGAGAGTGATGCAGAGGCTAAAGAGAGTGATGCAGAGGCTCAAGAGAGTGATGCAGACGATCAAGAGTGTGATGCAGAGACTCAAGAGAGTGATGCAGAGGCTCAGTATAGGGATGCAGAGGCTCAAGAGAGTGATGCAGGGGATTAATAGTGGGATGCAGAGCTCAAGAGAGTGATGCAGAAGCTTAAGAGAGGGATGCAGAGGCTTAAGAGAGTGCTGCAAAAGGCTCAAGAGAGGGATGCAGAGGATCAAGATCGTGATGCAGAGGCTCAAGTGAGAAAGGCAGAGGCTTAAGAGAGTGATGCAGAGGCTCAAGAGAGTGAAGCAGAGGCTCAAGAGAATGATGTAGAGCCTCAGGAGAATGATAGAGAGGCTCAAGAGAGTGATGCAGAGGCTCAAGAGAGTGATGCAGACGATCAAGAGAGTGATGCAGAGGCTCAAGAGAGTGATGCAGAGGATCAAAAGAGGGATGTAGAGGCTTAAGAGAGAGATGCAGAGGCTCAAGAGAGTGATGCAAAGGCCTCAAGAGAGGGATTCAGAGGCTTAAGAGAGTGATGCAGAGGCTGAAGAGAGTGTTGCAGAGGCTCAAGAGAGGGATGAAGAGACTGAAGAGAGTGATGCAAAGGCTGAAGAGAGTGTTGCAGAGGCTTATGAGAGGGATGCAGAGGCTCATGAGTGTGATGGAAAGGTTCAAAAGAGTGATGGAGAGGCTCAAGAGAGTGATGCAGATGATCAAGAGAGTGATGCAGAGGCTGAAGAGAGTGTTGCAGAGGCTTAAGAGAGTGATGCAGAGGCTCAAGAGTGTGATGCAAAGCCTCAAGAGAGTGATGCAGAGGATTAAGAGAGTGTTGCAGAGGCTTAAGAGAGGGATGCAGAGGCTCAAGAGAGTGATGTGCAGGCTCAAGAGAGTGATGCAGAGGCTTAGGAGAGTGAGGCAGAGGCTTAGAAGAGGGATGCAAAGGCTGAAGAGAGTAATGCAGAGGATCAACAGAGTGATGCAGAGGCTAAAGAGAGTGTTGCAGAGGCTTAAGAGAGGGTTGCAGAGGCTCAAGAGAGGGATGCAGAGGCTTAGGAGAGTGATGCAGAGGCTGAAGAGAGTGTTGCAGAGGCTTAAGAGAGGAATGCAGAGGCTCAAGAGAGTGATGCAAAGGCTCAAGAGAGTGATGCAGAGGCTCAAGAGAGTGATGCAGAGGCTGAAGAGAGTGTTGCAGAGGCTCAAGAGAGGGATGCAGAGGCTCAAGAGTGATGCAAAGGCTCAAGAGAGTGATGCAGAGGTTCAAGAGAGTGATGCAGAGGATCAAGAGAGTGATGCAGACCCTGAAGAGAGAGATGCAGAGGCTCAAGTGAGTGATGCAGGGGATCAAGAGAATGATGTAGAGGCTTAAGAGAAGAATGTAGGGGATCAAGAGAATGATGCAGAGGCTCAAGAGAGTGATGCAAAGGATCAAGAGAGGGATGCAGAGGTTTAAGAGAGTGATGCAAAGGCTCAAGAGAGTGATGCAGAGGCTTATTAGAGGGATGCAGTGGCTCAAGAGAGTGATGAAGAGGCTTAAGACAGGGATGCTGAGGCTCAAGAGAATGATGCAGAGGCTCAAGAGAGTGCTGCACAAGGCTCAAGAGAGGGATGCTGAGGCTCCAGAGAGGGATGCAGAGGCTCAAGAGAGTGATGCAGAGGCTCAAGAGAGTGATGCAGAGGCTTTGGAGAGTGAGGCAGAGGATTAGGAGAGGGATGCAGAGGCTCAAGAGAGTGATTCAGAGGCTTACGAGAATGATGCAGAGGCTTAAGAGTGTGATGCAAAGGCTTAAGAGAGGGATGCAGAGGCTCAAGCGAGGGATGCAGAGGCTCAAGAGAGGGATACAGGGGCTCAAGTGTCGGAAAATCCGACACCATTTAATATATCATACAGATAATTGCTGTTGTATAAGCAAGTTACCCATAGAAAACGTAACTTGTAGTGGAATTACCGTCTAAAGAAAACGGGATATCATCACCACATACTATTATATTCTCCACCTATTATGGTGGGAATTATTCTTAAATACATTAGTCTTTGGACTTTACCATCATAAAAACATCTTATATAAATTAACTTAATTAACAATATTAAAGTAGAGTAAATGTGACCCTTCTATCACTTTCTGACATGTGGACAATGTAAGCCAGGCGTCAGAGGGAGGAAGGAGGGCAGCCATTGTTTTGTACGAGACCAGAGGCTCACACGGGAGCAAATTCGGCTCCTGTTAATTTTACTTGGACGTAGTGTTATGGAAACCAAAGGTGTACCATTATCAACACGCTGTCTACAAATTCAAGTTAAGTGTTCTTTCCGAAACCCATGTATCTTCATTTATGGCCATTAATGTCATTATATAGGGTGACCCAGTTAGAGCACGTGGAAGCCTCAAACTAAAGGTAATTAAGCCAGGTCTTCATGTTCCATGTACAGTTTTCTCTGAAATACTTGTCATATATAGGTTTCTGGCTTCACAGTTAGCTCCTTTTTGACAGGTCAAGACGAGGAAGAGTTTGTGCACCAGTTACTGGGTGATGGAAGCTACCTCAAAGAGGATAATTTGGTGTCTACACCCTAGTTATACCTGGTGGACTAACCTGCTGTACTATAAGATAAGGAACCTTTTCAATGTATGTAGTTACTGTAGTTTGATTGGCTGCATATATATTAATTTAATAACCCCCCCTAATGTGTAGAGGATCGATTTGTGAGATTAAGAGATTATTGCAGAAATACAGTCCACTTATCATTATACAAATTGCTATCGAAGTATATAAATTAACGTAAATATAAATTCATATAAATTAAATAAATATAAATCTCACAGGTCGGTTCCCACATCAAGAGAGGGATGCAGACGCTCAAGTGAGGGATGCAGAGGCAAAAGAGAGGGATGCAGAGGCTCTTGAGAGTGACGTAGAGACTCAAGAGAGGGATGCAGAGGCTTAAGAGATTGATGCAAAAGCTCAAGAGAGTGATGCAGAGGCTCAGGAGAGTGCTGCAGTGGCTCAAGAGAGTGATGCAGAGACTCAAGAGAGTTATGCAGTTTCTCAAGAGAGGGGTGCAGAGGCTCAAGAGAGTGATGCAGAGACCTATTAGAGGGATGCAGAGGCTCAAGAGAGTGAGTCAGAGGCTTAAGAGAGGGATGCTGAGACTCAAGAGAATGATGAAGAGGCTCAAGATAGTGCTGCAAAGGGCTCAAGAGAGGGATGCTGAGGCTCCAGAGAGGGATGCAGAGGCTCAAGAGAGTGATGCAGAGGCTTATTAGAGGGATGCAGTGGCTCAAGAGAGTGATGAAGAGGCTAAAGAGAGGGATGCTGAGGCTCAAGAGAATGATGCAGAAGCTCAAGAGAGTGCTGCAAAAGGCTCAAGTGAGGGATGCTGAGGCTCAAGAGAGTGATGCAGAGGATCAAGAGAGTGATGCAGAGGCTGAAGAGAGTGATGCAGAGGCTGAAGAGAATGTTGCAGAGGCTCAAGAGAGGGATGCAGAGGCTTAAAAGAGGGATGCAGAGGCTCAAGAGAGTGACGCAAAAGCTCAAGAGAGTGATGAAGAGGCTCAAGAGAGTGACGCAGAGGATCAAGAGGGTGATGCAGAGGCTGATGAGAGTGTTGCAGAGGCTTAAAAGAAGGATGCAGAGGCATCTTAAGCCTCTGCATCACTCTCTTGTGCCTCTGCATCCCTCTCTTAAGCCTCTACATCATTCTCTTGTACCTCTGCATCACTATCTTGAACCTCTGCTTCACTCTCTGAAGCCTCTGGATCTCTTTCTTCAGCCTCTGCATCATTCTCTTGGTCCTCTGCATCACTCTCTTGAGCCTCTACATCCCTCTCTTGAGCCTCTGCATCCCTCTCATAAGCCTCTGCATCCCTCTCTTAAGCCTCTGCAACACTCTCTTCAGCATCTGCATCACTCTCTTAAGCTTCTGCATGCCTTTTTTGAGCCTCTGCATCACTTTCGTAAGCATTTGCATCCCTTTCTATGGCCTCTGCATCACTCTCTTGAACTCCTGCATCCCTCTCATGAGCCTCTGCATCCCTCTCCTGAGCCGTTGCATCACTCTCAAGAGCCTCTGAATCCCTCTATTGTGCCTCTGCATCCCTCTCTTGAGCCTCTGCATCCCTCTCTTGAGCCCCTGCATCCCTCTCTTAAGCCTCTGCATCACTCTCCTAAGCCTCTGCATCACTTTCGTAAGCCTTTGAATCACTCTCTTCAGTCTCTGCATCCCTCTCTTGAACTCTTGCATCACTCTCATGAGCCTCTGCATCCCTCTCTTGAGCCTTTGCATCACTCTCTTAAGCCTCTGCATCCCTCTCTAGAGCCTCTGCATCACTCTCATGATCCTCTGCATCCTTCTCCTTTGCCTCTGCATCCCTCACTTGAGCCTCTGAATCCCTCTCTTGAGCCTCTGCATCACTCTCTTGGGCCTTTACATCCCTCTCTTGAGCCTCTGCGTCCCTCTCTTAAGCCTCTTCACCACTCTCCTAAGCCTCTGCATCACTCTCTTAAGCATCTGAATCACTCTCTTGAGCCTCTGCATCACTCTCTTGAGCCCCTAAATCCCTCTCTCAAGCCTCTACATCACTCTCTTATGCCTCTGCATCCCTCTGCTAAGCCTCTGCCTCACTCTCTTAAGCCTCTGCATCACTCTCTGGAGCCTCTTCCTCCCTCTTTTGAGCCTCTGCAACACTCTCTTCAGCCTCTGCATCACTCTCTTAAGCCTCTGAGTCCCTCTCTCGAGGCCTCTGCATAAATCTCTCGAGCCTCTGCATCACTCTCTTGTATTTCTGCATCACTCGCGTAAGCCTCTGAATCACTCTATTGAGCCTCTGCATCCCTCTCTTAAGCCTCTGCATCCCTCTCTTAAGCGTCTGCATCACTCTCTTAAGCCTCTGCATTACTCTCGTTAACCTCTGAATCTCTCTTTTGAGCCTCTCTATCACTCTCTTAAGCCGCTGCATCCCTCTATTGAGCCTCTGCATCACTCTCTTGAGCCTCTGCTTCCCTCTTTTGATCCTCTGCATCACTCTCTTGAGCCTCTGCATCACGCTCTTGATCGTCTGCATTACTCTCTTGAGCCTCTGCATCACTCTCTTGAGCTTCGCTATCACTCTCTTGAGCCTCTGCATCACTCTCTTGAGCCTCGGCATCACTCTCTTAAGCCTGTGCATCCCTCTTTTGATTCTCTGCATCACTCTAGTAAGCCTCTGCATCACTCTCTTAAGCCTTTGCATTACTCTCGTAAACCTCTGAATCTCTCTTTTGAGCCTCTCTATCATTCTCTTAAGCCTCTACATTACTCTCGTAAACCTCTGAAACTCTCTTTTGAGCCTCTATATCACTCTCTTAAGCCGCTGCATCCCTCTATTGAGCCTCTGCGTCACTCTCTAGAGCCTCTGCATCACCCTCTTAAAGCTCTGCAGCCCTCTTTTGAGCCTCTGCATAAACTTTCTTAAGCCACTGCATCCCTTTCTTGAGCCTCTGCATCTCTCTCTTGAACTCCTCCATCCCTCTCATGAGCCTTTGCATCCTTCTCTTGAGCATTTGCATCACTCTCAAGAGCCTGTGCATCCCTCTCTTGAGCCCCTGCATCCCTCTCTTGATCCTCTGCATCACTCTCTTAAGCCTCTCCATCACTCTCTTAAGCCTCTGCATCACTCTCGTAAGCCTCTGAATCACTCTCTTGAGCCTCTGCATCCCTTACTTGAGCCTCTGAATCACTCTCCTGAGCCTCTGCATCCCTCTCTTATGCCTCTGCATCACTCTCGTAAGCCTCTGCATCACTCTCTTGAGCCTCTCCATCACTCTCTTGGGCCTCTGCTTCCCTCTCTTAAGCCTCTGCAACACTCTCTTCAGCCTCCGCATTCCTCTCTTGATCATCTGCATCAATCTCGTAAGCCTCTGCATCATTCTCTTGAACCTCTGCATAACTCTTGACCCTCTGCATCTCTCTCTTGAGATTCTGCATCACTCTCTTAATCCTCTGAATCACTCTCTTAAGCTTCTGAATCACTCTCTTGAGCCACTGCATCCCTCTCCTAAGCCTCTGCCTTACTCTCTTAAGCCTCTGCATCAATCTCTTGAGCCTCTGCATCCCTCTCTTAAGCCTCTGCATCACTCTCGTAAGCCTCTGCATCACTCTCTTGAGCCTCTGCATCACTCTCTTGGGCCTCTGCTTCCCTCTCTTAAGCCTCTGCAACACTCTCTTCAGCCTCCGCATCCCTCTCTTGATCATCTGCATCAATCTCGTAAGCCTCTGCATCATTCTCTTGAACCTCTGCATAACTCTCTTGACCCTCTGCATCTCTCTCTTGAGCCTCTGCATCACTCTCTTAAGCCTCTGAATCACTCTCTTAAGCCTCTGAATCACTCGCTTGAGCCTCTGCACCCCTCTCTTGAGCCTCTGCATAACTCTCTTGAGTCTCTGCATCACTCTCTTTAACCTCTGCATCCCTCTCTTGATCCTCTGCATCACTCTCTTGAGCCTCTGCATCATTCTCTTGAGCCTCTATATCCTTTTCTTAAGCCTCTACATCATTCTCTTGAACCCCTGCATCACTCTCTTGAGCCTCTGCATCACTCTCTTTAGCCTCTGCATCTCTCTCTTCAGCCTCTGCATCACTCTCTTGATCCTCTGCATCACTCTCTTGAGCCTCTGCATCACTCTCTTGAACCCCTGCATCCCTCTCTTAAGCCTCTGCAACACTCTCTTCAGCCTCTGCATCACTCTTTTAAGCCTCTGCATCACTCTCTTGAGCCATTGCATCACTCTCTTGAGCCTCTGCATCACTCTCTTGAGCCTTTGCATCACTCTCTTGAGCCTCTGCATCCCTCTCTTAAGCCTTTGCAACACTCTCTTTAGCCTCTCCATCACTCTCTTGATCCTCTGCATCTCTCTCTTGAGCCTCTGCATCCCTCTCTTGAGCCTCTGCAACACTCTCTTCATCCTCTGCATCACACTCTTGAGCCTCTGCATCACTCTCTTGAGCCTCTGCATCACTCTCTTGAGCCATTGCATCACTCTCTTGAGCCTCTGCATCCCTTTCTTAAGCCTCAGTAACACTCTCTTCAGTCTCTGCATCACTCTCTTAAGACTCTGCATCCCTTTCTTGAGCCTCTGCATCACTCTCTTGAACTCCTGCATCCCTCTCATGAGCCTCTGCATCCCTCTCCTGAGCCTTTGCATCACTCTCTTGAGTCTCTGCGTCACTCTCAAGAGCCTCTGCGTCCCTCTCTTTTGCCTCTGTATCCCTCACTTGAGCGTCTGCATCCCTTTCTTGAGCCCTTGCATCCCTCTCTTGAGCATCTGCATCCCTCGCTTGAGCCTCTGCATCCCTCTCTTAAGCCTTTGCATCACACTCTTAAGCCTCTGCATCATTCTCGTAAGCCTCTGAATCACTCTCTTGGGCCTCTGCATCCCTCTCCTAAGCCTCTGCCTCACTCTCCTAAGCCTCTCCATCACTCTCTTGAGCCTCTGCATCCCTCTCTGGAGCCTCAGCATCCCTCTCTTGAGCCTTTTGCAGCACTCTCTTGAGCCTCTGCATCATTCTCTTGAGCCTCAGCATCCCTCTCTTAAGCCTCTTCATCACTCTCTTGAGCCTCTGCATCCCTCTAATAAGCCTCTGCATCACTCTCTTGGGCCTCTGCACTCCTATCTTGAGCCTCTGCATCACTCTCTTGAGTCTCTGCATCACTCTCTTAAACCTCTGCATCACTCTCTTGAGCCTTTGCATCACTCTCTTAAACCTCTGCATCCCTCTCTTGATCCATTGCATCACTCTCTTGAGCCTCTGCATCATTCTCTTGAGCCTCTACATTCTTCTCTTAAGCCTCTACATAATTCTCTTGAACCCCTGCATCACTCGCTTGAGCCTCTGCATCTCTCTCTTCAGGGTCTGCATCTCTCTCCTGATCCTCTGCATCATTCTCTTGAACCTCTGCATCACTCTCTTGAGCCTTTGCATCACTCTCTTGAGCCTCTGCATCCCTCCCTTGAGCCTATGCAACACTCTCTTCAGCCTCTGCATCACTCTCTTGAGCCTCTGCATCACTCTCTTGAGCCTTTCCATCACTCTCTTGAGCCTCTGCATCCCTCTCTTAAGCCTCTGCAACACTCTCTTCAGCCTCTGCATCACTCTCCTAAGCCTCTGCATCCCTCTTTTGAGCCTCTGCATCCCTCTGTTAAGCCTCTGCAACACTCTCTTCAGCCTCTGCATCACTCTCTTGATCCTCTGCATTACTCTCTTGAGCCATTGCATCCCTCTCCTAAGCCTCTGCCTCACTCTCCTAAGCCTCTGCATCACTCTCTTGAGCCTTTGCATCACTCTCTTGAGCCTCTGCATCCCTCTCTTAAGCCTCTGCAACACTCTCTTCAGCCTCTGCATCACTCTCTTGAGCCTTTGCATCACACTCTTGAGCCTCTGCATCACTCTCTTAAGCCTCTGCAATACTCTCTTCAGCCTTTGCATCACTCTCTTAAGCCTTTGCATCACTCTCTTGATCCTCTGCATCACTCTCTTGAGCATCTCCATCACTCTTTTGAACCTTTCCATCACACTATTGAGCCTCTGCATCCCTCTCATAAGCCTCTGCAACACTCTCTTCAGCCTCTGCATCACTCTCTTAAGTCTCTGCATCCCTCTCTTCAGCCTCTGCATCCCTCTCTTCAGCCTCTGCATCACTCTCTTGAGCCTTTGCATCACTCTCCTGAGCCTCTGCATCCCTCTCTTAACCCTCTGCAACTCTCTCTTCAGCCTCTGCATCACTCTCTTGCTCGAGAGAGGGATGCAGATGCTTAAGAGAGTGATGCAGAGGCTGAAGAGAGTGTTGCAGAGGCATAAGAGAGGGATGCAGAGGCTCAAGCGAGTGATGCAAAGGCTCAAGAGAGTGTTGCAGAGGCTTAAGAGAGGGATGCAGAGGCTCAAGAGAGTGATGCAAAGGCTCAAGAGAGTGATGCAGAGGCTTACGAGAGGGATGCAGAGGCTCAAGAGAGGATTGTAGAGGCTCAAGAGAGTGATGCAGTGGCTCAAGAGAGTGATGCAGAGGCTGAAGAGAGAGATGCAGAGGCTTAGTACCAAAGATCACCACCTCCCAAGAGCACTAGAGCAAGTGAGGGGTCATTTAGACGTTAATTTCATCAAGTCCCTGTTAATATGGGAAGACACAGTGTCTATGCTTAAGGCACAACTCTCCTAAACACGAGAGTTAAGTATACAACTTTAGAACACTTTCCCACCAGGAGACTCGAACCCTCTAGCTTGAGCTTGTAGCTACTCTAGCAAGGTAGCTTGAGGTAGCTTGAGCTACCTCAAGCTACCTTGCTCCCAAGCTTGAGCTACCTTGAGCTTGGGAGCCGGTCGGCCGAGCGGACAGCACGCTGGACTTGTGATCCTGTGGTCCTGGGTTCGATCCCAGGCGCCGGCGAGAAACAATGGGCAAAGTTTCTTTCACCCTATGCCCCTGTTACCTAGCAGTAAAATAGGTACCTGGGTGTTAGTCAGCTGTCACGGGCTGCTTCCTGGGGGTGGAGGCCTGGTCGAGGACCGGGCCGCGGGGACACTAAAGCCCCGAAATCATCTCAAGATAACCTCAAGATAACCATCGAAGACAGGGTCTTCAGTAGCAGACAAAAACCAACTGTATACTGCCGTTATGTAGATGACATATTCGTAATAGTAAAAGACTCAGATGAACTAATTGACCTAAAAAGACACCTAGAGAGAGAGTCAGTACTCCGATTTACACATGAAAATAGTGAAAATAACAGTCTGCCATTCTTGGATGTACTAATAACAAAAACAGGAACCTCTTTAAGCACCAACGTATATACCAAGCCCACCAACATAGGATTATGCCTGAACGGTAGAAGTGAGTGCCCCCAAAGATACAAAGCCAGTGTTCTCAATGCTTATATTCGTCGAGCGCTTACCCACTGCTCTGAATGGAGCAACGTGAGTAGAGAGTTTGAAAGAGTAACTCAGGTATTGGTGAACAACGGATATAGCAACGCGGAAATAAACGCTGCTATAAGAAGACACTTGGACCGTTGGTATAATTCGGAACCTAGAACAGAAACCACAACACCCCCAATAAAATTATATTACAAATCAACCATGCACAGTGAACATATAAAAGAGGAAAGAATAATGAAAGAAATAATCCGTAAAGGAGTAAAAAGCACTACTCCTAACCAAAACATAAACCTGATAATATTCTACAAAACCAAGAAGACTTCCGAACTCCTTATCAAAAACAGCCCGAAGCCGACGGAGAACCCTCTACAGCAGTCAAGCGTTGTATACATGTACACTTGCCCCCACGAAGGATGTAACCTTCAATGTAAGTACATAGGTATGACGTCGACCAAGCTGACGAGGCGTTTGACATGCCATCTTCAATCTGGTGCCCCTAGGAATCACATGAGACAAGCCCATGACATTACTCTAACAAGAGAAATGTTGAACAAGAATACTTGCATAATAGACAAAACCAAAGATTCAAGAAGATTACAAATTCTTGAGGCAATTCACATAAGAATAGAGCGACCTACCATGAATACCCAAATCACGGAACTATTTACTCTACCTACCATGAGAGTAAGGACAAGACAAGAACATATCGATGCCAACACAGAAGACAATGTCCAACATAACAGGCCAATTACACTGGATTAATCTTTGTGTTTAGATAGGAGATGCCTCGTATGGGCCAATAAGCCTTCTGCAGCCCCTATGTTTATCCCTTATGTATCCCCCCATGTTTTCACCTTCATTGTATTATCACCTGACCTAATGCGGGTATAAAATCAACTAGTATTGTAAGATCTGTTCACTTGAGAATGAACCATGGAGGTTCGAAACGTCGTGCAAATTATACAAATAAGTGTAATACACTCTATAGTAAATCACTTCTTTTCTTCACCTTAAAAGTACGAAAATGAGTTTTGGAGAACTCCTATTTGAATTAAGCCCTGGTGCTAAGAAAATAGTTAGAGGGATAGAAGCCCTAAACCAGAAAATAATTAATACAGAATATGCGGTCATATTCAATGAAACATGTTTGAAAGAAAACCTGCTGCCAGTATACACCAATATATATATATATATATATATATATATATATATATATATATATATATATATATATATATATATATATATATATATATATATATATATATATATATATATATATATATGTCGTACCTAATAGCCAGAACGCACTTCTCTGCCTACTATGCAAGGCCCGATTTGCCTAATAAGC
Source organism: Procambarus clarkii (assembly GCF_040958095.1). Lineage (NCBI taxonomy): Eukaryota > Metazoa > Arthropoda > Malacostraca > Decapoda > Cambaridae > Procambarus > Procambarus clarkii. Next base: position 25,269,691 of record NC_091197.1, read on the forward strand.
CAAGTTTTCATGAATTAATTGTTTTTCGACTACCTAACCTACCTAACCAAACCTAACCTAACTTTTTCGGCTACCTAACCTAACCTGAAAAGATAGGTTAGGTTAGGTTAGGTAGGGTTGGTTAGGTTTGGTCATATATCTACGTTAATTTTAACTCCAATAAAAAAATATTGACCTCATACATAATGAAATGGGTAGCTTTATCATCTCATAAGAAAAAAAATTGAGAAAATATAATAATTCAGGAAAACTTGGCTTATTAGGCAAATCGGGCCTTGCATAGTAGGCCGAGAAGTGCGTTCTGGCTACTAGGTACGACATATATATATATATATATATATATATATATATATATATATATATATATATATATATATATATATATATATATATATATATATATATGTCGTACCTAGTAGCCAGAACTCACTTCTCAGCCTAATATGAAAGGCCCGATTTGCCTAATAAGCCAAGTTTTCATGAATTAATGTTTTTTCGACTACCTAACCTACCTAACCTAACCTAACCTAACTTTTTCGGCTACCTAACCGAACCTAGCCTATAAAGATAGGTTAGGTTAGGTTAGGTAGGGTTGGTTAGGTTCGGTCATATATCTACGTTAATTTTAACTCCAATAAAAAAAATTGACCTCATACATAATGAAATGGGTAGGTTTATCATTTCATGAGAAAAAAATTAGAGAAAATATATTATTTCAGGAAAACTTGGCTTATTAGGCAAATTGGGCTTTGCATAGTAGGCTGAAAAGTGCGTTCTGGCTACTAGGTACGACATATATATATATATATATATATATATATATATATATATATATATATATATATATATATATGTCGTACCTAGTAGCCAGAACGCACTTCTATGCCTACTATGCATGGCCCGATTTGCCTAATAAGGCAAGTTTTCATGAATTAATTGTTTTTCGACTACCTAACCTACCTAACCTAACCTAACCTAACTTTTTCCAGCTACCTAACCTAACCTAACCTATAAAGATAGGTTAGGTTAGGTTAGGTAGGGTTGGTTAGGTTCGGTCATATATCTACGTTAATTTTAACTCCAATAACAAAAAATTGACCTCATACATAATGAAATGGGTAGCTTTATCTTTTCATAAGAAAAAAATTAGAGAAAATATATTAATTCATGAAAACTTGGCTTTTTAGGCAAATTGGGCCTTGCATAGTAGGCATAGAAGTGCGTTCTGGCTACTAGGTACGACATATATATATATATATATATATATATATATATATATATATATATATATATATATATATATATATATATATACACACATATATACATATATATACATATACATATTTATATACATACATATATATATATATATATATATATATATATATATATATATATATATATATATATATATATATATATATATATATATATGTCGTACCTAGTAGCCAGAACTCACTTCTCAGCCTACTATGCAAGGCCCGATTTGCCTAATAAGCCAAGTTTTCATGAATTAATTGTTTTTCGACTACCTAACCTACCTAACCTAACCTAACCTAACTTTTTCGGCTACCTAACCTAACCTAACCTATAGAGATAGGTTAGGTTAGGTTAGGTAGGGTTGGTTAGGTTCGGTCATATATCTACGTTAATTTTAACTCCAATAAAAAAAAAATTACCTCATACATAATGAAATGGGTAGCTTTATCATTTCATAAGAAAAAAATTTGAGGAAATATATTAATTCAGGAAAACTTGGCTTATTAGGCAAATTGGGCCTTGCATAGTAGTCCAAAAAGTGCGTTCTGGCTACTAGGTACGACATATATATATATATGTCGTACCTAGTAGCCAGAACTCTCTTCTCAGCCTACTATGCAAGGCCCGATTTGCCTAATAAGCCAAGTTTTCAGGAATTAATTGTTTTTCGACTACCTAACCTACCTAACCTAACCTAACCTAACTTTTTCGGCTACCTAACCAAACCTAACCTATAAAGATAGGTTAGGTTAGGTTAGGTAGGGTTGGATAGGTTCGGTCATATATCTACGTTAATTTTAATTCCAATAAAAAAAAATTGACCTCATACATAATGGAATGGGTAGTTTTATCATTTCATAAGAAAAAAATTAGAGAAAATATAATAATTCAGGAAAAATTGGCTTATTAGGCAAATCGGGCCTTGCATAGTAGTCCAAAAAGTGCGTTCTGGCTATTAGGTACGACATATATATATATATATATATATATATATATATATATATATATATATATATATATATATATATATATATATATATATATATATATATATATATATATATATGTCGTACCTAATAGCCAGAACGCACTTCTCAGCCTACTATTCAAGGCCCGATTTGCCTAATAAGCCAAGTTTTCATGAATTAATGTTTTTTCGTCTACCTAACCTACCTAACCTAACCTAACCTAGCTTTTTTTGGCTACCTAACCTAACCTTACCTATAAATATAGGTTAGGTTAGGTTAGGTAGGGTTGGTTAGGTTCGGTCATATATCTACGTTAATTTTAACTCCAATAAAAAAAAATTGACCTCATACATAGAGAAAAGGGTTGCTTTATCATTTCATAAGAAAAAAATTATAGTAAATATATTAATTCAGGAAAACTTGGCTTATTAGGCAAATCGGGCCGTGAATAGTAGGCTGAGAAGTGAGTTCTGGCTACTAGGTACGACATATATATATATATATATATATACACACACATATACATATATATACATATTTATATACATATATATATATATATATATATATATATATATATATATATATATATATATATATATATATATATATATATGTCGTAACTAGTAGCCAGAACGCACTTCTCAGCCTACTATGCAAGGCCCGATTTGCCTAATAAGCCAAGTTTTCTTGAATTAATATATTTTCTCTAATTTTTTTCTTATGAAATGATAAAGCTACCCATTTCATTATGTATGAGGTCAATATTTTTTTATTGGAGTTAAAATTAACATAGATATATGACCGAACCTAACCAACCCTACCTAACCTATCTTTATAGGTTAGGTTAGGTTAGGTAGCCGAAAAAGTTAGGTTAGGTTAGGTAGTCGAAAAACAATTAATTCATGAAAACTTGGCTTATTAGGCAAATCGGGCCTTGCATAGTAGGCTGAGAAGTGCGTTCTGGCTACTAGGTACGACATATATATATATATATATATATATATATATATATATATATATATATATATATATATATATATATATATATATATATATATATATATATATATATATTTATATATGTCGTACCTAGTAGCCAGAACTCACTTCTCAGCCTACTATTCAAGGCCCGATTTGCCTAATAAGCCAAGTTTTCCTGAATTAATATATTTACTATAATTTTTTTCTTATGAAATGATAAAGCAACCCTTTTCTCTATGTATGAGGTCAATTTTTTTTATTGGACTTAAAATTAACGTAGATATATTACCGAACCTAACCAACCCTACCTAACCTAACCTAACCTATATTTATAGGTAAGGTTAGGTTAGGTAGCCAAAAAAAAGCTAGGTTAGGTTAGGTTAGGTAGGTTAGGTAGACGAAAAAACATTAATTCATGAAAACTTGGCTTATTAGGCAAATCGGGCCTTGAATAGTAGGCTGAGAAGTGAGTTCTGGCTACTAGGTACGACACATATATATATATATATATATATATATATATATATATATATATATATATATATATATATATATATATATATATATATATATATATATATGACAATGTCAGACCACGGTGGAAAAATGAAACAGGAATTTCCTTAAGTACTTTCGTATATTAATACATCTTCAGAAGGAGTGACTCCTTCTCCTTCTTGACTCCTTCTGAAGATGTATTAATATACGAAAGTACTTAAGGAAATTCCTGTTTCATTTTTCCTCCGTCGTCTGACATTGTCACATTTTTAGTCACGTGCTTATTTTCGTGATATACACACACACACATATATATATATATATATATATATATATATATATATATATATATATATATATATATATATATATATATATATATATATATATATGTCGTACCTAATAGCCAGAACGCACTTCTCAGCCAACTATGCATGGCCCAATTTGCCTAATAAGCCAAGTTTTCATGAATTAATGTTTTTTCGACTACCTAACCTACCTAACCTAACCTAACCTAACTTTTTCTGCTACCTAACCTAACCTAACCGATAGAGATAGGTTAGGTTAGGTTAGGTAGGGTTGGTTAGGTTCGGTCATATATCTACGTTAATTTTAACTCCAATAACAGAACATTGACCTCATACATAATGAAATGGGTAGCTTTATCATTTCATAAGAAAAAAATTAGAAGAAATATATTAATTCAAGAAAACTTGGCTTATTAGGCAAATCGGGCCTTGCATAGTAGGCTGAGAAGTGCGTTCTGGCTATTAGGTACGACATATATATATATATATATATATATATATATATATATATATATATATATATATATATATATATATATATATATACATACACACATATATATATTGAAATTGAAATAAGGTTTTTGAGGTAAAATACACACAAAGAGATGAGGTATATCCTGAGTTATCTTGAGATGATTTCGGGGCTTTTTATTGTCCCCGCGGCCCGGTCTTCGACCAGGCCTCCACCCCCAGGAAGCAGCCCGTGACAGCTGACTAACACCCAGGTACCTATTTTACTGCTAGGTAACAGGGGCATAGGGTGAAACAAACTCTGCCCAATGTTTCTCGCCGGCGCCTGGGATCGAACCCAGGACCACAGGATCACAAGTCCAGCGTGCTGTCCGCTCGGCCGACCGGCTCCCAAGCTCAAGGTAGCTCAAGCTTGGGAGCAAGGTAGCTTGAGGTAGCTCAAGCTATTCTCACCCCGTTCAGTACAATGTGTTCATACATATATAGACACACATCACAAATAATAAACATTTTGCCGAACATTCTGAGAGATAAACATATACAATTCCTCCTTTACACAAGTAGTATGGTATCAGATGTACACAGAAATACTTTTATGACTTAGGTATACTGTATAGACAATTTGCAAGAGATATGCATATAAGATGCAGACATGCAAACAAAAGATTACAGTCTTGGTGCAAAATTCTCATATCTATCCAGAATATCATCAACCTTTCCGTTGTGACACATCCAGGCTATTTGTTCAGGAACAGTCCTTATCTCAGTGTTTCTATATACATTAATAAACGGACAATCAAGAACATAATGGGCAAGGGTGTGAGACCTTATCATACCACATAGTTTACACTTCGTGTCATTATCATGAACACCTATCCCATTGATTGATTGATAAAGATTAAGCCACCCAAGAGGTGGCACGGGCATGAATAGCCCGTAAGTGGTACAATTTTTTGTTCGGTAATTCTTTTCAGTATTCTGAGGCATATAATCGTCAAGCTGTTATCGCGAGGAAGGATACTGCTTGACAGACTTTATGCGGGGGTCCAGATGCTGGACACCTTTTTTGTCCAGGAGAATGGCCGTGCTGATAGCTTCAGGGTGGCCACCGCAAGATTCAGGGACTCTTAACGCTCTTCTAAGGTCGTTGGTTGCTTCACATTCCAGAAGATAGTGAAGTAATGACTTTTCTGTAACAGTTTGGCAGAAGATGCACTCATTCTGTCGGGGTTCACCAATCTCCCAGTTGCATCTGTAACCTAGACGTAGTCTATATAACCTAACTGCTATTTCCCTGTGGATTCCTTTTGGGATATTTAACCTTTCTAATTTGGTTGCCTGAAGATACCATATTGCAGAGGGCGAACCTTCAGCTACTCTCTGGTGTAGATAGGTTTTGTTGAGGTGTGAGAGTTATTAGTGATGATGTTTTTTATGTTCTCTAGGCTGGGTTGAATTGTTTTATGTATCACTCGATGACGAGTTGCCAATTTAGCAATTTCATCAGCTTTCTCATTTAATGGGATTTCAATATGGGATGGGATCCAGTTTAAGGTTATGTTGAGTCCTTTGCCTTTAGCGACTATTCCAAGATACAAAATGGTGGTAATTATTTCCACTTTATCTTTATACTGCTTTTGTCCTAATATTTGGAGAGCAGCTTTTGAGTCTGTGTATGATTGCATTTTGAGTATTTTGTGCAATCACATATGCGAATGCCTGTTATTTGGCAAACAGCTCAGTTTAGTTGATAATACTAGTCCTCCCAGTCTCCAATATGCCTGTACGCTGGCCGTGCAAAGAGCAGCGCCAGCACTCTCATATTCTGTCAACCGATCCGTCTGTGAAGATGTGGGTGGCTCCTGCTACTGCTATGCTATACATTTGCTCTTCTATTATGCGCCTTAGGATTGTTGGGTCATAGGCAGCCTTTTTCATTGGGAGACTTTCTATTACTATTTTGAAAGTAGGCTCTTCCCACCGTGCGGGAGGAGTGTAGTTTGGGTGTGGTTGATCTCCCTCTCTATCAAGAATCATGCTTTTTAAATGTAGTCTGTTTAGGACATTTCCTGCTCTTGCAGCCAAAGAGTTTCAATTGTTTTGGCCAAATGCAACCACCAAGGCCTGCCGTACTGGGATTGGATCAGGAGAAATAATCATCTTACTGATAATTGTAGCTGTTCTTCGTGATATTCTTTCTTGAAGAGAAAGCAAACCCGTTTCCAATCTTAGAGTTTCAAGCCTGGTCCACATGGGGGCTCCCAGTGCGGCTCTCATACCATTGTTTTGGGCAACTTCAAGCTTTTTCCACTGTTGGTGTGATAGACTTGTGAGTGCAGGTGCGGCATAGTCGGTTACTGATCTGACTGCCTGTACATAGTATGTGCGAAGGACTTGCAGATTGGCTCCTCCAGAGAGGGAGCTCAGCGACCTGAGAATTGCCGTCCGGGCCACATTTCGCTCTCTCAAGTAAGTGAGCTCAGCATTAAAATTCATGTGTGTGTCCAGGATTATTCCTAGATATTGATAGGTGTCCACCCATTCAATTGGTTGACCCAGTACTGTGAGTTGGATGTTGGTCTTTGCTATTTTTATGGGCATGGCTTTTGTCTTTGAGGGGTTGAGTTTGATACCAATTTGTTTTGCCTGTTTACTGATGCAGTCTAAGCATTTGGGTGCAAGGCGCGCCGCATCCCTTCCTTTTATGATGAGGACAAAGTCGTCCGCGTAGTTTAGCAGCCTGCAGTGATGTCGGAGTTTCAACCTCTTTATTCTTTCCATTAAACAGTTGAAGAGAAGGGGGCTTAGAATACCTCCTTGCGGTGTACTATATTCATGTATTTTGTATTCAGAGACTGTGTCATGAAGTTTTACTCTTGCTTCTCTGTTTATGAGACAGTTTTTGGTCCAGGAGAGCAGGTTGCCTCTGACCTCTTTATCAATGAGGCAGCAGAGAATAGCTGGGGCGCTAGCCAGTTCAAAGGCTTTCTCGAGGTCCAGGAATATCAGCATTCCATTTCTGTCATTCAAGTGGGCTAACAGAGTTGTAATACATTCCACTGTGCCAACCCCTCTTCTATAGGCATATATATCATGGTGCAGTTTAGGCATTTTCCATTCCAGTCTGTTGAGTGCCATTCTGTCAGCCGTCTTGGCTACACAGCTTAGGAGAGAGATGGGCCTGGGATTAGCTGAATCTTTTGGTTTTGGGATCAGCACTATGTCTGCTCTATTCCAAGCAGAAGGTCTAGTTTGAGAAGTCCAGGCTAAATTAATTAACCTTAGATATGTAGCATCTCCCTTTGGGCCGAGGTTTCTAATCATTTAATAGGTTATTTTGTCGACTCCAGGTTATGTATCTTTGGAGTTTTTCTTAGCCTGATTGAGCTCATCCAGTGTGAAAGGGGCATTAGTGTAGGAGACTTCTTCACATGCTGTAAGGATTCTGTGCCACCTTTCTTCCTCTAATCCTGTCTGCACTGCTAATACATCTGGTGGAAGCTGATTGCTGGCTGCTCTTTCTGCAACCCTGGTTGCCAGTACTTCGACTTCCTGTTGAGGATCCTTGGGGGTGTGGAGCTTTAGGTGTTTTGTTTCCTTTGGCCCGGTGGATTTGCTGCCACATCTCTCCAATTGTTGTTGTTGTTAAAGATTCGCTACCTGGAACAAAAAGTTCCAAGTAGCACGGGCTATGGTGAGCCCGTGATCTCTCCAAGAGAGGTGTGTTCATTCAGGTGTGAACACCATTCCAGCCACTTTTGTTCATTTATTAGTCTGGTCTCTCGATGCACATGTTCCTTGACCTCACAAAGTAAGGTCCTGTTGCGGTCACTTGGTTGCTTTCTGTATAGCTTTCTTGTTTTGTTGAGTCTATGGTTGAGTTCCTTGACACGTTCGCAATAGTCCAATGATCTTTATGGTGTCCGGTGGACTGTTTTTTTCAGTGGGATTGAGTGGTTGGCTGCACTTTGAATCGCTTTGACAAAATCTTGTTCTGCTTGATTAATGTCTTCAGGAACATCATAGTTTCTATGCCACACTGAAATGAGGTTTTGAAATCGGTCCCAGTTTGCTAAAGCAAAGTTCCAGGCTTCAGATGGAGGCAGAGGTAGGGTGGGTAGATCTAACTTAAGATCAATTTGGACCTCATAAAGGTCGCTTGTGAGTGTGAGCTCAACTGACCATGTTGTTGCATCTCTTAGGGAGGCTGAAACGAAGGTAAGGTCTAATCTACCTCCTTGGATGTGGGTGGGTTCATTCTTGTTTAGGATTTGGATTTCTGGTAACTGGTCTAGTAGATATCCAATGTGAATGCCGACCTCATTTGTTGTGTTCGAGCCCAGTGCCAATCGATGATGGGCACTAAAATCTCCACAAATGATTGTATTTGATGTAGTCGCTTGTCCAAATAACACAGAGAGATCCATTTCAGCATGTGGAGACCCGTACAAATTAAACACTTTAAGTTTGTCGTGTCATAGCTCAATGGTGACTCCCATTACCTAAATCCCTGCTCCACAATCGGATGGGCTGGTTATGGACTTGGAGATCAGGTCACATTTTACATAGATTGCACATCCCCTGGATTGCCTGTTGATCCATGGAAGGAAGAAGCCTCGATAGCCTGAGAGTTTAGGTTCTAATCCTGCTCGAAGCAGGCTCTCCTGCAGTATCAGGATAGCCTTTGGTTGCCTTTGGTTGCTGCTATGCATTGTAAGTGTTGCAATTTTGTGCGCAGCCCTTGCACATTATATTGCAGGATCTCTAGATCTTTAGGTTCTTGGAATTTGCTGATACTACCGTGGTATCTATGGAGTCTGATGAACACGCAATGGAAGTTGCAATTGATGTAGAAGATCTTAGTGGACCTGAAATTGATTCATCAAAGTCGCTTTTAGACGACTTGGACTGTTTTTTTAGGGGAGTGTCTCCTGCCCTGCGTTCTTGTAGGTGAGGATATTATATTTTCGAAGTATTTGAGCTTGTGCTCAATTGTCTTCCGAGTCTCTGTGGTTTGCTTCATACCGTGTATCGACAGTGGACTTTTAACCAATTCCGTGACCAAAGTTTTTGATCATTGGGCAGAGAGCGTCCAGTTGTGCGAGAGAATTATTAACTGTTGTGCAGGTTTGGGGCCTGACTACTTTTTAACCCTTCTCAGTGGACACTTTGACACTGGAATTGTTACTCTTTCCCTTATTGCCCCAAGTGTGCTTCTGGGTGCAATGGGCGGGCGACTGCTTTGAGCAGGTTTCTTGTGGCCCCCAAGTATCTCTTTGTCTTGGATGGAGCCCTTCACACCCTTCACCATGGCCGATGGTGAAGGGCCGTGTTCCCCCCCCCCCCCACCTCTACCTGAATAGGTACACTCCACGCGGTTTTAGTGGGCAGGGGAGCTAGTATAAGTTTTGGTGGGGGCTTCGGCTCCGCTGTAGGCGTGGTGGGGGATAGTTTGAAGCCTTTTGAGCCTTTCAGGGCATTTCAAGTTCCAGGCGGATGTGTCTTGGAGCAATTTGGGCACTTTGTTTGGACAGGGTGGTTTGAAAAAAAGACAATAACAAAGATGACAATTTAAAAAAAAAAACTTTTGAAAGGAAAAGCAGAGCTATAGTACGCTTTGGTAGTTGGATGAGACTATACTTTATATTCTGGTTATTCAGCTGTTATCCCACAGTCATCCAGGAAAGAATTGAGGTGTGCCTCAGTTGTTATTACATAAGCTTTTCCAGTGTCAATCTTCCAAGCTCTAATTTTAAAATCTCCCACAAAACAATGTTTAATTCCAGGGGATTTTTTGCAGATAACAAACAGTTTAAATAGAGTTTTTGTCTGAACTTTGTCAAACATTCATTCACATAAACAGTGGGTTTACTAAAGACTGCGGCTCTGATATGGTCTGACTTGAGGGAGTAGCTATCTAATTTAACACAAATTTTCCTGTTATTTGTACCAGATGATTTGGTACCCACTCTATAGACTGATTTGATGTCACTTGCTTGGATTGAATAACTCATCTTATTCCGCAATTCCTGGATCACGATCGCAGCACAGTCTTCTCCGTCAGTTTCTTGAGGAAAATCAAGTGATGAGATAACAAAAGAATCAAGGAGCTTATGTTGGTCTGTTTCGTCTTGGGTAACAGTGTGTTGCTGTTGTAGGTTGATTGTTAAGTTCGTTCTCAAACTTTTGTAACATTTCTTCCTGTTTCCTTGTGGTTTCTGCTTGTTTAGGTTAGTAACTGTGTTCTTGAGAGAGGTTAATTCTTGTTCGAGGAGATCGACTCTGGCAGACAGATCTTGATTATTCCTGAGCATTGCTATAGCTTCACCTTGCAGGTTCATTATTATAGCCGACTGATCTTGGATTACTGACATTTGGTCTTCATGTATTGGTGATAATAACTTGAGCCAAGGGTTATCAGCAAAGCGCATGAAGTCGCAACAAGGGGCCGTATCTCGTTTAAGTTTCTCCATATGGTTATTTATTTATTTATTTATTTATTTATGCATATACAAGAATGTACATAAGGAATGTGAGGATACAATTATGGTAATTACAGTCTTGTAAAGCCACTAGCACGCGCAGCGTTTCGGGCAGAACCCGTTTCGGGTTATATAATTGTTGCATGGCTCGTGTTGATGACGTCGCTCCTCACAGCTGAGATGATTTGTTGTTATTGTCGAGGGATGGTACCCCCATCCCCCCTTCACCCGGGCAGCCCCCGAGGGGAAGACAGCCGCACTATTCCTGTTGCTAACTTGGCTATTGGTTACAGACGGAATAACTTGAGCAGATGGAAGATGAGGAGTGTCAGAAGGCTGCTTGGCAGGGACTGGGAGGGAAGTAACAGAAGTTCTCGTCTTTGATATGAGAGTGGCAGTAGAGGGGATGATGTTCAGAGAGGAAAAATACGGAGTACTTGGGTAGGCCGGTTTGGAATAGTTCAGGGTCTTCAATCTGGTCAGAGCTTCCGTTTTCTGTATCAGTCAGGATTGGGTTCGTTGGAGGTTCTTGGGGGTATTACAGTATTTTCAACAGCTTTATTTATTTACTTTATTTTATTTATTTATATACAAAAATAACCTTGCTTCCTATGGTTTATGATCGTACATAGCATTGATGTTTATTTCATTCTTGTAAAGCCACTAACACGCATAGCGTTTCGAGCAGGTCTTTTATCTACCAGATGATTTTGTGTAGATAATTTCTAGCAAAATTGAAAAAAATGTTAACAGGTTCATTGTAAGAATATTTGACAAAGATTAGTAGGTACATTAAAGTAATATTTGAGGGTTATCAACAGGTACATTGTACCTGAGATATTTCAAGATATAATGCAGTAAAATATGTGTTCAATATGACAACTATGATATAAGATCAAAAGATTCAACTTCAGCACCTAAATACAACACATAACTAAGAAAGTCTCTAAAACAGTTGGTATCCTCTCCAAAATCAGATATTATGTACCTAACTCTCCTCTCATCTCACTATATTATGCACTAATCTATCCCTATCTTAATTATGGTATCTGTGCATGGGGTTCAACCACTGAAAACCACCGCAAGTCCATCATCACCCAGCAAAAATCTGTTATCAGAATAATAACAAACTCTGCTTTCAGACAACACTCAGCCCTCTTGTTTAAATCCCTAAACATGCTAAACATAAACTCATTCCACACATTCTCTTGTTTCAATTATATTTACAAAACCCTATTCTTAAATGCAAACCATGCTCTGAAACTCTTCCTGGATAGATGCATCAGGACCCATTCTCACCACACCAGAAATAAATGTATCTTTGATATCCCCAGAGTCAAACTTAATATGTGTAAACACTCTATGCAAATAAAGAGACTTAGTGTATGGAACTCATTTCCTAATGAATTGAAACGCTATCCAACTTTTGCCTCATTCAAAAACAATACTAAAAAGTACCTAATTTCATCTTCATAGTTTCCTACCTTGTGCTTTACAATTGCACTGTATCTAGTGCTATCCCAATCTTTATGTACCTAATCTAAACCACTTTACCATTATGATCAATGCTGTCTTATTATATGTACTATCAATATGTTGTATTATGCCTATTAATCTTTGTTATATTATCAATCAAGCTGTCAATGCAATCAATACCGATGTAGTCTAATGTTACCTACTAATCTCTCTCATCTCATTTTTTTTCTTGCAATGTACCTGTTATCGTTTTATAAATTCTGCTAGAATTTACCTACTTAAAATTATCTGTTATATTAAAAACCTGCCCGAAATGCTGCTTGTACTAGATGCTTGACAAGAATGTAAATACTATGTATCCTCACAAACCCAATGTACCTTCATGTATATAAATGAATACATAAATAAATAAATAGATGATTTATTTATTTATTTATTTATTTATTTATTTATATATATATATATACAAGAAGGTACATTGGGTTTGTGAGAATACATTGGATAGTACAGTATTTACATTCTTGTAAAGCCACTAGTACGCACAGCGTTTCGAGCAGGTCCTTAATCTAGCAGATAATTTTAAGTAGGTAATTTCAATCAGAATTGATAAATGATAAAGATACATTACAAGAGAAAAAAGAGATGAGAGAGATAAGTAGGTATATTAAAGCACATTGTTATATTAAAGCTCTGATTAATTACATTGACAGCTTGATTAGTAATTTAAACAAGGTTAATAGACACCATACAGCAGATTGACAGCATATATAAGACAGCAATGATCACAATGGTAAACATGTTCAGATTGGGTACATAAAGATTGGGAGACTGGGTAGCAAAAGATACAGATAAACAAGATTTATAAACACCATACAACAGATTGGCAGCACATATAAGAAAACAGCAATGATCACAATGGTAAAGATGTTCAAATTGGGAACATAAAGGTTGGGAGATTGGGTAGCAATTGATACAGTGCAATTTTAAGGCAAAAAGTGAAAAACTATGAAGATGAAAATAGGTACTTTTTAGTATTGATTTTGAATGATGTAAAAGTTGGACAGCTTTTCAATTCAGTAGGGAGTGAGTTCCATAAACTGGGTCCCTTTATTTGCATAGAGTGTTTACACAGATTAAGTTTAACTCTGGGGATATCAAAGAGATATTTATTTCTGGTGTGGTGATAATGGGTCCTATTACATCTGTCCAAGAAGAGTTTCAGACAAGGATTTGCATTTAAGAACAGGGTTTTGTAAATGTAGTTGACACAAGAGAATTTGTGGAGTGAGATTATGTTTAGCATGTTTAGGGAGTTAAACAAGGGGGCTGTGTGTTGTCTGAAAGCAGAATTTGATATTATTCTGATAGCAGATTTTTGCTGGGTGATGATGGACTTGAGGTGGTTTGCAGTGGTTGAACCCCATGCACAGATACCATAGTTGAGATAGGGATAGATTAGTGCATAATATAGAGAGATGAGAGCAGAGTTAGGAACATAATATCTGATTTTGGAGAGTATACCAACTGTTTTAGAGACTTTCTTAGTTATGTGTTGTATGTGGGTACTGAAGTTGAGTCTCTTGTCTAGGAATATGCCAAGAAACTTTCCATCATTTTTATTGCTGATGTTTACATTGTCAATCTGAAGCTGAATTGCATTTGTAGATTTGCTTCCAAATAGGATGTAGTAGGTCTTTTCTATGTTAAGTGTTAGTTTGTTGGTTGACATCCATAAGTGGACTTTTTTTAGTTCATTATTAACAACACCATTTAGTGTATGTGGGTTGAGGTTGGAGTAGATGAGGGTAGTATCATCAGCAGTATGATAGCAATAATTACAATGGTGAAGTTGTATGGCTCAGGTACAAACTGTACTTGTGGTCTAACTCGAACCCATTGATGATGTGACGACTTATACTGAATTTTGTAACAAGCTCATCAAGATTGTAACTTGCTTAGCTAAATAAATTGTAGGGTTCAGTCCCTGAGCCCATTATGTGCCTCTGTAACCCTTTCTGCTAACGCTCACAAGTTGGGTATGGGGTGCATAATAAATGAACTAAACTAACTTAGGTACATATATTTGAAGATTAGGTAGCACTAGATACAGTGCGAGTTTAAAGCACTAGGTAGGAAACTATGAAGATGAAATTAGCTACTTTTTGGTTTTACTTTTAGCTACTTTCAATTTTTTCAAAGATTTTCTTTGAATAAGGCAAAAGTCGGACAGCTTTTTAATTCGGCAGGGAGTGAGTTTCATAGACCAGGTCTCTTTATTTGCATGGAGTGTTTACACAGATTAAGTTTGATTCTGGAAATATATAAGATATATTTTTTTATTGTGTGATGATTATGGTTTCTATTACATCTGTCAAGGAAGTGTTTCAAATGAAGAGCCCAATCGGTAACTCATTTTTGTCAAGGGCTGAGATGATTATTCAGGAAAAGTACATACATAGTTGAAATACAAACATAATGTTGGATTTATAGATAGAGCTATATTATAGACTGTGGGTTGGTTGGGGTTGTCGTCGTTGATCCTTCTCTACGGACAACCCAACCCACAACTCGGTAGAGTGCTTACACTTCACTAGGAGATCACACTAGGCGCTTCTGGCTCTTGGAGAGGGCCTCAACGTCACACGTTTAGGGGATGCGGCTCCAACACTTAGCCTCGTTGTCACGTGCACACACCCACTCGAGCCGCTGTGACTCCCCACTCTCTCCTTATGAGATACGATCTCCTCAATCCCCTATGACTTACTAGTATTACCTCCTACCCTGTCCACAGCAGTGGTTCTTGGTTCTTTCTCTCTTTCTCTCTCCTTCTTTACTACCTCCTGGGAAGCCTCACTAGGACAAGGGCAAACACCAGCAAATTGTGATACATTTACTGGACAAAGCACATACACGATACATACACACATATAATAATAATGAATCCTGTACTCTATAATATTACAATCAGGTTGCACTCCAACACCATCAGAACTCTATTATCAGCTTATCAAGTGGTATCCTATCTTCTGGTTCACCACCTGATACTATCAACCTCCTCAAGTTGATCAAGCCTACATACACTGTTGCACCATCAGCAAGATAATATATATATAGAAAATCAGCACTTGAATGCAATAACATATATCAGTATAAATGTTCATTGATACACAACGATGATCAATCGATCACTCTATCAGTCCTCGAACACATACATCTGTAGGTAATCAAGCCTACGACTGCAACTCTAAACTTCAGTATAAAACCCTCCTTGACATAAGAATGCAAACAACCACTCACCTCTCACTGCGTCTTGCACACTAATGACAACCAAACACTATCAACTCCCTATAAGTAATCCACCAGAACTTCCCCTTCCACCTCTGGAAGTTCACTACCCTGATATCTTCAGGTTCTTCCGGGCTTCACTACCAGGATCCTCTGCAGCTCCTCCAGGCTGCTATCATGAAGTTTCCTTGAGTAACTACGGTGCTTCACCCTTCTGTTAGGTTCCTCTACAGCTCTCTTGGCTGCTACACCACCTCTACAGAAGCACGTGACACTCCTCTTCACTGCTTCTCCTCACAGCTCGAGGTCCTCTGCTTCACTACCTTGGAGTCTCATCAATTACTTCATCTAGGCTGGCTTCGAAGTTCTCAGCAACTTCTTCCCCAAAGAACAAACCTGCAACCCATCGACACTCCAATAAAATGTTCCCCTTTAACACATAAACAAAAATAACCACACAATATGCTTGCCTCAAACCTCTATCTGTCCTCTACATACAGTGAGAGTGGACTCCCCCGTTTTGGGCGGGTCCATACTCCACCTCGCCTGGCGGCGGTCCTCACTCACTGGGAGGGTCTTCCTCCGTCAGGAGCCGGGCTCCCTCAGTCGCCCGCCAGCGCTCAGAGTGGATGGACGTCGCTCCGTGTTCCTCCCTCTCCACTCTCTTATTTCAGGCCTTCTGCCTTATTAAAACATGTCTAACTTATAAATAAACATCGCTACTGTCGCTGGGCACACGACCAACTACAAGCAATCACTATGAACTGGCGTATATCGTGCTTACCACAGATTATAAGGTCGAGGGCGCTTTCTCCCTCTGACGAGGCTTGGTCAGGGCGCTCCACGGCCCACAATAATGCCTCCGGGCGGCTTAATATTCACTAATTATCACCCACGACTTGAGACCACACGTCCCCAGCTCGATTCCACAGCTGGTACGTCTGCACACTTCTCTTCTCTTCGAGATATATCACTAGGGGTTCCCTTCTGACGGGAGCTCAACGGAGCGCGGCTTCCCCCTGCGATGTCTGGCACTCAAGTGAGGTCAAGGTCCTCCGGAAGCGAGCCTCACGCCTCCAGCAAAACGTCCACATCTCCTCGCCAGTCATTTATCTATTTCCTTACTTACTGCCCATAATCTTAAATTGTTATACATCTCCAAGCAACTATTTTACATATGGGTTATCACCTCAATATATGCTAGACCTTCTAATCAGGTCAGGCTTGCTGAATAACTCTCAAGGAGGGAGACTCGTTTTTCCTGTAGGCTGAGATCATAACACTCCCCTCCCCTTATTTTTGAGAGTTATTCCAGTGGCAAAGCTCGGGATAATACATCCGCCACTGCACTGTCTCGTTCTTCACCCGATATACTCCCTTAGGAGTCTACAATTAGTTCGTTGCACCTTCCAACATCCGGCTCACAACTCGCCCGAAACATGATCTTCTCACAAACGATTTGACCTCTCTGGCACCTCTTGGCTAGGCTGTCCTCCTTGGACGCCTGCAATCCATCGGTCCACTCTACTTATTGTCTCCACCCTCCGTTTCCTCGTCTTCTTCTCTTCACGTCCAGAGTCAGACATCTACTGTCTGTACCTCCTCTGTCGTCTTCACACTTTCATCTACTGCCGTTATACTTTCGTCTCCTGTCATCATACTTCACTCCCTCGTCTTCACCGACGATCCTCCCTTTCGTCTCCTCATTTATCCGAGACCTCATCCTGTTTGACTTCCATCGAGTCCTCGGCTTTCCTCTATTCCTCCATGCTTGTATCATCTTCCTCTTCCCACATTTCTCACCTCTATACCACTCCATTTCTTCTCCTTCAACTCTTCTTCGTTCCCTAAAAGTTTCTTCAAGCACTGTACTACACTCAACAGCACTCGACCGTACATGTCGCTCTACCTCTCCTAGAGTGCTCGTAAGCATCTCTCCACACATACTGTCTCTTCTCCTTTCATTTTCTCGGCTATTACTCTTCGTCACTATCTCTTCTCCACGTTTTCTGTGAAACATGTCAACTCTTGACATCTCAAACAACTTAACTCCACTATCCCTATGCCTCTGTGCTCGTGGACCACTTGACGCTTTACTCCCGTCCTCAGTCTGTCCACATCTTTCCTCGTTCCTACTCAGCACAGCTGCATTCGCCTTCCGACCTTTAATTTCAGCAGCCTGGGCTCTACTCAGGTCCGCTCTCTTCTCACGATTCTTCTTCGGCTGGGCCATCTTCACTTTTGCCTTCACCGAGACTTCATTTTCCTGGGCTGGACCTTCATCAAACAGCCACGCTATGTCTACGTCGATATCTTCCACCGGCTGAATCGACACTGTATCATCTTCTCCAGCGTCTTCCTTGTCGGCCACCTCTGTCTTCATCACTACCGAGACAGGGTACTCAATGGCTTGGCGGTCTCCTGACTCATCCCCTCGGATGTCAGTCAGGTTCACACTCTCAGGTGTCCCACCCGTGCAGTGGCCTTCTGGGCACTCCTCTGGCACAGTCTCCGCTATGACTCTTGGCAACACCTTTGTCCCGCACAAGTCACTCCCCAGGATCACTTGGACTCCTGGAACAGGTATGTCGGGGCACACTCCCAACATCACCTCTGCCGACACATATTCCGACCTTAGCTGGACAGTACATACGGGCGTGTCACTCTCAGACAATAACCCATATACTCTCATCTTACTCCTGCCAGCTAACCGTCGATCATTCCCAATCAGGCTTCTCGTAATCAAGCTCTGATTAGCTCCGGTATCTCTTAAGATACCAACTTCTACCTCAGGTTGGCCTCTTATACTGATCCAACCTTTGCTCATGAACGGCCTATACCTCTCGTTCACTAAGTTCATCTTCTGTGGTTTGTCTCGGAACACATTAGTATATTTACTTCGGGGGTCACACATGGCCAGGGTCACAACTCTCTTGCCCTGCCGACAATCTCGCATCACGTGACCCAATCCGTTACAATTGTAACATCTCATCTGGGAAAAGTCTCTTCTATATGTACCAGAGTAGCTCTGACTCTGCCCACTCACATGAAAGTTCCTCGGGCCAGGTACACTATTTGCACTCTGTGGGGCTTTACTGGACTCTTGATTTCCCGGATCACGAATAGTTTCTCGTTTAGCTCCTCCCTCTTCACTTTCAGACGAAGTGCGTGACCTACTCTTCTGAGTTTTAGGGTACTTACGTTTATCTGCCCATTTATCAAAATTTTTCTCACCCCAGACTCTTCTGGGTCTTTCATAATTTCTTCCTCCCCAGACTCCACTGGATCTGCCATTGCTGCGTCTCGCCTCGCTTCTCACTCTGTTCTCCCTCAAGCTCTTGTATGCTTCAGTAATCATATCCGCCCTATCTGCGGCATCTTTCACCTCCAATATCCCTGCTTCTTGGATCTTGAACTTTGTTTCGGGATGCATCATCTCCAAGAACTTCTCCATGACCATCAGTTGCTTCAGGTCAGCATAAGATCCAACTCCAGCAGCCTCAATCCACTTCTGGAATCGTCTTTCCAGATCTCTTGCTGTCTCAGCAAAAGTACACGCTCCAACTTTGATCATCTCTCTGAAACGCTTCCTATAAGCTTCTGGGGTTAACTGAAACGAGCGCAATATGCTGCTCTTTACTGTGGCGTAATCCTGGCACTCTTCCAGTGACAATTGGGTGTATGCCTCCCTGGCTGCACCGGTCAATCTTAACTGGACCAGCTGGGCCCATTCCTCCTGTGGCCACTCCTTGATGCTGGCTACTTTTTCAAAGTGCTCGAAAAAACTCTCTGCCTCTTCGGGAACAAACAAGGGAATGTCCTTCTCCCTAACCCTAACATCTGGTGGGTGTGATACCTGGGTGGTGCTCTCTGGCAACCCATGTTCAATCCTTTGCTCAGCCAAGGTTCTATTCGCTTCTATCTGCATTTGTTTTGTTCTCTCTTTTTCTTTTTCGACCTGGGCTTTTTCTTTTTCGACCTCTAGTCTTGCTTTCTCTTTTTCTTTCTCCTGTTCCAACTCCAGTTCTCTTATTCTGGTTTTCTCTTTTTCTACTTCCAGCCTGGATTTCTCTTTTTCCTTCTCGGCTTCATTTTTCATCTGGAGTTCTAATTTCAACTTTTCCAGCTGGAACTGTCTCTCCTTGTCCTCTCGTTGTTGCTGCATCTGGAGCTCTAACTGGAATCTCTCCAAGCTCCTATTTCGGCTACTCCTGCTACTGCGGCTACTCTTGCTGCTCCTACTCGATCCCTGGGATCTCACTTCATCCTGCCCATCATCCTCCTTTCCACTTTCAGCTCCTTGTTCTGCCGCTTCACATTTGGCTCTTAACTGCCTCAGGATCTCATCCTTCATACCAGCTACTTTAGATGATTTCAACCTAATGCCACATTTTTCTGCTATTTGTTTCAATTGATCCCTCGTGCAACCTTCCAAATCCTCAGGCTTGCCTGACTCCACAAATGCTTGCACCTTATCCATCTTTGTCCTGTGAGTCTTCCCGAGAGAGAGGATATACACCTGCGGTCACGCAGTTTATTTCAGCAAGGGTGTAGAAATCCACTCTTGGACAGGGTGTGGGTGTGTCAGTTCACTCTCCCGGACAGGCCCCCAATTTTATTATAGACTGTGGGTTGGTTGGGGTTGTCGTCGTTGATCCTTCTCTACGGACAACCCAACCCACAACTCGGTAGAGTGCTTACACTTCACTAGGAGATCACACTAGGCGCTTCTGGCTCTTGGAGAGGGGCTCAACGTCACACGTTTAGGGGATGCGGCTCCAACACTTAGCCTCGTTGTCACGTGCACACACCCACTCGAGCCGCTGTGACTCCCCACTCTCTCCTTATGAGATACGATCTCCTCAATCCCCTATGACTTACTAGTATTACCTCCTACCCTGTCCACAGCAGTGGTTCTTGGTTCTTTCTCTCTTTCTCTCTCCTTCTTTACTACCTCCTGGGAAGCCTCACTAGGACAAGGGCAAACACCAGCAAATTGTGATACATTTACTGGACAAAGCACATACACGATACATACACACATATAATAATAATGAATCCTATACTCTATAATATTACAATCAGGTTGCACTCCAACACCATCAGAACTCTATCATCAGCTTATCAAGTGGTATCCTATCTCCTGGTTCACCACCTGATACTATCAACCTCCTCAAGTTGATCAAGCCTACATACACTGTTGCACCATCAGCAAGATAATATATATATAGAAAATCAGCACTTGAATGCAATAACATATATCAGTATAAATGTTCATTGATACACAACGATGATCAATCGATCACTCTATCAGTCCTCGAACACATACATCTGTAGGTAATCAAGCCTACGACTGCAACTCTAAACTTCAGTATAAAACCCTCCTTGACATAAGAATGCAAACAACCACTCACCTCTCACTGCGTCTTGCACACTAATGACAACCAAACACTATCAACTCCCTATAAGTAATCCACCAGAACTTCCCCTTCCACCTCTGGAAGTTCACTACCCTGATATCTTCAGGTTCTTCCGGGCTTCACTACCAGGATCCTCTGCAGCTCCTCCAGGCTGCTATCATGAAGTTTCCTTGAGTAACTACGGTGCTTCACCCTTCTGTTAGGTTCCTCTACAGCTCTCTTGGCTGCTACACCACCTCTACAGAAGCACGTGACACTCCTCTTCACTGCTTCTCCTCACAGCTCGAGGTCCTCTGCTTCACTACCTTGGAGTCTCATCAATTACTTCATCTAGGCTGGCTTCGAAGTTCTCAGCAACTTCTTCCCCAAAGAACAAACCTGCAACCCATCGACACTCCAATAAAATGTTCCCCTTTAACACATAAACAAAAATAACCACACAATATGCTTGCCTCAAACCTCTATCTGTCCTCTACATACAGTGAGAGTGGACTCCCCCGTTTTGGGCGGGTCCATACTCCACCTCGCCTGGCGGCGGTCCTCACTCACTGGGAGGGTCTTCCTCCGTCAGGAGCCGGGCTCCCTCAGTCGCCCGCCAGCGCTCAGAGTGGATGGACGTCGCTCCGTGTTCCTCCCTCTCCACTCTCTTATTTCAGGCCTTCTGCCTTATTAAAACATGTCTAACTTATAAATAAACATCGCTACTGTCGCTGGGCACACGACCAACTACAAGCAATCACTATGAACTGGCGTATATCGTGCTTACCACAGATTATAAGGTCGAGGGCGCTTTCTCCCTCTGACGAGGCTTGGTCAGGGTGCTCCACGGCCCACAATAATGCCTCCGGGCGGCTTAATATTCACTAATTATCGCCCACGACTTGAGACCACACGTCCCCAGCTCGATTCCACAGCTGGTACGTCTGCACACTTCTCTTCTCTTCGAGATATATCACTAGGGGTTCCCTTCTGACGGGAGCTCAACGGAGCGCGGCTTCCCCCTGCGATGTCTGGCACTCAAGTGAGGTCAAGGTCCTCCGGAAGCGAGCCTCACGCCTCCAGCAAAACGTCCACATCTCCTCGCCAGTCATTTATCTATTTCCTTTCTTACTGCCCATAATCTTAAATTGTTATACATCTCCAAGCAACTATTTTACATATGGGTTATCACCTCAATATATGCTAGACCTTCTAATCAGGTCAGGCTTGCTGAATAACTCTCAAGGAGGGAGACTCGTTTCTCCTGTAGGCTGAGATCATAACAGCTAGTACATACAATATCTAAAGCCACTAATACCCATCGCGTTTCGGGCAAGGTGTGAAAAAAAACCCCACTTAGACTAAAACTTAATAGTAATTGGGATTAGGTATAAATTGTGTTATAAAGAAGGAATAAAAAATAAAAAATGGAAGAACTTGGCAAAAATCAGCAATTGTACGAGTTGGAGAACAAACAGCATTGTTTAACAAAAGCAAGACATGGGTTGACATATAGTGGGTAAGGAAGGTTACATAAAGTTAATTAAGTGCACTTCGTTTTACTCTTAAACTGGTTGAGAGAGGTACAGCCTTTGACATGATTGGGAAGACCATTCCACATTCTGGGTCCCGTAATTTGTAGAGCATTTCTAGTTTGGTTAAGTCGCACTCTTGGAATATTAAATAGGTATTTGTTTCTGGTGTGATGCCTATGAGTTCTGTTACAACCCTCTAAGGTCAGGATTGACATTGCAGTTCAGAGATTTAAATATATAGAGTACGCATGAGAGGATGTGCAGTGACTTAATATCAAACATATTCAATGATTTGAGTAAGGATACCGAGTGCTATCTGGGGTCAGAGTTAGATGTTGTTCTAATAGCAGCTTTGTGTTGAATAATTAGAAGACGTAAATGATTTTATGTAGTAGAACCCCAAACACAAATACCATAATTGAGATATGGATAGATGAGAGAGTTATAGAGTGTCACCAGGACAGGGCGAGGTACATAATATCTGATCTTAGAAGGAATGTCAACAGTTTTAGAAACTTTTTTTGATATATTTAGAATGTGTCCATGGAAATTCAGTTTGTTGTCGATGAGAACACCTAGGAATTTTCCATCTACTTTGTTACTTATTTGGATATTGTTTATTCTTAGATTAATTTTATTTGAGGATTTATTGTTAAACAAAATATAGAAAATTTTGTCAATGTTAAGGGTGAGTTTGTTAGCAGTTAGCCAAAGATGGACTTTATTTAGTTCAGTGTTCACTGTGACATTAAGAGCAAGAGGGTCAGGACTGGAGAAAATGAAGGTTGTGTCGTCAGCAAATAGAATTGGTTTGAGGTGTTGGGAGGCATTTGGAAGGTCATTAATGTAGATGCGAAAGAGAGGGCCAAGTATGCGGCCTTGAGGAACGCCAATGTTGATGGGTTGGGGTGGGAGAAATTGAATTATTCACATGAACATACTGGAGCCTGTCAGTAAGGTAAGACTGAAGATATTGGAGGGAGAGACCTCTGACTCCATAGTGATGTAATTTAAGAAGAAGGTTATGGTGGTTGACAGTGTCAAAAGCCAATTATATATCAGATTATATCAAGCAGACTAAAAATTGCATCGTTGGTACTCTTTTGGGAGCGGAAGCCAAACTAACAGGAATTTAGTTTGTTGAATTTTAACGAGGTAGGAGTAGAGCTGTTTGTAAATAATTTTGTCAAATATTTGAGATAAAATGGGTAAGTTTGATATGGGTTTGCAATTGTTTATGTCTGCCGGATTACCTCCTTTATGAACTGACGTTACTCGTGTTTTTTTTTAAGGATATCAAGGGAAGGGATGACACTCTAGAGATTTGTTGAACAGCAGAGCTATGGGTGGCGCAAGGGTATGGGAGGCACTCTTGAATACCATAGATGGTATTTCACTAATGTTCCCAGGTTTGGTTTTTAGTGAATATATTATGAACACAACATCTGTCGAGCTGACTGGTGAAAGGAGAAGAGAGTTTGGATTGCTGCCTGAGAGATATGTGGTAACATGTGTCTGAGTCTGGGGGATTTTTCTGGCAAGGTTAACACCAACCGATGAAAAGAAGCTATTAAATTCAGTTGTCATTCCTAAATCTGTTGCAGATACATAACCATCCTTTGAGAGTTTTATCAGGTTATGTGAATGTTGTTTAGATTCTAGAATGTTAGAGATGTCTTTCCAAGTGCTTTTCAGGTTGCCTTTTGTTTCTTTGAATCTACTCTCATAATAGGAAAGTATTATGATCTTATTATACTGGTAAGCATTGACGAGTACCTTTTAACTACTTCCTTTGTAACTATCTTGAGAAATTATCTTGAGATGATTTCGGGGCTTTTTAGTGTCCCTGCGGCCCGGTCCTCGACCAGGCCTCCACCCCCAGGAAGCAGCCCGTGACAGCTGACTAACACCCAGGTACCTATTTTACTGCTAGGTAACAGGGGCATAGGGTGAAAGAAACTCTGCCCATTGTTTCTCGCCGGCGCCTGGGATCGACCCCAGGACCACAGGATCACAGGTCCAGCGTGCTGTCCGCTCGGCCGACTGGCTCCCTATTAGGCCACTCCCGACTCCCTCCCAACTAGGCCAATCCTAAGTTTTTTTTCCTATTCATGTTTCTTGTTGATTACTTTGAGTATGTAAAATGTGAGCCAGGGATTGTTTAGTCCTTTGCCAGTTACTTGCTTTGGGAGGAGGGGACAATGAGTGTTGTAGAGGCTTAGAGTTTTGGAAAGTAAGAGGTTAGCTAATGAATTTATATCCTGTGTATTATTGAATTCAGATTCCAAGTTTATATTGTGAAATGCATTTGTGAGATTGCCTATTGCTGCATCACTGTTCAACCTGAAGGTAAGTTTCTTGTTTTCTGGTGGTGTTATGTTCATGTTTGCTATGAGGAAGGTAGGCAAGTTGTTCTGTCAGGGATTATTAGAGATGTAAGGGGAACTGTTATGATAGTCCATAAGTGATCCAAGGTAGTAGCAGATGTTTGAGAGATTCGGGTGGGCCTAGTGATTGTGGGGATTAGCATACAGGATTTCATGCTGTTTAGGAACTAGTCGAAGTGAGGGCTATTTTGTTGAGACAGGTCATTATTGAAGTCTCCCTCCAGAATGATGTGATTTTTGTTGAAACTATTGTTTATGATAAGAGCTGAACTAGATAAGATAAGATAAGATGAGATAAGACAAGATAAGATAAGATAAGATAAGATAAGATAAGATAAGATAAGATAAGATAAGATATTTATTCAAGTAAAGGTACATACATTGAAAATTTGTTACAAAGTATGCAGCCCCAGCATGGAGCCCGTATCAAGTCAAGCACAAGATGAAGCTGGAAAAAAATCAGAGGTATGCCACTAGGCTAGTCCCAGAACTAAGAGGCATGAGTTATGAGGATAGAGTACGTTAACTGCACCTCACGTCGCAGGAAGACAGAAGAGCTGGAGGAGACATGATCACCACATACAAAATTCTCAAGGGGATTGACAGGGTAGACAAGGATGGATTATTTAACATGGGTGGTACACTCACAAGGGGACACAGGTGGAAGCAGAGTACCCAAATGAGCCACACAGACATTAGAAAGAACTTTTTCAGTGTCAGAGTAGTTAGTAAATGGAATGCACTAGGAAGTGATGTGGTGGAGGCTGACTCCATACACAGGTTCAAGTGTAGATATGACAGAGCCCAGTAGGCTCAGGAATCTGGACCTAGATTCCCGAAGCTCCCTTTATTTTTTCGTAAGTATCTGTGCTACGAAGGTTCCTAAGTACCAGCTAAGAACGCGCCAAAGGGCGATTCAGAAAAGTAAACTTACGAAGATTTTAAAGTAGTTCACTTAGGTCTCGCTAGATGTCACTAGGCTTTTAGTTTGGCCAATCAGTCAGAAGGTAACATTTTTCATCTTACAGCTGTAGCCAATCACGACGCTGGCATATCGGAGCTTATCCGTGACCACTTGCTACATATTTACGTCGAATTTTCTTATAAAATTAGTACATTTCGAAGTAAAACTATGTTTTTTCAACTTGTACAGTCAGCATCAACATTGTAGTATACAAACATGTTACATTTTTTGTTTACTTACGTAATTCAAATAGATAATGTATAGCTTTCATTGTCGCTCCCAAGATTTGAGAAGCGATGGTATTTAATTACTTATATATTTACCTAAATTTACCGAAGGGCCACTAACTATCTAGTTGCCTCGACGAGGACAAAAAACCGGGGGCTTGTTTAGTCCCGCCAATTGTTCGAATGATATTTTCTAGCTGGATTTTGGCATTTACGCTTTCAGCAGGTAGGCGGTTCCATTAGTTTATTTATTTATTTATTTATTTATATACAAGAAGTAACATTGGGTTTGTGAGGATACATAGCATGTTATTTATTTTCTTGTAAAACCACTTGCACACGCAGTGTTTCGGGCAGGTCCTTTATTTAACATATAATTTTAAGTAGGTAAATTCTAACAGAATTTATAAAATGATAGGTACATTTCAAGAAAAAATGAGATGAAATTGATTAGTAGGTATATTAAAGCACATCGGTAGTTCTGATTGATTGCATTGAACAGCTTGATTGGTAATTTAACCAAGATTAATAGGCACAATACAGCATATTGATAGCACATATAAGAAGACAGCAATGATCACAATGGTAAAGTTGTTTGGATTAGATACATAAAGATTGGGAGATTGGGTAGCACTAGAACAGTGCAATTAAAAACACAAGGTAGGAAACTATGAATATGAAATTAGGTACAGTACTTTTTTGTTTTGTTTTTGAATGAGGCAAAAGTCGGACAGCTTTTCAATTCATTAGGGAGTGAGTTCCATAAACTGGGTCCCTTTATTTGCATAGAGTGTTTACACAGATTAAGTTTGACTATGCGAATATCAAAAAAATATTTATTTCTGGTGTGATGATAATGATTCTTATTACATCTGTCCAGGGAGAGTTTCAGAGCATGGTTTACATTAAGAACAGGGCTTTGTAAATGTAGTTGACACAAGAGAATGTGTGGAATGAGTTCATGTCTAGCATGTTTAGGGATTTAAACAACGGGGGCTGAGTGTTGTCTGAAAGCAGAGTTTGTTATTATTCTGACAGCAGATTTTTCCTGGGTGATGATGGACTTGACGTGGTTTACAGTGGTTGAATCCCATACACAGAAGCCATAATTAAGATAGGGATAGATTAGTGCGTAATACAGTGAGATGAGATCAGAGTTAGGTACATAATATCTGATTTTGAAGAGTATACCAACTGTTTTAGAGTCTTTTTTGTTATGTGTTGTATGTGGGTGTTGAAGTTGAGTCTCTTGTCTAGGAATAGGCCTAGAAACTTTCCATCATTTTTATTACTGATTTTAACATTGTCTATCTGAAGCTGAATTACATTTGTTGATTTGCTTCCAAATAAGATGTAGTAGGTCTTTTTTATGTTTAGTGTTAGTTTGTTGGCTGACATCCATAAGTGGACTTTTTTTTAATTCATTCATTATTCACAACATTATTTAGTGTGTGTGGGATGGGGTTTTTATAACCCTCAGGGGTAAAAACACCTGTTTTCAGTCCTACTTGAGTGGACATACTCTCCAACTCTATATCTGTGATTGCCCTGTTATCATTGACTTCAGACCAAATGGTATGAGGTACTTTGTGCTCTGTAATTACTTCATACACTCAGGAATATTGGAAGATATTCTAGTGCTGTACCTAGATTTTGCTAATGGGAGCTAATAGATCAGCCTTACATTTTTTGTTCTCTCCTGATTCCATGTATGACATCCGTCCTGTGAGGTGAGGATGTTGGATGAGCTTGTAGCTGGTTTTCGATCTACACTGTGTGGTAGATTATACAGAATAGGGAAGCAGCACATTGCTGTGTATACCTAAGCTTGTTAAAATATAAATATATATATATATATATATATATATATATATATATATATATATATATATATATATATACATATATATATATATATATATATATATATATATATATATATATATATATATATATATATATATATATATATATATATATATATACATGCGGAAAATCCACAGAGAAATATGAAATGAGGTGAACGTTTCGGCTTTGTTAAAGCCTTTGTCAACACCAGACTGACTGAACACCTTCAGTCAGTCTGGTGTTGACAAAGGCTTTAACAAAGCCGAAACGTTCACCTCATTTCATATTTCTCTGTGGATTTTCCGCATAAATATATGACTGAAAACTCACACCCCAGAAGTGACTCGAACCCATACTGCCAGGAGCAACGCAACTGGTATGTACAGGGACGCCTTAATCCGCTTGACCATCACGACCGGACATAAGGTAGTGATAGCCGAAGCTATTTGAACCACTCCCCCGCCGGCACTCGGATGGTAATCTTGGGCATAGTATTTTATCAAATCACCTCATTCTTTGGGGCACACGTGAGGAACACAAATGCAAACAAGCCTGAATCCTATTCAGGCTTGTTTGCATTTGTGTTGCCGCCTCCCTCAGCTGTTTGCATTTGTGTTGCCGCTTCCCTCAGCTGTGCTGTAAGGTAGATAGGTATCAGCCAATGTAGATGCACACGTGTAGCCCCACACGACCTGTTTACCTTTCCTCCATGGCTGCAGGGTGACTCCATCTGGGCGTTTTTGGCTGTTGCCAGGCCTGTACAACTGAGGTTCCCTTTGTGCTGGGCATCCAGCTGAAGCCAAACTTCTCTTGATGATGTCATTGACTGCTTCATGTCTGGCAATCTTTCCCTGTGTCTTACGACAGATGAGACCATGGCTGCCGTATTGGTCTGCCCGTGCATGGCCGCAAATACACCGGTGCTCGGTGGAGATAGGGGCGGCAAGTCGCAGAGCAACACCAATACTTAGGGTCCGATGGTCCAGGCGGGTGCCCAAGGCGGAATTAGGGACTGCCAACAGGAAGTCCCCAGCATGGGGCGCTTGCACAGCTAGAAGACGCGCTTTGTCCTTCCTGGAAGCTGCCTCCAGCAATGATGTGGCGATGTTCTCCACTATGGGGTTATCCCATTTGGACTGTTTGCAGTCATTTGGAAAAGTCGGTCGAGGATGAGAGTTGACAAGAGTGTCCCACTGACCGGCTCCTTCCTCAAATTTGGGATCATGAATCCCAATGGAGTCTCTTAGGTATTCCGGTAGTATTTCCTTAACTAATTCACCTGTTGCACTGGTCGAGGATAAGAATGCCGGCAATGCTAACTGTGTTGCCTTGCGAATACCTATCCCCCCGAGTCTAACTGGGGGTGTTGCTTGGTCCCATTGGTCATCTTGCAGGGAGAGGTTTAACACTTTCACGGTTATTGACCTTAGGAGTGTGTCATATTCTGTTAATTTTGGGCTGTCGAAGGAGGGAGCACACCTTAGGAAATAGGTCAGTCTGGGCAAAGCCAGGAACCTTGTGAGAAGGTACAAAGCATCGTGGGCGTCCAAAGCCCCTATTCTTCCCTCCACCCTCCTCAGGTCGTTCAGCTCTTCCTCGAGGACTACCTCAATGGCGCTCGAGCCCAGAGGTGCCCCTAGCACCACACTGTCGGTGGGAGCGATCACTTGGGCTCCTGGCAATATGATTCGCACTGCATCTATGGTTGGTTGGCTAGATGAGATGATTTCACACTTTAATGGGTTTAGGGTGAGTCCTAACTCCTCTCCCTTAGATTTCACCAGCTGTAGATCTTCTAGCAGGGACTCCTGTGTCGCTGCCAGGGTGCCATCGTCCAGGAACCAGATGTTGAGTTCGCTGGTCAACCTGCTTGTGACCTCTTTAACAGCCATGCAAAAAAGAAAAGGGGCGAGTGGGTCTCCCTGCTGGACACCTTCTGCAGAAACAACTTCATGTTCCCCAAACAGCAGCGTCGATTCCCTACTGTACCCTGCCGAGACGAAGGGGACCCGCCCGTGCAGCCCACACGGCCTGGTCCTTAGAAAGGGCAAATAAACCTGGGCAGCTAGCTACTGCGTCGGAACACGCGCGACCGGGGACAGGCGCTGGGCACACGCTGGGCACTAGGGACATTCCTAACTAAAACAGGGCACCGCACACGCGGGCGTGGAGGGGAAACACAGGCAGGACTGTACCTTAGGATAATGGAGATGGGTCGGCTGCTCTGGAACGCCTATGGCTAACACTGAAAACTTCACTCCATTAGGAGCCCCGTGTGGGCCGCCCTTGCAGGCGACAGGGGGTGGCGTGGAAGGCTATGTCGAAGGCGCGTAGTCGTCTGAGGTACTGGCGTCGTAGTCCACGTGTAACGGATGGCGGCAGAGCGTTTTGTAGTGTACATGAGTTTTCAGTTGCATATGTCCTGGGGACCATTCAGGCTTGTTCGCATTTGTGTTCCTCACGTGTGCCCCAAAGAATGAGGTGATTTGGTAAAATGCTATGCCCAAGATAACTATCCGAGTGCCGGCGGTGGGGTGGTTCATATAGCCTCGGCTATCACCTCATTATGTCCGGTCGTGATGGTCAAGTGGATTAAGGCGTCTTGTACATACCAGTTGCGTTGCTTCTGGGAGTATGGGTTCGAGTCACTTCTGGGGTGTGAGTTTTCAGTTGCATATGTCCTGGGGACCATTCAGGCTTGTTCGCATTTGTGTTCCTCACGTGTGCCCCAAAGAATGAGGTGATTTGGTAAAATGCTATGCCCAAGATAACTATCCGAGTGCCGGCGGTGGGGTGGTTCATATAGCCTCGGCTATCACCTCATTATGTCCGGTCGTGATGGTCAAGTGGATTAAGGCGTCTTGTACATACCAGTTGCGTTGCTTCTGGGAGTATGGGTTCGAGTCACTTCTGGGGTGTGAGTTTTCAGTTGCATATGTCCTGGGGACCATTCAGGCTTGTTCGCATTTGTGTTCCTCACGTGTGCCCCAAAGAATGAGGTGATTTGGTAAAATGCTATGCCCAAGATAACTATCCGAGTGCCGGCGGTGGGGTGGTTCATATAGCCTCGGCTATCACCTCATTATGTCCGGTCGTGATGGTCAAGTGGATTAAGGCGTCTTGTACATACCAGTTGCGTTGCTTCTGGGAGTATGGGTTCGAGTCACTTCTGGGGTGTGAGTTTTCAGTTGCATATGTCCTGGGGACCATTCAGGCTTGTTCGCATATATATATATATATATATATATATATATATATATATATATATATATATATATATATATATATATATAGAGAGAGAGAGAGAGAGAGAGAGAACTGGATCACCACTACAATTTTGTCCCCATTGCTTCTGAGACACTCGGCGCCTAGGGTAAAAGTGCTACCAGTTTTTTGAAGGAACTGGGTTCTAGGCTCATTGAAACAACAAGGGAACCGAGAGCTGCAAGCTTTCTTTTCCAGCGCCTCAGTGTGGCGATACAGAGGGGAAATGCGCACTGCATCCAGGGTTCCTTCCCGCCATCTGAGGAGCTGGAGGAACTCGACAACCTATGACAACCATCTTTGTAACCCAAATGTAACTCCTTTTTTGTAACAAAGTTCAAATAAAGTAAATATATATGTGTACATACAAAAGAATGGGGGTGGTAGGAGAAGATAATATTAGTGTTCAGTGAGAAACCACAAGGTCTCCTCTGAATACTTTTTATTTTCTTCTCCGAGGCTATGGGTCCCCACATTGGCACCAGAGGTGGTACCCTCACAAACTTTTATATATATATATATATATATATATATATATATATATATATATATATAACGCTAACCTAAAATATATATATATATATATATATATATATATATATATATATATATATATATATATATATATATATATATATATATATATATATATATATATATACATATATATGTCGTATCTAGTAGCCAGAACGCACTTCTCAGCCTACTATGCAAGGCCCGATTTGCCTAATAAGCCAAGTTTTCATGAATTAATGTTTTTTCGACTACCTAACCTACCTAACCTAACCTAACATTTCCTGCTACCTAACCTAACCTTACCTATAAAGTTAGGTTAGGTTAGGTTAGGTAGGGTTGGTTAGGTTCGGTCATATATCTACGTTAATTTTAACTCCAATAAAACAAAATTGACCTCATACATAATGAAATGGGTAGCTTTATCATTTCATAAGAAAAAAATTCGAGAAAATATATTAATTCAGGAAAACTTGGCTTATTTGGCAAATCTGGCCTTGCATAGTAGGCTGAGAAGTGCATTCTGTAACACTCCAAACCGGACCTGCGGTCCGAGTCGGGACCCAAGGTCCTGACTGGTTTGGAGTGGAGACGGGTTCAAGTAAAAAATGGGCACATAGGAAATGATTTCGACGTTCAGTAAACACTCACCGAGTGGATAACTGAATGCCCGACAGCCCAATACGGGGTTGATGATCGTATTTAATTTAAGATTGTGAAACTTAAAACTAAACTAAATGCTCACACGTGATAATTTCCACGTTCAGTTAACACTCACTGAGTTGTAAACTGAAAGACTAAGCCAGCCAATGCATAGTTGATGATGATAGTAATATTTTAAGATTGAGAAACTTTAAACTAAATGACCACACATGTAGCGATTTTGCATTCAGTAAACACTTACTGAATTGTAAACTGAAAGACTAAGCCAGCCAATGCATGGTTGATGATGATAGTATTATTTTAAGATTGAGAAACTTTAAACTAAATGACCACACATGTAGCGATTTTGCATTCAGTAAACACTTACTGAGTTGTAAACTGAATGTCGGAGCCGGCCAATACAAGGTTTGTGATAGTAATATTTTATTTTTTATTTACGACGGAGAAACTTTAAACTAAAAAAAATGAGGTCACATGGAGGGATATCTATGTTCAGTAAACTGTTACTGAGATGTAAACTGGATGGTTGAGCCACCCAATACATGGTTTGTGATAGTAATATTTTATTTTTTACGATGGAGAAACTTTAAACTAAAAAATGAGGTCGCATGGAGGGATATCTATGTTCCGTAAACAGTTACTGAGTTGTAAACTGAATGGTTGAGCCATCCAATACATGGTTGGTGATAGTAATATTTTATTTTTTACGATGGAGAAACTTTACACTAAAAAATGAGGTCGCATGGAGGGATAACAATGTTCAGTAAACAGTTACTGAGTTGTAAACTGAATGGTAGAGCCACGCAATACCTGGTTAATGATAATAGTATTTCACGATGGAAAAACCTTATCCTATACTAAAAATGAGCTCACATGAAGTGATTTTCACTTACTGAGTTGTTAACTGAATGCCTGAGCTATCCAATACATAGTTGGTGATAGTAGTATTAATTCAAGATGGAAAACTTTAAACTAAACTAAAATGAGCGCACATGAAGTGATTCTCACGTTCATTAAACACTTACTAAGTTGTTAACTGAATGACTGAGACATCCAATACATGGTTGATGATAGCAGTATTAATGACATTGATAATAAGAGGTCGTGAACTAGATACTGGCAGGGGGACAACAAAGCTGTGATATTGAAAAGAAACTGAACTGAATTTGAAAATTGATTAATATATGTAATGTGAAGCCAATCTACTGGAAAACAGTAAGCAAACTTTATTTGAAAAAGAATATGAGAAGACTGAAAAGCTGGGGGGCAAGAAAAATGTTAAAAATAAGAAGTAATGATCTTCATAATCATAACATAAGATATCCATGACCGTAATTAATACAGTGTGAACTCTCTTAAACTATGCTCACCGTGAAATCTCGTCACTAGGCATAACTTGTCACTCTGCGAAACAAATTATTGACTATAGTGCGACAGTGAGAATAAAAATGACCACTTATGTTTTGGAGTGCTATTTTAGTCAAGAAATACTGTAAAGGATGATTATTGACTAAAGGGAACTTCGCGGACTGCTGGTGTTTGATGTGTTGAACTGCTTACAGGAAGCATATTTGCTAGAAAAAATTCCTGTAAAATAATGCTTGTTATATGTTTTGACTATCTAGCTAATAGCATATTGCCTGACTAATAATGAAATGAAATGTCACATTTTGTCTGACTCACTTAGCACAAGTGAAGAGAAAACATTGAAAAACTGGCCAAGGTTAAAAACTCTGTGAAATCATATCTGTTATGATAAGTTTTGACTAGCTGCAAGCTATGTTTGCCTTCTCTCTCTAATCTACACGCGCGATATGAAATGTGAAAAAAATCTTACATTATGCTATGTTAACAGTGCTTGAATAAAATTATTAAGAGTGCTAGGGTACTGTTGCGCGCAGTCATCTCGCTAAGGCGGGTCGGCGACAGAATTGTCAAAAATGATGTACCTTGCATACATCAAATCTTTAGTGGTTTATGCGGCACCTCTGCTTGTTTTTGATGACTGAAAGGAGTTTGATGATACGAATAGTAATTGCTGACATTGAGCATATTCTCAAAACATAGTTTCTGCAAAAAAAAAAATAACATTAAAATAGATGCGAGCTGTGATTTGAAAACAGAAGATGTGTGATGTGTGCCTTATTGTGTGGACTCTGGAGATATGATCTCCACATATGAGTTTCTCAAGAAAAGCGGTAATATTTTTCTTTGTGTTTGGATGTAATAGCTAAACATGGATGACAATTTCAATAATGTTATTTGGTCATCCGACAAAGTTGATTTTCCACGTTACGTTACATCGTGTTACAGAGGGCTAAAACTGGTAGACCGTAATATTCATATGGTAGGAGATGTAATGGAGATGGACTAAGTCATACTTTTATTTAAAAATGGCATTTTGGATTGCAAAAGATGATTTGCGTTACGTTACGTTACGTTACATTGTGTTACAGAGGGCTAAAACTGGTAGACGCCAATATTTATATGGTAAGAGATGTAATGGAGACGGACTAAGTCATACTTTCATTTAAAAATGACCTTTTGGACTGCAAAAGTGGATTTGCGTTAAGTTACGTTACGTTACATTGTGTTACAGAGGGCTAAAACTGGTAGACGCCAATATTTTTATGGTAAGAGATGTAATGGAGATGGGCTAAGTCATACTTTCATTTAAAAATGCCATTTTGGACTGCAAAAAGTTGATTTGCGTTACGTTACGTTACGTTACATTGTGTTGCAGAGGGCTAAAACTGGTAGACGCCAATATTTATATGGTTAGAGATGTAATGGAGATGGACTAAGTCATACTTTCATTTAAAAATGACATTTTGGACTGCAAAAAGTTGATTTGCGTTACGTTACGTTACGTTTCATTGTGTTACAGAGGCTAAAACTGGTAGACGCCAATATCTATATGGTACGAGATGTAATGGAGATGGACTACGTCATACTTTCATTTAAAAATGTTATTTGGTCTGTAGAAATATGATGATGATTTCCACGTTACGTTACATTGTGTTACAGGGTCTAAAACTGGTAGACACCAATATTTATATGGTAAGAGATGGAATGGAGATGGACTAAGCCTCACTTTTCGTTTCAAAATGTCATTTTGGACTGCAAAAAGTTGATTTGCGTTACGTTACGTTACGTTACATTGTGTTACAGAGGGCTAAAACTTGCAGACCGTAATATTTATATGCTATGAGATGTAATGGAGATATTGTGTTTGGCTAAATGGGGTTCACATTTCAATAATGATATTCGGACAACAGCCAGAAAGTTGATCTCCACGTTACTTAATGATGATATAATGCGATGCAAGCGTGTGCTAATATTTTATTTGTGTTTAGAATGTAAGGGCTATAGGAGATTGTCTAGACTTGCATACATTTTCAAATGCTAATTATGTAGGCAGTAGAAAGTCTGTTTTCCCCATTACGCTACATTGACTGTGTTACAAGAACTGAAAATAGACATAGCCCAGAGCTATTTCACTATCGACTCACCCGGTTTTATTCTCATCGAATGGTGTTTACATTTGGATGATGTAGGTCTTAAGAGACAGCCTTGAACTCGGGGATAATGAACAAGTCAATTTAATAATAGTATCAAGACTATGTTTTTCCACATTGTCTTATATATGTTTACTTTGCTTGGAATTTGTATGTGTGGAACATTGCTCACCTAAGGGAGTGAGAATGAAGGACGTGTTTGAGGTATAGCGAGGACTGACCGTGATGTGTATGTTTGTTTGTTTTACCACAGTGAATATGAAGCTACATTATGTTATGTCTACCAGTTGTTGAATAAACGTTACGTCACATTATGTGATACAAGAACTAAACAAGCTTGTTGTAACCTTTATTGTGTTTGGATGTAATGGCTAAACATGGTTTACATTTCATTATTGAGACATCGGACAGAAAGTTGCTCGTTACTCTTAAAATGATATTTGGGCAAAGAACGAAGTTACCATATTGATCACATTACATTAATGATATTTGGGCAAAGAACGATGACATCATGTTGGTCGTGTTACCTTACAAGGTTGTAAGGGTAAGAGTGATGGGGGCTCGAAAATTGACATTAGTCGTCCATCCTCTGGTGCGCTGTCAGTCTAAGTGAAATGGAAAAAGATACGTGAACAGCGGCAGCAGGAGAAAGGAAATGATGTTACTTTCCCCCCAAATATTAAATGATCTGGAGAGAGAGAGAGAGAGAAAGAAAGAAAGAAAGAAAGAGAGAGAGAGAGAGAGAGAGAGAGAGAGAGAGAGAGAGAGAGAGAGAGAGAGAGAGAGAGAGAGAGAGAGAGAGAGAGAGAGAGAGAGAGAGAGAGAGAGAGAGAGAGAGTGTTGAACTCGAGGATACTGAACAAGTCAATTTAATAATAGTCTCAAAACTATGTTTTCCGCATTGTCCTTATATATTATGTCTACTTTGTATGTGGGGAACATTGCTCACCTAAGGGTTAGAGAGAGAGCGAGAGAGAGTATGAGAGTGATGAACTCGAGGATACTGAACAAGTCAATATGATTTGTTATAATAATAAGATTGAAGACCAGCTTATGACTGGATAATCTTAAAAACTATTTGAGCAAAGAATGAGGATACCATGTTGGTCACATTGCGATACAAGGTTACACATATGATCAGAAATAATAATACTAAAGGTTTTGCACAGAGCATCTGGTCTGGGAAGGGTGAAGTGATACTTGATGGTTTGGGCTTGGAGGGGGGGTGGGAGGGGGGTAGGGGTTTGGTGGGGGTGGATGGGGAGAGGGTAAGGCCATCCCACTACCTTGTCCATCTCACAACGTCTCAAACCGCCGCGAAGGTTAGACCTTAACGAGACGGATTGCCGTTTCATTCATTCAGGAGTCTTGAACATTCTGTGAAGTTGTCTTGCTATGATAACGCTGTTGTGTGATACAAGCTCTGCACAACAGTAATGGCTGTAGGAAGAAGAGGTGATGGAGATTGAGTAAACATGTATACATTTCAATGATCACAGTTAACAAGAACAATTTGTAGGTAGAGATCGCGTCTCCGTGACGATGTGAAATGTTTCCCTCTTTTAGTAAACGCTAACCTACTGACTTTGACTGAGTTTACTAAGTGATGTGCCATGTGGTGACACTTCTCAGGTCGATGTGACGGTATGTGATCCTGGTCCGTACCACTCTAGAAGGTAAGGGGAAGAGGGGTGCCCCACTCTAGAAGGTAATGGAGGGGATGGAGAGGGGGCCCCTGATGGTATGGGAGAGGAAGGGGATGAGGGGTGGGGGTGATTGACGATGACAGGTGAGCCCCCTGCTGGCGGAAGTAAGACCCTAGCCCCCTCCTTAACGAATCGCAGTGGAGGTAGAGCCCTGGTGGGATGAACATCTCCAAGTCTTGTCTGAAGACATCGAAAAGCCATTAAGGCAAATGGACTACATCCCTCCTCCTGGACTCTGCTCTCTCCTACCCTCTTCTCCCACTTACGGCTTCCTGTAGGGGGAAGCTAATGTATGTCAAAACCGCAAATGACCCCTGAGCAGTCTCACGCCGAGGGGGACCTCCCCTCACCCTTCCCTCCCTCCCTCCATCCCTCACCCCTCCCCCAATCCCAAACAACATATCCGCTATGTTGGCTACCCTCACACCTACACTCAGCCTCTACATAGCTTACTTACTATCATCAAACCTATTATCTACACACAGGATTAAGTCTACGGCAAACACACATACATATTTAACTACTCCTTCCTCATATTCCACTCTTATCCTTGAATTTCTTATTCTACCACATACTCTCCTACATCCCCAACAACATGACTTCCCATCTTTCCTGACCACATACCCTAACACCGGACGCTCACACGCGTCCGACAAGCGCCAAACTTCCGGGAAAATTCCCCCCCCCAAACCCTTTGCGACTAGACACCTGCGCACCACCTGCCCAGCTGACTCTATAGAGCCACCTGGGCAGATGGTGCGTGCGGTTCTAGTCGCACTTTACCCTACTATGTCGTACCTAGTAGCCAGAACGCACTTCTCAGCCTACTATGCAAGGCCCGATTTGCCTAATAAGCCAAATTTTCATGAAATAATTGTTTTTCGACTACCTAACCTACCTTAGCTAACCTAACCTAACTTTTTCGGCTACCTAACCTAACCTAACCTATAAAGATAGGTTAGGTTAGGTTAGGTAGGGTTGGTTAGGTTCGGTCATTTATCTACGTTAATTTTAACTCCAATAAAAAAAAATTGACCTCATACATAAGGAAATGGGTAACTTTATCTTTTCATAAGAAAAAAATTAGAGAAAATATATTAATTCAGAAAAACTTGGCTTATTAGTCAAATCGGGCCTTGCATAATAGGCCGAGAAGTGTGTTCTAGCTACTAGGTACGACATATATATATATATTGTGATGATAATCTCTTTCAAGAGAGATTGAGCCTGCTCTTCCCTACATAATTACGTCAAAATACAAGATACTATATACAAGATACGTTCACCAAGTATCGCCAAACGTTTTGCCCAGAGAGCAAATCGTACCCCAACACCTAGCCACCGCCGTAACCAGCTAACTGCTCATCCTCTGCCTGCCTGTTGCTGATTGGCTGGTGTCTCGTCGCCCCTGCCCTCCGCCACCACCACAAGTCGACGTCTGGGCTGCAGTGCGCCAGTCTCGTCAGAATGTCTCAGTGTTCCATGCAGTTGACATCTCTCGCTGGTAGACTAAGCCTTGGCTTTCGTGTACTAAGGGAGGTGGCAGCTCGAAGCCAGTATTCCAGCACTCATATTTTATTTTGCTATCACTGTAACTTACTTGTCTTAGCGTAACTTTTCATTTGCCAGTGATTATTCATGTTATTTTGTTTGTTGACTTATCCTGCATATTTTATGAGATTGCCTTTATTCATGTCTTGTTTTTCTAGAGTAATTAAAATTTCATTGTTTATATACTTGTGTTTTGTGTGTCTTCCCATTACCTTACCACAGACGAAAGGACCAACTTTTCTCTTTTTTTTTGTCATGTGACGAGGCCCTGCCCCTAGCTTTTGAAACAGCCGAACACCAACGCTTTACCGTCACATAACGTGGGGGCCTGTCCTAGGAGCTTCACTCAGGTACTGGTGCCAAGTAGTAAATTTATGGTAAGCGTATTTGGCTTTGGTAACGTAGCTTTTCATTATTTTTCATATTCAATTTTATTTTCATATGGTGCTGTGTGTATTGTGCATTCCGAGAGTAGCATATGGTGAAGGTGAGACAACTTTGGATTACGTGGTGACTGTAGGCCTCAGTCATTCTCTTAATTGGTCATCTCTCCCTCCGTGTTATTACTCGTGTTTACCATCTTTTGTCCCTAGGATATTTCTCATATTTTCGGCAGATCATCATATTGGTACCCTGGTACTATGGTCTGTCCCCGGGTCAAGTGTACCTAATCTTCTGCAATCTGACAGTAGGAGGATAAAGAGGGCCATAGTTCCTCTCGCACGAACTTTAGTTGCTGAATTGGGACCTCAGCAGCAGTTCTCGTCACCAGTTGACACCTCGCACCCCTACACGTCGGTCAGAGATGATGATATTTACATTGGTAGGGATTTAGCCTTCTTTTTCAGAGCACAAAAGTTCGCTAATTCTGTAAGTATCATATTAATTTCAGTGGGAAAAACTTGCTTATGTCCTATAGAGACTCGGCAAGGTATGCCTACATTCTTGGACTACCAATTTTACTTTCGAGGCAATTAACTGTTTCATTTGTTTTAGAAACTCAGTTTCGCTTGTTTAGTAGGATTTTCTTGCCCTTGTCCTCTTACATGAGTACTGGGTACAAGATTTCCTGCGACCTTGATTTAATATCATTTATCATCTTGAAATTAACATTAATTGTTAAAGATTCCACAGGATAGGTACCAGTTGCCACGTTGTCCTGTTTCTGACATTCACCATATCACAACAGTATATTCGTTGTGCATTTATTTGCTAATTTCACCATGTTTCGTCTCCAAGCTTTCCGTGCAGATCCAGCAGGTGAAATAGGGACTTTAAGTCGTGCCAAGAGGACTGAATTACAAACTCTTGCACATGAGTATCAACTACAAGTTCCCTACCAAGCCAACAAAAATGAAATACATAACCTGTTACTGGATCATCTCTTAGAGGAAGGTAAGATAGACTCTGAAACTCACGAAACTTACTTTATTGCAGATAAAACTGATTTGGCAACGATGAAACTCAAACTAGAGCTGGCCAAGATCGAACGCGAGCAGCAAAGAGAAGCCCTCGAGCAACAAAGGGAAGCAGCTGCCATAAGAAAGGAAGAACAAGAACGTGAGATTGCAATACTCCGTGAGCGGGAACGAATACAGCTTGAAACAAAACAACGCCAATTGGAGATGCAACACGAACATGACAAACAACAAGCACTCTGGCTATGGAATGTCGTCAACGAGAATTCGCGTTGGAAACTTCACACCTCGCTCAACGCCAGCAAGCTACCGCCAATCTTCCCGTCAGTTTCAATATATCACATGCAAGTAAGTTAATGCCACCATTCGTAGAAACAGAAGTTGATGTGTTTTTCACCACCTTTGAAACCCTTGCTAATCAACTTAGTTGGCCTGCCGACCAATGGGCAACCCTTCTCAGAGTACATCTTACAGGTAGAGCTGCAGTTACACTCAGTACTTTGGCGTCTGAGAATGACTACCAGACTCTGAAACAAGCAGTGTTGGACGCCTACCTTCTCTCCACCGAAAGTTATCGAAGGAAATTCCGTGACCACCTGAAGGCAAGTACCACTACCTTTCTCGAATTTGCTAATACCAAAAGGAGATATTTTATGAAATGGCTGGAAGCAGCACATGTCTCTACCTTTGCAGAACTCGTCAACCTCATGCTAGTTGAAGAATTCTTGAGGCGTGTGCCGCCTCCTGTCCGTCTATATTTAGCAGATAAAGAAGAAACCGACTACCTAAAGTGTGCTAAGTCGGCTGACACTTA
This sequence comes from Procambarus clarkii, assembly GCF_040958095.1. Taxonomy (NCBI): domain Eukaryota; kingdom Metazoa; phylum Arthropoda; class Malacostraca; order Decapoda; family Cambaridae; genus Procambarus; species Procambarus clarkii. Next base: position 25,311,236 of record NC_091197.1, read on the forward strand.
CAGCCTCATCCACCGGCTGACACCAGAACCATTCCAGTAAGAAGTCGTGGTACAGTTACGAGAAAGTGAGTACCGATCAAGCTGGCTCGCAATTGTACTGTAAGTATTGTAGACTCTATGGACATACCATAGATAAATGTGGTAAGTCTCAATACAAAGGAACCACCGAATCGCCAAAACCCAAACCGACTCCTCCTAAGTCCGGTAAGCCTGTGATGAATGTTGGTGTTCATGTTAATGATCTTTCTCTTTTCAGTAAACACTGTATACTGGAACTGTCTCTGCCAACGGTTCAAATCCGGAGGGACGTTTCAAACTGAAGATCTTGAGGGACACAGCGGCTCTTCAATCGATTATTTTGAAGTCGGCTGTGCCCAACATCGCCTACACCGGAGAAACTGTCTTCATCACTGACCTCACTGCTACCACTCCTTATCCTCTCGCCAGAGTCCCCTGGATTGTCCCTTCGTGACAGGAGAAGTCCAAGTCGCCATCAGGGAAAAGCCTTTTCCCATGCCTGGAGTGCAACTTCTCCTGGGCAACGACTTGGCAGAAGACCTGCAACCGACCAACCTGATCGTCATGGACAAACCCCAGGTGTGTACCTCTGTGATGGATAATCCCATTTTTGAGTATGTTCCAGCAAAGTTCAAGAGAGTGATGAAGTTTCTCCTCCGGTTTTAGTGACCACCCGTGCACAAGCTGCACGACCACAGCCAGCTGACTCTACTGCTACCGCTGTCCCTCAAGACCCTCAGAAACTACCCCCGAATCTGACCAAGTTGGAGTTCCGTAAGTTACAGAGGGAAGATCTTACCTTGACACCATTATTTTTCCAGGCTGAGACTCAACCTGACAGTATTCCTGGGTTCTTCCTAGAGAACGAGTTGCTCTACCGCAGATATAGACCCAGTAAACTGAAGGAGGAGGACGATTGGGCCAACGTCGAACAACTAGTGATTCCTGCCAGCCTGCGGCCCACTATTCTACACCTGGCCCACGGAGCACTCTCCCACTACGGATTTAACAAGACTTACCATGGAATCCGTCAAGACTACTACTGGCCAGGTATGGTAAATAGCGTCAAACAGTGTCATACATGTCAGATGGCAGGTAAACCGAACATCTCTATTCCCAGAGCACCATGACTCCCATACAGGTGCCTGCGGAACCTTTCCACAGACTTATTATAGACTGTGTTGGTCCTTTACCTCGGACCAGTTCAGGTAACGCCTATATCTTAACCATCCTGTGTCCTACCACCAGATTCCCCATAGCAGTTCCAGTAAAGAACATTACGGCTGCTACGGTTGTGAAACACTTATTGAAGATCTTCACCCAGTATGGATTTCCAAGGGAGGTTCAGAGCGACTGTGGCACCAACTTCACCAGTGATCTCTTCAAGAGGACACTGGAAGAGTTCAACATCACAGGTATTGTCCAGCCCCTATCATCCTGCTTCACAGGGTTCTCTTGAGCGTAGTCATCAGACTATTAAAGCACTCCTGAAGAAGTTTTGTAATGAAACCTCTAAGGATTGGGATAAGCAAATCGACCTAATAATGTGTATCTATAGAAGTCTTCCCAATGAGTCCCTAGGAGTATCTCCTTATGAGATGCTCTACGGACGTAAGTGCCGTACTCCTCTCAAGGCTTTCAAAGACTCTCTACGTGATGCCACCTTCAGTGAGCATCAGAATGTGCCCAGTTTCTTCAAAACCTACAACACATTCTAGAGAGGGTCCGCAGTTTTGCCCAAGATAATCTATTGAAAGCACAGGAGAGGATGAAGACTCATTACGACCAGACCAGCAAAGTAAGGAAATTTAAGCCGGAGACTTCGTACTTGCTTATTTCCCTATCCCAGGTTCTCCTTTACAAAACAGGTTTTCAGGACCCTACCGCATCAAGGAGTGCAGAAACAACCACAACTACGTTCTAGAGACTCCAGATAGGCGGCGGAAGACCCAGTTGTGCCACGTCAACCTCCTGAAGCTATATAACGGTACTCCTCCCACTGTCATGATTAATTACTCTTCCTTTAAAGAGCCATACATCCACAGTGAGACCTTCCCTGCTTCTCCTCCCGAAAGCACTGACAAGGAGTCAGCGCTTTCTAATTCGGAAATCCTAACTGATCTTCCCAACTATTTTCAGGACAATCATAGTGCACCTCTCGTCAAGATCTTCAAAGAACATCAGGAGTTGTTCCGAGATGATCCCCAAGAGTGTAATGTTACCCAGCACGACATCCAACTGCTCCCTGACACCCGGCCGATTCGTCAACCCTTCTACCGAATCAGCCCTAGCAAGAAGGAAGTCATGCGTGCTGAGGTGCAGTACCTCTTGGATCATGGACTGGCTACACCTTGTGAGTCCCCCTGGGCCTCACCCTGTATCTTGGTGCCAAAACCCAAGGTAAGGTGAGACTTTGTACGGATTTCCGTAAGTTAAATAATGTGACTGTCAAGGATGCATACCCCTTGCCAAGGATAGATGACATTCTTGACGCCATTGGTAATGCCCAGTACTTGTCCAAGTGGACTTGCTTAAGGGGTATTACCAAGTGTGTCTAACAGAGCGAGCCAAAGAAATATCTGCCTTTATCACTCCCTTTGGACTTTTCAGATATGAACGCCTTCCTTTCGGACTATGTAATGCCCCGGCCACCTTTCAGAGAGCTGTCAACCGCGTCATCCAGGGCTTGGATAACACCTACGCCTATTTGGATGATATCGTCGTAGCATCCAACACCTGGAGCGAACATCTGCTCCAGCTGCGACTGTTCGCCAAGCTCCTGACAGCCGGCCTCACCATCAACCTGGGCAAGTCCACCTTCGCCAAAGGTAAAGTGCGTTATCTGGGTCATGTAATTGGGAGTGGCAGCCTAGCTCCGTTAGACACACACACTCAAGCCATCAGCATTATCCACAGCCTACCACCAGGAAGCAGCTCCTGCGCTTCCTTGGTCTTGCCTCCTACTACCGTAGGTTTGTGAGAAATTTTAGTACAGTCGCCACACCATTAATCATTTTAACCAGTCCCAAGCAACGGTATAATTGGACCATGCAGCAAACCGTTGCTTTCGAACAACTCAAATTCCTCCTCTGTTCTAATCCCATTCTCGCCTCGCCAGATATCACCAAGCCTTTCGTCCTTCATGTCGACGCCAGTGGTACCGGCATCGGTGGTGTCCTGATGCAGCAACGAGGCGAGGAGGTTCTACTGTCAGCTACAAGTTGAAACCCCACCAGAGGAACTACAGCACTATCGAGAAGGAGCTACTCTCCATCGTCCTGAATCTTCAGCACTTTGCTCCATACTTACAAGGTGCCAGGTCTACCACCATCTTCTCAGACCACAATCCTCTCCGCTTCTTACATCAAGCCCAATTCAATAACCAGCGTCTTCTACGATGGGCTTTATATCTGCAAGATTTTAACCTGGAGATCCGCTATATCAAGGGTTCTGACAACATCATAGCCGACGCCCTCTCCAGAGTCTATGAAGTAGAAGCAACTCCACCTATTACTCCACCACATGAAGACGTAACTTCTTCCAGAACCGCAGGCTTCGGCGGAGAGTTGTGACGATAATCTCTTTCAAGAGAGATTGAGCCTGCTCTTCCCTACATAATTACGTCAAAATACAAGATACTATATACAAGATACGTTCACCAAGTATCGCCAAACGTTTTGCCCAGAGAGCAAATCGTACCCCAACACCTGGCCACCGCCGTAACCAGCTAACTGCTCATCCTCTGCCTGCCTGTTGTGGATTGGCTGGTGTCTCGTCGCCCCTGCCCTCCGCCACCACCACAAGTCGACGTCTGGGCTGCAGTGCGCCAGTCTCGTCAGAATATCTCAGTGCTCCATGCAGTTGACATCTCTCACTGGTAGACTAAGCCTTGGCTTTCGTGTACTAAGGGAGATGGCAGCTCGAAGCCAGTATTCCAGCACTCATATTTTATTTTGCTATCACTGTAACTTACTTGTCTAACTTTTCATTTGCCAGTGATTATTCATGTTATTTTGTTTGTTGACTTATCCTGCATATTTTATGAGATTGCCTTTATTCATGTCTTGTTTTTCTAGAGTAATTAAAATTTCATTGTTTATATACTTGTGTTTTGTGTGTCTTCCCATTACCTTACCACAGACGAAAGAACCAACTTTTTTCTTTTTTTTTGTCATGTGACGAGGCCCTGCCCCTAGCTTTTGAAACAGCCGAACACCAACGCTTTACCGTCACAAAAATATATATATATATATATATATATATATATATATATATATATATATATATATATATATATATATATATATATATATATATATATATATATATATATATATATATATATATATATATATATATATAGTATATTTTGGTAGCAGTCTTTCCTGTAGACATATATTATTAAATATGACCGAAAAGTAAGATTAATAATTCTAACACGAATTTTCTCAATCTTTCGTACATTTCTTTTCACTGTTGGTGGTAATTAAAAAATCAATTCTCCAAAATTCATTTTTATTTCTAGTCTGACGCGACACTTGAGCGCGTTTCGTAAAACTTATTACATTTTCAAAGACTTTAGTTTACACATACACAACTGAATAGAACTTACACATCTCCAATTTGTTTATATCTACATTTGAGTGAGGTGGATGGGGTGAGGTGGTATTAATAGGGTATTAAATTCATCAACACAAGACAGAACACGAAACAAAGGGGATTGAATAGAAGTGATTGTAGAAAGCCTATTGGTCCATATTTCTTGATGCTTCTATATTGGAGCGAAGTCTTGAGGTGGGTAGAATATAGTTGTGCATTAATTGGCTGTTGATTGCTGGTATTGACTTCTTAATGTGTAGTGCCTCGCAAACGTCAAGTCGCCTGCTATCGCTGTATCTATCGATGATTTCTGTGCTGTTTACTAGGATTTCTCTGGCGATGGTTTGGTTGTGGGAAGAGGTTATATGTTCCTTAATGGAGCCCTGTTGCTTATGCATCGTTAATCGCCTGGAAAGAGATGTTGTTGTCTTGCCTATACTTAAGAACTTTCGTAGCACACCTACTTACGAAAAAATACATGGTGCTTCGCGAATCTAGATCCAGACCTCTTTCTCGCTAACTGACTTGATTTGTGCAGTTATAGCATATTTGTGTGTGTGTTTGGGATCAGAGACTTGCGTTTGCTTAACTCTTGTCTGGTGGATATTAGGGCACTAAAGATGCTACACCGCAAAGAACATAGCACTAACTACAGAGATCAAACCAACCCAATAATATTAACAAGATTATTATATCACGTCACCCCCACCACACAAGATACTTCTACATATAATGTATATAAATAATTCATTGTGTCGAGGGACAGGAAGCCAGAGTGTAGTCATACACATTTGGCTTTTATCTTGGTTCTCCCCCCCCCCACCAAGGTCAAATTACTGACCCCCACCCATAGGATGCAACCCCACAACAAGCTGACTAACTCCTGAGTACCTACTCACTGCTAGGTGCACAGAGACATTAGGTGAAAGGAAATGTACCCAACCATTTCTGTCCCGCTCGGGATTCGAAAGCAAAATTCTCGATTATGAGTCGAGAACGAACCTGACTGTACTACGGGAACTCTTAATGTTCAACATGTTGCCAGGGAAAAAAGAACTCAAATCTCCAAACAAGGCCCACATCCTGAACAACACTGATCGTCGTTCTATGCCCCCAGGGGCCTGTGGCGGCGCTGCTCTCCCTTCAAACCCTTCACTGAACCAGGGGATTGTGTCCTCTCAGTCACCTGCAAATTCCTCGCTAACATCCCACTTCTCGCACTTCAGGCATGCTGCCGGTCCCTCGCCGGAATTCGCTAACTGGGGTGAGAATCAGTAGTTGAAAAAGCCGTGTCTAGTCGTTGAGGGTTACATTCCGGTAATTCAGAGCCTCCAAAGTGAGGATCAAGCTAACCCGCACGAAACCTACATCAACAGCAACAGGAAACAACCCTTCTTCGCGAGGAGGTTAGAGCGAGTCAAGCTAACCACATCAACTCCAGCATGACATAAACCGTCTCCGTGATGAAAATACGTGTTTGAAAACCAATGAATCCATCAAAGAACAAGAGGAAGGTCTTGAAAAAATTAATGCTTCTGTTAGTAACTTAACCGCTCAACAATCTATCTACCAGGATGAACAAGACCAGCAAAAGTTGTTGGACTCTGTAATTGTGTCGTCTTCAGCCATTTATGTGGAAAGTGAAGGTGAGAATCGTATTGATATAGTACATGCTCTCATAAAAGACCAACTGTGTTGTAATGTCAACAAAACAGAAATAATTGCTGTCTACAGAGTAAGGCAAAAAGAATCCATCAGGACAAAACCAGAGAAAAATTCGTCTCAAGCTAGCTACCCAGTCCATAAAATCGGATCTTGTTCAGTCAGCGGTATCTTGAAGTTATCTTGAGATGATTTCGGGGCTTTAGTGTCCCCGCGGCCCGGTCCTCGACCAGGCCTCCACCCCCAGGAAGCAGCCCGTGACAGCTGACTAACACCTAGGTACCTATTTTACTGCTAGGTAACAGAGGCATGGGGTGAAAGAAACTCTGCCCATTGTTTCTCGCCGGCGCCCGGGACCACAGGATCACAAGTCCAGCGTGCTGTCCGCTCGGCCGACTGGCTCCCCAGTATCCTCATAAAAATGGAATTTACATCAACGAGTACTTGACCAAAAAAAAGCAGGGACTCCTCTACCGCCTGCAACAAATCCGGAAAATAAACCAGGGTGTGATCCATCAGTGCTTTGTCAGAGATTGCATGATAAAAGTGAGAAAATCTCCTTAAGGTAAAATGTTCACAATCTCATATGAGGATACCCTCAAAACATTTCTCAACCAGTGTGCTTTGACTGACCTGGCTAACCCTATCACTTAGCCAGGCCAGACTGTCCTGACATAACCCTTTCACTTGTGCCTCTTCTTATTTAACCCCCTTGTCACCAAGTACAGGCTAGGGAAACCTGATTTTCATTCTTACCTAGGTTGCCTAGCCTCCCCTATTCCCTTGTTTCAATGTGCCTTGGCTTTGCCTGTGTTCTCTAGTGTAAACTATTACTTTCACTGTAGCTGTGTACCTCAAAGTAATCTACCTCATTTAGTTATAGTGTAACTTTAGAAATTAACTATAATGTAATTACTTTAGTAAAGTAAACTATTGAATTATACTAGTCATCTAAAGTAAAGTAAATTTGATTTATATTGGTCATCTATTGGAATTAAATAATTGAATTCATTTTTATTTTCTTAAGTTCATACAAATTATAGGATCATAACTAAGCTATTTATAGTTCATTATCATTAAGATTATATTACTTTAGGATTATTATCCAACTTATTTTTCTTTGTTACCTAGGCTGCCTAGCCTCTCCATTCTTCCTTGCTCCATTATTCCCCTGGCTTTGCCTGTATCTCCTAGTGCAAATTATTACTTTCAGTGTACCTGAGAGCCCCTTAAAGCAATCAACCCCTTTTTGTTTAGTTTTGTATATTTTTTTATATCAGATATTTTTATAATTACATTTTTTGCCATTTTTACAGTCAATAATCCCTCTTATGCAAACTTGTAAAGGCCCGAACTAAACCTCTTATCTGTTATCAATGACAATCATCACTTTAATTATCAAAATTTCAGGTATTATACAGCACACAATGTAAACAATGTTCTAACACATAACCACAATGTTTCTGTAATTAACTATAATACATGATCTCTAAGCAAACACTTTGATGATGTTAGTGCCCTAATTCAAACATTTGACAACAAATTCTCCATTGTTATACATACTGAAACATGGTTAAAAGAGGATACTATACAACTCTTTAATATACCAAATTACTCAGCATTTCACAACTGTCGATCATTTCAGAGAGGTGATGGTACTGCTCTAAATTACCACCAGGAGCTGACATGCTGAAAAGTAATTAGAACTAGAGACTCCAGTGGAGAGTATATCTTTACCAGTTTCAGAGTCAAGGGTGAAGAGCAGAGGTGCCATAGGCACAATCAGAGAACACTGTATAAACATCAGAGGTCCGTGGTTGTTCAACGTCCTCCCAGCAAGCATAAGAAATATTGCCGGAACAACCGTGGACATTTTCAAGAGGAAACTAGATTTATTCCTCCAAAGAGTAGAGGGGGAGTAGAAGAACTCCCAGAACCCCATCAACCAGGTATCAACCAGGTAAGGGTGCCGAGACTGTCCTGGCTGTGGGAGCAGTCTACAGAATTCCTAACACTGGTGTGTCTGAATTCAATTCTAACCTTAGAAATCTAATACTAGCTAACAGACTGAACAAAAATCATCTAATAATTTCGGGGGGCTTTAATATTGACCTCTGCTAGCCTGATAACCCTCATGCTGCTAGTTTCCTCAACTGTATGAATTCCTGCCTCTTCATACCCTTAATCACTAGACCTACTAGAATCACTGATTCGACTGTCTCTGCTCTTGACTACATCTGGACTAGCATAACCTCTCCACTTACTTCAGGGATAAGAAGTGATAAGACCTCAGACCATTACCTCACATTTTTCCTAATCCCCATTAATAAACTATCTCTAATTACAATGAAGATAAGTTTTAGGCTGCACAATGAAACTTCTATAAACAATTTTATTGCTGCTGCTGCTAATATCAACTGGGAGACTGAATTAGGTAACATAATGAACATCAACCTAGCAGTTCAAACATTTCTTCAGAAAACTCTGAGCCTCTATAACACCCACTGTCCAATGCTAACGAAACAAGTCACGACTTAAAGGTTAAACAATCCATGGCTTATAAAGGGTATACTTAAATCTAATAATGAAAAACATGACTTTGAGAAGAACTATAGGTTAGGAGCTGTCTCCAAAGAATTCTCAATGATTTACTCATCACTGCTATCTAAAATAATTAGGAGAGTCAAAATACAATACTACGAATATAAATTTACCCAAATTAAGGCAACATTAAGAAAACATAGAGCACTATTTCCCAAAAATTAGGGTCAAAAAAGTTTTTGAATAAAAAAACAAAACTCTTATTCAATGACGATGGTGTGCTTTTAGCCTCTGACACTGCTTTTTAATTCAGTAGGTTCTATTCATCCATTGGGTCATCCCTTGCAAATGATATTCCATCCTTCCTAACTAATGTTAAGGACTACTTTATAGGTGACTATCCAGAGTCTCTGTACCTAACTCCCACTAATTCCACTGATGTTAATGAGATAATCTTTTCTCTTAAAACAAATTCAAGTGCCCTTGCTGAGATACCAACTCTAAGTTACTAAAAAACTCCAGATTTCTAGCTCCTGCCATTGCATTGCTCTTCAACAAATCATTTGAACTCCAAACCATTCCAGATATTCAAAAAAAAAGTGAGAGTAACCCCAGTCCATAAATGTGGGGATCTCATTGATGTCAACAATTTCAGACTTATATTAATTCTGCCAACCTTGTCAAAAATGTTTGAAAAGTTAATCTACGAGTAGCTTTCTTATCTAGCCAGACACAATATAACAATATGGCTTCAGACCCCAAAAAGGCACTATCAATGCACAGATTAGTATAATTAACTTGATACATGCAGCTCTTGATAAAAATGATTTCCCTTTTGGTTATTTGTTGACATAAATAAGGCTTTTGACACTGTTAACTATCAAAACCTTCTTCTTAAATTACATCATTATGGAGTCAGAGGTCACTTCCTCTAATACCTTCAGTCTTACCTTACTGACAGTCTCTAGTATGTTTCTGTGAATAATTCCATTTCTCCCACCCCTACCCATCAACATTGGTGCTCCACAGGGCAGCGTACTTGGCCTCTCTTCTTTCTCATCTACATTAATGACCTTCCTGGTGGCTTTCAACATCTCAAACCAATTTTATTTGATGATGACAACCTTCATTTTCTCCAGTCCTGATCCTCTTGTTCTAAGTGACGCAGTTAATACTGAGCTAAGTGAAGTCCATCTGTGGTTAACTGCTAACAAACTCACGCTTAACATTGACAAAACTTTCTATATTTTTGTTTGGTAATAAATCCTTGGATCAAATTAATCTAAGAATATTCAATATCCAAATTAGTAACAAAGTAAATAGGAAATTCCTTTGTGTCCTCATTGATAACAAGCTTGCGAAGCTTATGCTCTGTAAGCATGTCAGCTTACAATAAGCTTGTCAGTTTACTTACCTGCTTATCAGTTTACAACCAAAATGTCAGATCACTTGGTAAACATTTTGATGATATAAATGCACTACTCACAGCACTTGTTACTATGTGATCGCTCATTATTTTAAAATAAACGTGACTAAGTAATGACTATACCCAATTCAACAGCTGGTTATAAAGCCATTCACAACTGTAGGACTAACAAATAGGAGGTGGCAAGATATCTTCATCTGCAATAGTGACATCAGAGATAGAGACGACTATTGTGAATATACCTTTGCCTGGTTCTCAAATAAATCCCTTAAATCCTCCTTGACTGCCGGAACTATCTTATAGATTTCCCAATACTAATATAGCTTTATTCTCAGATAACCTAAGGAATCTTATCATAAACAACAATCTCAACAAAAATCACATCATTCTAGGAGGAGACTTCAATAGTGACCTGGGTCAACAAAATAGCCCTCCCTTCGACTATTTCCTAAACAGCATGAACTCCTGTATACTAATCCCCACAATCTCCAAGCCCACCTGTGTCACTCAAACATCTGCCACTACCTTCGATCACTTATGGACTAACATAACAGCTCCCCTTGCATCTGGTTCATTCTTTGACAGAACAACTGACCACTATCCGAATCCTCATAGCAAATATGGACATAACACCACCAAATAGCAAGAAACTTACCTTCAAACTACACAGTGAAGCAGCAATATGCAACCTCGCAAACGCACTTCATAATATTAACTGGGAATCTGAAGTCAATAATACACAGGATATAAATTAATTTGCTAACCTCTTCCTCTCCAAAACTCTAAGCTTCTACAACACTCATTGTCTTCTCCTCACCAAGCAAGTAACTGACAAAAGAATAAACAATCCGTGGCTCACAGGTGGCATATTCAAATCAATCAACAAGAAACATGAATATGAAAAGAAACTTAGGATTAGCCTAGTCACAAAGGAACTAGTTACAAGGTACTCATCAATGTTTACCAGTATCATAAGAAAAGCAAAATTTTCCTATTATGACAGTAGAATCAAAGAAGCTGAAGGCAACATGAAAAGCACATGGAAAACCATCTTTAACATCCTAGGAACTAAACAACATTCATATAAGCAGATGAAACTCTCAAAGAATGGCTATACACCTGCAACTGATTTGAAATGGCAAATGAATTTAATAGCTTCTTTTCACCGATTGGTGCTAACCTTGCCAGAAAAATCCTTCAGACTCAGACACATATTAACACATATCTCTCAGGCAGCTATCCAAACTCTTCTCCTTTAGCCAGTCAGCTCGACAGATGTTAGGACCAATCATACACTCACTAAAAACCTTAGCTATGAACATCAGTGAAATACCATCTATTGCATACGAGAGCGCCTCCCATGCCCTTGCGCCACCCTTAGCTTTGCTGTTCAACAAATCTCTTAGAGTGTCATACCTTCCATGATATCCTTATGTAAACACGAGTAACGCCTGTTCATTTAGGTGGCAATCCGGCAGACAGAAACAATTGTAGACCAATATCAAACCTACCCATAGTATCAAAAATATTTGAAAGAATTATCTACAAACAGCTCTACTCCTATCTCGTAAAATTCAACAAACTCAGCTCTTGTCAGTTTAGCTTCCGATCCCAAAAGAGTATCAATGATGCCATTATTAGTCTCCTTAATATAATCTACTCAGCCCCTGACAAAAATGAGTTTCTGATTGGACTCTTCATTGACCTTTGATACTGTTAATCACCACTACCTCTTACTTAAACTCCACCATTATGGAAGCCGAGGCCTTGCCCTGGACTATATCCGATCCTATCTTAGTGATAGACACCAATGTGTAGCCATATAACCTCTCCCACTCAACCATTAACCGTAGAGAGGACATGCGTTACAAACATAATGTTGGATTTAAAGATAGAGCTAGTTCATACTATACCTAATGCCACTAGTTCGTATTGCGTTTCGGGCAAGGTGAGGGGGGAACTTAGACTAAAACTTAATAATAATTGAGCTTAAAGTATAAATTGTGTTGAAAAAAAAATAAAAAAGGAGGGGAACATGGCAGAAAATAGCAATTATTCAAGTTGGTCAACAAACAACATTGTATAAAATAGTAAGTCATGGGTTGACATTTAGGGGTAAGGTAGGTTACATGGAGTTTTAGGTAGTAATTAGTTTTTATCTTAAACTGGGTGAGAGAGGTAAAGCCTTTGGCATGATTGGGAAGGTCATTCCACATTCTGGGTCTCCTTGATTTGTGATTATTTCTAGTTTGATTAAGTAGTACTTTTGGAATATCAAATAGGTATCTGTGTCTGGTGTGGTGCCCATGGGTTCTGTTACAACCTTCTAGGAAGCTTCTAAGGTCAGGATTCGCATTAAAGTTCAGAGTTTTAAATATATAGAGTACTCATAAGAGGATGTGCAGTGATTTAATATCTAACATATTTAGAGATTTGAGTAAGGGTACCGAGTGCTGTCTGGGGCCAGAGTTGTATATTGTCTTAATAGCAGCTTTGTGTTGAGTAATTAGAAGACGTAAATGATTTTGGGTAGTAGAACCTCAAGCACAAATACCATAGTTGAGATAAGAATAGATGAGTGAGTAATAGAGCGTCACCAGGGCAGGGCGAGGTACATAATATCTGAACTTAGAGAGAATGCCAACAGTTTTTGAAACTTCATTTGATATATTAAGAATGTGTCAATGGAAATTCAGCTTGTGGTCAATAGGACACCCAGGAATTTGCCATCTACTTTGTAACAAATTTGGGTATTATTTATCCTGAGATTTATTTGATTTGAGGATTTATTGCAAAACAAAATATAGAAAATTTTGTCAATGTTGAGGGTGAGTTTGTTGGCAGTTAGCCAAAGATGGGCTTTATTTAGCTCAGTATTCACTGTGGCATTTAGAGCAAGGGGGTCAGGACTGGAGTAAATGAAGGTTTGTCGGCACCAAATAGAATTGGTTTGAGGTGTTGAGAGGCATATGGAAGGTCATTAATGTAGATGAGAAAGAGGAGTGGGCCAAGTATGCTTCCCTGAGGAACACCAATGTTGGTGGGTAGGGTGGGAGAAATTGAATTATTCATAGAAACATACTGGAACCTGTCAGTAAGGTAAGATTTGAGGTATTGCAGGGAGTGATCTCTGACTCCATAATGATGTAATTTAAGAGGTTTTTGTGGTTGACAGTGTCAAAAGCCTTATGCAGGTCCATAAATAACCCAACAGGGAACACATTTTTATCAGGAGCTGCATGTATCAAGTTAATCATACTAATAAGTTTTAATACTCAATTAATATTAAGCTTTTTGTCTAAGTGTTTTTTCCCCACACCTTGCCCGAAACGCTGTGCATATTAGTGGCTTTAGGTATTGTATGTATTAGCTCTATCTATAAATCCAACATTATGTTTGCAACTCATTTTCTATGTATGTACTTTCCCTGAATAAACATTTTGTTTTTTATTTTTTGATTTTGAAATAATCATAAATTCATTCCATACCCAAGTCAGCTCACGTATGCGGAAAGGTTGAGGGCTACAAGGCCGAAGCCGTAAATGCCAAAATTCCAACCCGTGCTTCCCATAATTAAAACAGCACATGTGACTAATTGCTTATAGTCCCAATGTTGCTAATGTTTATAGATGATCCTATGTGGTAGATTCCCAGTTATATATGTTTCAAGGGACAAAGTCTTCCTCACGTACCAATTTACGTTCCATAGTACCCGTCCATCGCCGTAGACACCAGAATAGTCGTGATTGGCTCAATTTTAATGATAATTGTATTTTTCCAGTCCCACTAGTGTTTGAAATTTACGTACTATTGTCCATGCTATTCGAATATCATGGATCAGCTTCATCCTATTGAAGGCTCGTAGTTTTGTTTTGAGACATCTTGATAGTTCTCAGTAAATTATAATAACCACTATATATTATTACATATAATAATAGTGCTTAGTGAAGCTATATTATATATAATAGTCTATGCTTTAAAAATCTCAAGAGAATGTATTGAAGAAATATCAACAGAAAACAATGTTATGTTGGCTATGGGGTATACTACTGCAAACAGGATAGATGTAAAATATATTTACATATATCCTACATCCCTACATACAGTATGGGTATGGGGTCAACAACCTACTGTAGAATGGGTATGGGGTCCATTACTACCTGTTGAGTGGATAAGGGGTTCATACCACCTGTAGGATGGGTTTGGGCCCAGAACTGCCCATAGGATGGGTATGGGGTACACTTCCACCTGTAGGACGGGAATGGAGTCCACTACCAACTGTAGGTCTTTCATCACCTACCAAATACACAGAGAAAGAGTTTCAGTCTCATTTGTATTGATACCATCACACCTAGGAGGCGCACTAGCCTGTCACCTCCAGTTACCAGTTACTATTTCATTGTTATATTTTAATGTTGCTGGTCATAACGATTTTCCAAGGATTGAAACAGCTTTTGTAGTAGCATCTTGTCAGAGTACAGTAATTTACCTAAGGAAAACTTCGATAGTTGTCGTAAATTAATATTAGTTATTTATGGAATGAAAAATCATCTTCAGATGTGTCCACCATCACGCGTCTCCCAACATCTTCACTTGTGCAGGCAACTATAGGAGAAAACCATTGTGATTTTCCTTAAGTTTTCCTGAGAGCCACTCACACGTGTGGCCTCGACGAGGACATGAAGCCGGCAGATTATCGAAGATCCTTCGATTTGCCAAGATGATCTTTTGCAGTTGTACTTTAAAAGTTAACAGTTTTAGCATATACGGCTTCGACGAGTAGGCAGTTCCATCGGTTAATAAATAATATAAATAAATTAAATCATGTTTTTTTCAGGAAAAGTACATAGGTATCATAGTTGATTTACGAACATAATGTTGCATTTATATATATAGCTAGTAGATACAATACCTAAAGCCACTAATGTTCTCTTCCCGGTACTGTTCTCCCCTTTACTCCATCGCTGTGTCCTCTCAATCCCCTCCAAATTCCACACTTACATCCCACTTCACTAAATTCAAACGTGCTTCTGGTCCCTCGCTGGATTTCCCTAACTGGGCCGAGAATCAGTGGTTCAAAAAGTTGTGCCTAGTCCTTCAGGCTCAAATTACGATCATCCAGAGCTTTCAAACTGAGAATCAAGCGAACCTCGCGAACCTTCATCAACAACAAGAAATAACCTTCTCCGCGAGGATATTAGAACCTATAAGTCTAGCCAAGATCAACTCCAGTATGACTTAAATTATCTCTGTGAGGAAAATATGCGTCTGAAAACTGATGAAGCGATAAAAATACAAGAGGAAGCTCTCAACAAAATGATTGTATGTATCAGTACATTATCCGCCCAACGTTCCATCTCCCAGGATGAACAAGATCACCAAAACCTGCTTGACTTTGTTTTTGTGGCGGCTCAATCTATTCCTGTGGAAAGTGAAGGTGAAAAGTGTATTGATATAATACATGATCTCATAACGACCTTAGAACGTGAATTGGAAACATTTTAAAAATCCTTTTTATAATCTTTTAATTACCTACATTAAAACGTTTAGGGTAAATTAGGGTATAATAATTTTAATTCATATCTGAAATAGAAAGGGAGAGAAAAAAAGAAAGAAGGCATCCAGAAGACAAAGAAAGAAGACATATCTGAGAAAGAAATGGACATCATATATATATATATATATATATATATATATATATATATATATATATATATACATATATATATATATATATATATATATATATATATATACATATATATATATATATATATTATATATATATATATATATTTATATATATATATATATTTATATATATATATATATATATATATATATATATATATATATATTATATTTATATATATATATATATATATTATATATATATATATATATATATATATTATATATATATATATTTAATATATATATATATGTGTGTGTGTATGTGTGAATTACAAATAAATAGGGTACAAAAAGAGAATTAAAATATTATATTTATTTAAGAATGAGTAATACAACAAAATATATGTAATAGCTTGAAATATATAGACTATATCTATAACAATATAAAAGTAAAAGTCTAAAAATCTATATGTGCAATGTGAACACAATAGAATTCGTGATGAAGCAGGCTGTGATTCATATCATGTTGAGATCAGTCTGACGTTACAAGCAGTTATTGGTACTTCAAACGAAAACAAGTAAAATTTCCCGAGTATACATAACACTATAGTTTTTCAATGGCTAAAAATAAAAATCTATAAATCATTTATGAAAATTGTAAAGTAAAATCTCAAAGTTTATGACTAATTAACTAAAAATAAAATAAAAATTTTAATCAAATGAAATATTAGAGAGGAGAGAGAGGAGAGAGAGAGAGAGAGAGAGAGAGAGAGGGGGAGAGAGAAGAGAGAGAGAGAGAGAGAGGAGAGAAGAGAGAGAGAGAGAGAGAGGAGAGGAGGAGAAGAGGAGAGAGAGAGAGAGAGAGAGAGAGAGAGAGAGAGAGAGAGAGAGAGAGAGAGAGAAGAGAGAGAGAGAGAGAGAGAAAGAGAAGGAAAGAAAGAAAAGAAAAAGAAATAAAGAGAAAGAAAGAAAAGAAAGAAAAAGAAAGAGAGAAAGAGAAAGAAAGAGAAGGACGGAAAGAAAGAAAGAAAGAGAAAGAAAGAAAAAATGAAAGAAAGAAAGAGAAAGAGAGAGAAAACAAAGGAAAGAAAGAGAAGGAAAGAAAGAAAGAAAAGAAAAGAAAGAGAAAGAGAAAAAAGAGGAAGAAAGAGAAAGAAAGAAAAAAAAAAAAGAAAGAAAAAAGAAAGAAAAAAAAAAAAAAAAGAGAAGAGAGAAACAAAGATAAACAAAGAGAAGGAAAGAAAGAGAAAGAAAAAGAAAAAGAAAGAAAAAAGAAAGAAAAAGAAAAAAGAAAAAGAAAAAAGAAAGAAGAAAGAAAGAAAGAAAGAAAAAAAGAAAAAAAAAAAAAGAAGGAAAGAAATAAAAAAAAAAAAAAAAGAAAAGAGGAAGGAAAGAAAGAAAAAAAGAAAGAAATAAAGAAAGAAAAAAGAGAAAGAGAAAGAAAGAGAAAGAAAGAAAGAAAGAGAGAGAAAAAAAAGAAAAAAAAGAGAAAAAAGTAAGAAAGAGAAAGAAAGAAACAAAAAAAGAGAAAAAAGAGAAAGAAAAAAAAAAGAAAAGAGAGAAAGAAAAGAGAAAGAAAGAGAAAAAAGAGAAGAAAGAAAAAAAAAGAAAGAAAGAAAAAAGAAAGAAAGAAAGAAAAAAAAAGAAAGAAAGGATAAAGAAAGAGAGAAGAGAGCTGCTGGTTTATCCAGCTAAACCAGCTAAATGCTGGTTTAGCTGGATAAAAAGCTGCCGATGTTACACATCCGGACAGTCAGCCGGATAATCATGGAATTGTCCGTATATGAAAACCATGAGGCGGGCCGTACTGTATTAATCCCGTCTGCCTGTGGCTTGAGGCACATGGTGTAGGAGGGGTGGGGTGGGTGGATGGTGTCGGGAGAGGGCAGCATTGAGAGGGCCCACCTGGGGGGATAAGGGGGGGTTGGGGACTGGCCTATACACTACAGTATAGGAATTACCATCGATTTTAGAACAATTCATCATAGCCAAAGTCAAAAGAAATTCTAGTAATTATGTAAAAAAAAATAACATACAAGTTTCCTAAAAACAATTTGCGCAGGCTGAAGTTTCCTTCAAAAATATTTTTTTTCCTGCTGGTGGCCTACGTAACGTGCCTCCTCCCTGCCCCGACTGGACCCGTCCAGGCCTGGTCAAGCCACGTGCTCTCTACCCTCGTGTTACACCACAGTGCCGCGCCATTAGTGAAATATTTTTTTAAATAACTTTTTTATTTTCATAGTAACTTTGAACATTTTTGGCCAAGACTATGTCTGGTAGCAGCATGAATCGTTCTGGAGGTGTTAAGAGGAAGAAGGTTGTCCTAACACTTAAGGACAAGCTACGTGTTATACAACTTTGTGAAAATGGCCGGTCGACCTCAAGTGTTGCCAAGGAATTTAATATAGGCACTAGTACTGTTTCTGATATAAGGAAACAAAAAGAGAAACATGAAATTCATTTCAACCTGTGAAAGTGAAGGTGCAAGCACTAGCAGAGGTGTGGTAGAAAGACTATGAAAGCTTCGACACATGTACAGTTGGATGAGGCTGTGTACAAGTGGTTTGCTCAGCACCGCACAGCTGGCGTGACAATTCACGGCCAGAAATACAAAATGCTGCAAGCACTTTGCTGCAAGCCTGGGAATAAAGGATTTTGAAGCGAGTGAAGGGTGGGTTGCAAGGTTCAAGGGTAGGCACAATATTGTGAAGAGGAAAATTGTTGGTGAAAAATTGAGTGCAGATGAAAGCAGTGTTGAACCATTTAAACAGAAATTAAGAGCATACATTGTAGCAAATAATTTATATTCGTATCAAATTTATAATGCAGATGAAACAGGGTTGTATTGGAGGAGTTTACCAGAAAAAACTCTAGCAATGAGGAGTGAGGGTTGTGTGCCAGGACGTAAGGTCAACAAGGTCAGGCTCTCGGCCATGATGTGTGCGAATGCCGACGGCACAGACTGTTGGGATTGAGTACTACAGATGTTGGAGGTAGCATGTTTGGAGCAGATGCTCTTTTGTTTATGATCTTGTTAATAATATTTCATGTACCTGATAATTGTTTTGTTGTTGTTACTGGCGGAGAATAAAACCATGTGGACGAGGATTGTTTGTCTGACCAAAATCATAACAGTGGCGACGAGAATTAAACATCGCTGGCAGAGAGCCTGGGTACGAGACGTGGTGTGAGGATCAAGACAGTGCAGGGTACGTCGTGTGGACGAGTGGACGCTTCGCATATAACAGTGGAGTGTGTTACACCATGGCCATGGCTACCATGTCAATCGAGCCGTTAAACACTGCCAAGATCTCGTTGGACCTGTGGCTCAGCCTGCTGGAAGCAAACTTTCAGTACCGGGAGATTAAGGAGGACGCCACCAAGAGCGGTACTCTTAGTTTCACTGGGTTCTGAAGCAAATAGTGTTCTCGGAAATTTGTGTGCACCTGAGCTACCGCACACGAGGACCTATGTAGACTTGATTGCTTTGCTTAAACGTCAGTATGTGGTGAAACCATCATATCACAGGAGTTTGATGGATTTCCAGAGGAGGACGAAAAAGCAGCAGGAGTCCGTACAGGATTTATTTGCGGAATTGAAGGCTTTGGCTAACCACTGCAACTTCGGAGCACAGTTGGACGGCAGGGTTAGGGACCAGTTGTTCATGGCAGTGGAAAAGGAGAAATATTTCCCTAACCTGGTGGCAGAAAATTTGGATCTACAATCGATGACTTCATGGACAGTGCTCGAGAAGATATTGAACCTGGAAAGGGCTTTTGGAAGTAAGACTTCTACTCAGGAAATTATGGTCGTACAGGGCCAGACCAGATGTACACACTGTGGATACAAGCACATAAGTAGCAAGTGCAAGTTTCGTGCATATATATGCAACTTTTGTAACAAGGAGGGACACTTGCAGAGAGTGTGTAGGGAATATCTGAACAGGAACAACAAGGCCTGGGAGAGGAGACGACCAGGGAATGCAGGAAGAAGAGGTAGTGGTACTGTGGTCAAGGCAGTAGAGGAAGGTAACCAGTCTGAAGAAGCTGCAGGTGAAGAAAACCGACTATATTCTGTGAAAGAAAAGGTATGTTCAGTGAAGTCACAAGTGGTGAATTTTGTAATTAATGGGAAGTTAGTTCCCTTGGAACTGGACACTGGTGCTGCAGTGTCAACATTGTCTAGAGATTGGGCAGATACCTTGAGGCAACCTTGAGGTGCTTCCGGGGCTTAGTGTCCCCGCGGCCCGGTCGTCGACCAGGCCTCCTGGTTGCTGGACTGATCAACCAGGCTGTTAGGCGCGGCTGCTCGCAGCCTGACGTATGAGTCACAGCCTGGTTGATCAGGTATCCTTTGGAGGTGCTTATCCAGTTCTCTCTTGAACACTGTGAGGGGTTTGCCAGTTATGCCCCTTATGTGTAGTGGAAGCGTGTTGAACAGTCTCGGGCCTCTGATGTTGATAGAGTTCTCACTCAGAGTACCTGTTGCACCTCTGCTTTTCAACGCGGGTATTCTGCACATCCTGCCATGTCTTCTGGTCTCATGTGGTGTTATTTCTGTGTGCAGGTTTGGGACCAGCCCCTCAATTATTTTCCACGTGTAAATTATTATGTATCTCTCCCGCCTGCGCTCAAGGGAGTACAGATTTAGGCTCTTTAGTCGGTCCTAGTAATTTAGATGTTTTACTGAGTGGATTCTAGCAGTAAAGGATCTCTGCACGCTCTCTAGGTCAGCAATTTCTCCAGCTTTGAAAGGGGCTGTCATTGTGCAGCAGTACTCCACTCTAGAGAGCACAAGCGTTTTGAAAAGTATCATCATCGGTATAGCATCTCTAGTGTGAAAAGTTCTTGTTATCCAACCTGTCATTTTTCTCACAGTTGTGACGGCTACTTTATTGTGTTCTTTAAAGGTAAGGTCTTCCGACATGAGTACACCCAGATCCTTTGCATTGCCTTTTTGTTCTATGTTATGATTTGCCTGAGTTTTGTACGTGGTTTCTGTTTTTATATTTTCAATTTTTCCGTAGCGCATGAGCTGGAACTTATCCTCGTTAAACACCATATTATTTTCTGTAGCCCATAGAAAGACCTGATCTACATCTGATTGGAGGTTTGCCGTGTCCTCTATGTTGCCAACTCTCATGAAAATCCTAGTGTCATCTGCAAAGGATGATACAGTGCTATAGGTTGTGTTCTGGTCTATGTCCTATATGAGGATGAGAAAAAGTACTGGAGCAAGCACAGTACCCTGGGGGACTGAGCTCTTCACGGTTGATGGGCTGGATTTTATTTTGTTGACTATTACACATTGGGTTCTGTTAGTCAGGAAATTGTAAATCCATCTGCCTATTTTCCCGGTAATTCCTTTTGAACGCATTGTATGTGCAATAACACCATGGTCACATTAATCAAAAGCTTTTGCGAAGTCTGTGTAAATTACATCAGCGTTTTGTTTGTCTTCCATAGCATCTAATGCCATATCATAGTGGTCCAGCAACTGCGACAGGCAAGAGCGCCCTGTTCTGAAACCATGTTGTCCAGGGTTATGGAGATGCTGTGATTCCATGTATTTTGTGATCTTACTTCTTAGCACTCTCTCAATTTTTTTTTTTTATGATGTGCGATGTTATTGCTATCGGCCTGTAATTTTTTGCATCTGCCTTATTTCCTCCTTTATGGAGTGGTGCTATCTCTGCTGTTTTTAGTATGTCAGGGATAACGCCAGTATCTAGGCTTTGTCTCCACAGAATGTGAAGGGCCTGCGATAGTGGTTTTTTACAGTTCTTGATGAATATGGAGTTCCAAGAATCCGGGCCTGGTGCAGAGTGCATAGGCATACTGTTTATGGCTTCTTCAAAATCTAGTGGGGATAGGGCGACGTCTGATATATGATTTGATGTTGGTATCATATCCATGAAAAATTCATTTGGGTTATCAATCTTTAGTGCATTTAATGGCTCGCTGAAAACAGAGTCGTACTGCTTCCTCAGTAACTCGCTCATTTCTTTGTTGTCATCGGTGAAAGTTCCATCTCACTTTCGCAGGGGCCCGATACTAGATGTGGTTTTTGATCTTGATTTTGCATAGGAGAAAAAATATTTCGGATTTCTCTCTATTTCACTGATGGCCTTTTGCTCTCTTTGCCTCTCCTGGGTTTTGTATGATTCTTGTAGCTTGAGTTCAATTGTTTCTATTTCTCTACCTAACCTTCTTCGCCGTTCTTGAGATATGGTGCGACTCTCAAGTTGTTCCGCGATTCGTTTTCTTCGCCTATATAGGGAACGACGTTCCCGTTCCAATCTGCATCTCTTTCTCTTTTTTCTTAGGGGTATGCGGTTTGAACATATTTCTAGTGCTACTGAGCTTATTTTTTCCAGGCACTGGTTCAGGTTTGCATTTCCTAGCTGTTCTTCCCAGTTTATTTCTGTGAAGTCCTGGTTTATTTGCTCCCAGTTTATCCGTTTATTTTTTAAGTTGAATTTGCTGAAATCTCCTCCACCGGGAATCTGGACTGGTTTTGAAGGTCCATTCCCCATGGTTGTCAGAACTTCAATTAAGTTGTGATCTGAGTAACAGGTATTTGTAATCATTATGTTCCCGATCAACTCATCATTATTAGTGAAAATGAGGTCCAGCGTGTTCTCCTTCCTAGTTGGTTCTACTATTTGCTGGTTTAAGGCAAACCTATCGCACATCCGTAGCAGGTCATTTGCATGTGCCTGTTCATTTAGGCTACTTCCTGGTATTCTTTCTGATATTACTGTATTAGCCAGGTGCTTCCATTTCAGGTGCCGTAGGTTGAAGTCCCCAAGCAGGATGATGTTCGGAGCTGGATTTGTGAGGTTTTCCAAGAGGTGCTCTATTTTCATTAGTTGGTCTTTAAACTGCTGAGGGTTTGCCTCCGGTGACTTATATACAAGGACAACAACTACATTTAGGATCTCTATTTTGACTATCAGCACTTCCACCATATCATTTGAGGTGTTTAGCAGTTTTGGGTGTTTTGATACCTTGCAATTGAATGTAAAACCAGGTAAAAGATCTTTAAGTGCTTATGATAATGTACCGATTAAGGTCTATGGCAAGGTGTTGGCAAAAGTAGGTTATAATGGAAAAGAAATTGTCCAGGATTTTTATGTAGTGGATTCACATAATCCTAGCCTATGTGGTAAGGATCTCATGGAAAAAGTGGGAATTTTCTTGGCGGGCCTAGATGAATTGTCGATAGTTAAAACAATTAAAAGTGCCGAACAAATGTTAGACAAATATTCAGTGGAGGCAGTTAAGCCAATTTTACATTCTTGTAAAGCCACTATTACGCGTAGCGTTTCGGGCAAGGTCCTTAACCCTAATTTCCCCGGAATACGACCCCGCCGAATCGTTTAACAACCAGGTACCCATTCACTGCTGGGTGAACAGAGGCTACAGTTAAGGATTGGCGCCCGGTCAATCCTCCCCGGCCAGGATTCGAACCCAAGGCAAGGCGCTTGCGAAACGCCAGGCGAGTGTCTTACCACTGCGCCACGGAGACTGCTTGAATTAATAGCATGGTGGCAAAAACTCACCTGAAAAGTGGGGCTTCACCTAAATTTTTCAAGGCAAGAACAGCGCCGTTTTATTACAAGCAATTAGCAGTCTCCGTGGTGTAGTGGTAAGACACTCGCCTGGCGTTCCGCGAGCGCTATGTCATGGGTTCGTATCCTGGCCGGGGAGGATATACTGGGCGCAATTCCTTAACTGTAGCCTCTGTTTAACGCAACAGTAAAATGTGTACTTGGATGAAAAAACGATTCTTCGCGGCAGGGGATCGTATTCCAGGGACCATAGGATTAAGGACTTGCCCGAAACGCTACGCGTACTAGTGGCTGTACAAGAATGTAACAACTCTTGTACATATCTAAAAAAAAAAAAAAAAAAAAATTGGTAGAATCAACTCTGGAAAAGCATGTGGCAGAAGGCATCTTAGAGCCAATTACACATAGTGAGTGGGCAGCCCCAATTGTACCAGTGTTGAAGGCAAATCGGAAATCCTTGAGAATCTGTGCAGACTTCAAGGAACTGAACAACCGCATACACTGTGAGAAGTACCCTTTACCTAAGATAGATGAGTTGTTGTCAGTGGTCTGCAAGGGAGCAATTTTTTCTAAGATTGACCTGAAAGATGCTTACTTGCAAATTCCTGTAGAGGAGGAGAGCCAGAAATTGTTAGTGATTAATACCCACAAGGGGTTATTTAAGTATAAAAGACTTCCTTTTGGACTCTCCTCGTCTCCAGCAATTTTTCAGAGATTCATGTCTCAGTTGTTAGTTAACATTGAAGGGTGGCTAGTTTTTTAGATGACATTATTGTATGTGGAGAGAATGAGGAAGTGCATGATGCTAGATTAGAACAAGTTTTGAATCTTTTGCAAAAGCACAATGTGAAGATTAATAAGGGAAAAACAACGTTGAATACCAAGGCCAGTGAATATCTGGGGTACCATATTTCAGGTAAGGGCTTTACTCCTTCTCACAAAAATGTAGCTGCTATAATAGATGCCCCAGCCCCAACATCAGTTGGAGAAGTACAGTCTTTTGTTGGGACTATTGTACATCTATTGGGACTTTTGTACATCTATCCTGTTTGCAGTAGTATACCCCATAGTCAACATAACATCGTTTTCTGTTGATATTTCTTCAATACATTCTCTTGAGATTTTTAAAGCATAAAGTATTGTATATAATATTGCTTCACTAAGCACTATTATTATATGTAATAATATATAGTGGTTATTATAATTTACTGAGAACTATCAAGATGTCTCAAAACAAAACTACGAGCCTTCAATAGGATGTAGCTGATCCATGATATTCGAATAGCATGGACAATAGTACGTAAATTTCCAACACTAGTGGGACTGGAAAAATACAATTATCATTAAAATTGAGCCAATCACGACTATTCTGGTGTCTACGGCGATGGACGGGTACTTTGGAACGTGAATTGGTACGTGAGGAAGACTTTGTCCCTGGAAAACATATATTTGTTTAACTCCCTAAACATGCTAAACATAATCTCACTCCACAAATTCTCTTGTGTCAACTACATTTACAAAACCCTGTTCTTAAATGCAAATCCTTGTCTGAAACTCTTCCTGGACAGATGTAATAGGACCCATTATCACCACACCAGAAATAAATATCTCTTCGATATCCCCAGAGTCAAACTTAATTTGTGTAAACACTCTATGAAAATAAAGGGACCCAGTTTATGGAACTCACTCCCTACTGAATTGAAAAGCTGTCCAACTTTTACATCATTCAAAATCAATACTAAAAAGTACCTAATTTCATCTTCATAGTTTTTTCTTTTTGCCTTAAAATTGCACTGTATCTATTGCTACCCAATCTCCCAACCTTTTTGTTCCCAATCTGAACATCTCTACCATTGAGATCATTGCTGTTTTCTTATATGTGCTGCCATCTATTGTATGGTGTTTATAAATCTTGTTTATCTGTATCTTTTGCTACCCAGTCTCCCAATCTTTATGTACCCATTCTGAACATCTTTACCATTGTGATCATTGCTGTCTTATATTTGCTGTCAATCTGCTGTATGGTGTCTATTAATCTTGTTTAAATTACTAATCAAGCTGTCAATGTAATCAGTCAGAGCTTTAATATAACAATGTGCTTGAATATACTTACTTATCTCTCTCATCTCATTTTTCTCTTGTAATGTATCTTTCATTTATCAATTCTGATTGAAATTACCTACTTAAAATTATCTGCTAGATTAAGGACCTGCCCGAAACGCTGCGCGTACTAGTGGCTTTACAAGATGTAATCTGTACTATCCAATGTATTCTCACAAACCCAATGTACCTTCTTGTATATATATAAATAAATAAATAAATAAATAAATAAATAATAAATATAACTGGGAATCTACCACATAGGATCTATAAACATTAGCAACATTGGGACTATAAGCAATTAGTCACATGTGCTGTTTTAATTATGGGAAGCACGGGTTGGAATTTTGGCATTTACGGCTTCGGCCTTGTAGCCTTAAATCTTTCCGGGTACGTGAGCTGACTTGGGTATGGAATGAATTTATGATTATTTCAAAATCAAAAAATCAAAAACAAAATGTTTATTCAGGGAAAGTACATACATAGAAAATGAGTTACAAACATAATGTTGGATTTATAGATAGAGCTAATACATACAATACCTAAAGTCACTAATATGCACAGCGTTTCGGGCAAGATGTGGGGAAAAACACTTAGACAAAAAGCTTAATATTAATTGAGTATTAAAACTTATTAGTATGATTAACTTGATACATGCAGCTCCTGATAAAAATGTGTTCCCTGTTGGGTTATTTGTGGACCGACCTGCATAAGGCTTTTGACACTGTCAACCACCAAAATCTTCTTCTCTGGAGTAGGATGGCGTTCACGCATTATTGCCTTGTTGGGAACACGCATGTCCACACAGATGCGTATCTCATCGGGATTCCTCGGCTTTGGCGGGGTAACAATTGGGCTTACCCCATGGTGTTCGGCCTGTTATTGGTTCAATGATATCTAGTTCCATCAGCCTATCCAGCTCGGCATCGACTTAGTTGCGAGTATGTGGTTGGGCAACTGGAATTTCATATGGGTTGATGTGCAGATGTACTTTGCTATCAGTGTAACAACCTATGGATTTAATCGATCAGAAAATTCAGTAACAATAGCATCAACATTGTTTGCAGATTCCACTGCTACAGAATTTGAAAGCTGAAGTAGCCCCAATTTGGTTTAAGTCTTGTAATTGAGCAGAGACTCCTTGGCATTCCTACCAACATGGAATGTAGTAATGAACATTGCACTCTTGACTTAATTTCTGCAGTGAAAGTTCCAATCACAGCAAGGTTTGAAGCATAGGCAGTGGCTTTACCATTGTAGTTCTCAAGCGTTGGGAACTGTGTTTTAAATTTCTCATAGTGGCACTCAGCAGTGGTGTCAATGAGAACTCTGAGGCAAATACCAGCAATGTATACTACAGTCTCTGGGTTGTTTGGAAGATCATTCCATTCTGTGACTGCTTGTACTCCATAAGTATAATCACATTCACTGTCACAGGGATTGGTTGTAATGACATGTTGTCTTGTACATTATTAACATTCTGGATATGAGGAGCAATATTGTGTTCACCACCTCGACCCCTAGGACCTGATCCTCGTACAGTACTTTTATTCACTGACTGTGGTTTCTTTACTGCGGAACGTCACATAGCACCAAAATGACCTAGTTTTCCACAGTCATATCACTTCTTACTTTGAGCGGGACAAACATTACTTTGGTGTAAGTAGTCTCCTCCACAATTGTAACATTTTTTGTTGACACCCTCTGATGTGGGTCGTTGTGACTGCTTGAGTCTTATTCTAGGACCCCAGTTGAGATGTGGTTCTCAACTCAAATTTCTGTTGGGTTTGCCATGAAACCTTCTATGATCACGGGGTTCTCCCTGAACCTTACGTACCTCATCACTGTCAGTAACACTGGCAGGATCGTTGTTGGCACTGTACTCCATGACACGAGCATCATATGCAGCATCTTCCACTCGATAAGCACTGTGCAGTATCTTTGAAAGAGAACTTTCATCATCAACAAGTTCTAGAGCTCTTCGACAAAGACGTGTACATGTGCATGTTTCAATTATTTGCTGTTTGATTTCTTTGTCAACCTCAGCAAACTCACAATGTGCTGCTAAACCCTGTAGACGTGTTTGGTATTGATCTACAGTTTCATTAGAGAGTTGTTTGACTCTCCTGAAATGCATAATTTCCATAGCAGTGTTTTGTCTAGGTTTGAAATGTTAAGCTAATTTGGCTTTGGCAATGTCATAATCTTTGGCACCACCAGTGTCTTTCAGTGTGCCAAAGATATCATAAACACGATCACCTATAATGAAGTAAAAGGCACGCTTTCTTTCAGCACCTTTGATGTCTGAAACTATCAACAAATTTTCAAACCATTTAAGACATTTGGTCCACCTCTGTGACAGGTTTGTCTGGTCACAGTTAGGATCAAATGTAGGAAACTGAGGTATATTTGCCATTTTTACTGTATAAATGTAGACTTATCACTTTAATGTTCCTCAGATAACTGAACACTTACTGCACTGTATATGTTAGTTAAGAATTAACTGTAATTACTTTAATTTTGCAAGCACACAAACATTTTAATGCAAAAGTTCACAACAGTGTACAATACAGAAGCAACTGACCTCTTACCTAGCCTTGTGTACATGTGGTGTTATTCCTACTCACAGCTGCACAGCAGTTGACATAGCAGTTGGCACAGCAGTTGTTTGATGAGTTTTCAGCACTGTGAACACAGCAGACAGTTCACAGCATCAGCATGAAGAATGGTGTAGCACAGAGCGTCGTTTTGTACACAAAATATCGGTTTTGTACACAGCATCAAACCGTTGTTTTGTATACGGCATCAGTAGATATCGCACAGATTCCTCAGTATACAGCTTCAGTCAGCACAGAGCTTCCTCAGCACATAGTTTATAAGCACTAAGCTTCTGTTAGCACATAGCTTCAGTCAGCACACAGTTTTAGTCAGCACAATGCTTCAGTTAGCACATAGCATTAGTCAGCACACAGCATTGGTAGCAGACAGCATTGGTAGCAGACAGCATTGGTAGCAGACAGCATTGGTAGCAGACAGCATTGGTTAGCACACACAGCATTGATCAGCACACAGCATTGGTAGCAGACAGCATTGGTAGCAGACACAGCATTGATCAGCACACAGCAGTGGCAGCACAGGGACTGGTCAAATCGTATACTGTACTTTCGGATAACGACCGTTCAGTACATCAGAAACAAGTTCGTTCACTGAGAAGTTTGTACATGCTAACCCATTCGTTCATATATGTGCTGTTCTCTTATGAATAAATACAGCCACCAAACATTTTCACGTTTTCTAAACGTGCTAAAACGACATTTCATTGTTTTGGCACGTTTAAAATTACGTTTAATATACGTGTCTTGAGAATTTAAAAAGACGAGAATATAACGTGAGGTCAAAACGTTTTAATAAAACATGTTTTAAATGTTATGATATAACGTTTTAGAGCAAAGGTTTTTAAAACGTTAATTCTAATTATTAATTATTGTATATATTAGGTATAGTTATTGGATTTATTACGTATAGTTTTCTTTACAGTATTTAGAAAGGTAGAGACGAAAGAGAGACAGACAGTCGGGGCCTGTAGCCGGGTGGATAGCGCTCAGGACTCGTAAGTCTGTCATGCGGGCTCGATACCCGCACCTGGCAAAACAAATGGGTAAAGTTTCTTTCACCCTGAATGCCCCTGCTACCTATTTATTTATTTATTTATTTATTTATTTATGCATATACAAGAATGTACATAAGGAATGTGAGGATACAATTATGGTAATTACAGTCTTGTAAAGCCACTAGCACGCGCAGCGTTTCGGGCAGAAATGATGTTATGTTAGAATGATGTTCTAACTTTTTGCCAGTGTAGAGTACGCTGCTGTCGTTATCCTATTTATATGTGCCTCAGGAGATAGATTAGGTGTTACGTCCACCCCCAGGTCTCTTTCACGCGTCGTTACAGGTAGGCTGTTCCCCTTCATTGTGGACTGTCCCTTTGGTCTCCTATCTCCTAGTCCCATTTCCATAACTTTACATTTGCTTTTTGCTTTACATTTGTGTGTGTGTGTGTACTCACCTAATTGTACTCACCTAATGTGTGCTTGGGGGTTGAGCTCTGGCTCTTTGGTCCCGCCTCTCAACCGTCAATCAACTGGTGTACAGATTCCTGAGCCTATTGGGCTCTATCATATCTACATTTGAAACTGTGTATGGAGTCAGCCTCCACCTAGCAGTAAATAGGTACCTGGGAGTTAGTCAGCTGTCACGGGCTGCTTCCTGGTGTGTGTGTGTGTGTGTGTGTGTGTGTGGTGTGTGTGTGTGTGTGTGTGTGTGTGTGTACTCACCTAGTTGTACTCACCTAGTTGTGTCTGCAGGATCGAGCATTGACTCTTGGATCCCGCCTTCGAGCATCGGTTGTTTACAGCAATGACTCCTGTCCCATTTCCCTATCATACCTGGTTTTAAAATTATGAATAGTATTTGCTTCCCCAACCTGTTCCTGAAGTGCATTCCATTTTCCCACTACTCTCACGCTAAAAGAAAACTTCCTAACATCTCTGTGACTCATCTGAGTTTCAAGCTTCCATCCATGTCCCCTCGTTCTGTTACTATTCCGTGTGAACATTTCGTCTATGTCCACTCTGTCAATCCCTCTGATTATCTTATACGTTCCTATCATGTCCCCCCTCTCCCTTCTTCTTTCTAGTGTCGTAAGGCACAGTTCCCTCAGGCGCTCCTCTTACCCCATCCCTCGTAGCTCTGGGACGAGTCTCGTTGCAAACCTCTGAACCTTTTCCAGTTTCATTATATGCTTCTTCAGATGGGGACTCCATGATGAGGCGGCATACTCTAAGACTGGCCTTACGTAGGCAGTGTAAAGCGCCCTAAATGCCTCCTTACTTAGGTTTCTGAATGATGTTCTAACTTTTTGCCAGTGTAGAGTACGCTGCTGTCGTTATCCTATTTATATGTGCCTCAGGAGATAGATTAGGTGTTACGTCCACCCCCAGGTCTCTTTCACGCGTCGTTACAGGTAGGCTGTCCCCCTTCATTGTGGACTGTCCCTTTGGTCTCCTATCTCCTAGTCCCATTTCCATAACTTTACATTTGCTCTTTGCTTTACATTTGTGTGTGTGTGTGTACTCACCTAATTGTACTCACCTAATTGTGCTTGGGGGTTGAGCTCTGGCTCTTTGGTCCCGCCTCTCAACCGTCAATCAACTGGTGTACAGATTCCTGAGCCTATTGGGCTCTATCATATCTACATTTGAAACTGTGTATGGAGTCAGCCTCCACCACATCACTTCCTAATGCATTCCATTTGCTAACTACTCTGACACTGAAAAAGTTCTTTCTAACGTCTCTGTGGCTCATTTGGGTACTCAGCTTCCACCTGTGTCCCCTTGTTCGCGTCCCACCAGTGTTGAATAGTTCATCCTTGTTTACCCGGTCGATTCCCTGAGGATTTTGTAGGTTGTGATCATGTCCCCCTTACTCTTCTGTCTTCCAGTGTCGTGAGGTGCATTTCCCGCAGCCTTTCCTCATAACTCATGCCTCTTAGTTCTGGGACTAGTCTAGTAGCATACCTTTGGACTTTTTCCAGCTTCGTCTTGTGCTTGACAAGGTACGGGCTCCATGCTGGGGCCGCATACTCCAGGATTGGTCTTACATATGTGGTGTACAAGATTCTGAATGATTCCTTACACAGGTTCCTGAACGCCGTTCTGATGTTAGCCAGCCTCGCATATGCCGCAGACGTTATTCTCTTTATGTGGGCTTCAGGAGACAGGTTTGGTGTGATATCAACTCCTAGATCTTTCTCTCTGTCTGTTTCATTAAGTACTTCATCCTATTCTGTATCCTGTGCCTGGCCTCCTGTTTCCACTGCCTAGTTTCATTACTTTGCATTTACTCGGGTTGAACTTCAACAGCCATTTGTTGGACCATTCACTCAGTCTATCCAGGTCATCTTGTAGCCTCCTACTATCATCCTCTGTTTCAATCCTCCTCATAATTTTTGCATCGTCGGCAAACATTGAGAGGAACGAATCTATACCCTCTGGGAGATCATTTACATATACCAGAAACAGTATAGGTCCAAGGACTGACCCCTGCGGGACTCCACTTGTGACGTCTCGCCAATCTGAGGCCTCACCCCTCACACAGACTCGTTGTCTCCTGTTGCTTAGGTATTCCTCTATCCACCGGAGTACCTTCCCTCTCACTCCAGCCTGCAACTCCAACTTTCGCACTAGCCTCTTGTGTGGTACTGTATCAAAGGCTTTCTGACAATCCAAAAATATGCAGTCTGCCCACCCTTCTTTCTTGCCTTATTTTTGTTGCCTGGTCGTAGAATTCAAGTAACCCTGTGTGTGTGTGTGTGTGTGTGTGTGTGTGGTGTGGAAAAAAAGGAGTTAGTAAACAGTTGATTGACAGTTGAGAGGCGGACCAAAAGAGCAAAGCTCAAACCCCGCAAACACAACTAGGTGAATACAGTGAGAGAGGAGAGAGAGAGAGAAGAGAGAGAATTAGAGAGAAGAGAGAGAAAAAAGATGAAAGAAAGAAACAGAAAGAGCGAGAAGAGAGAGAAGAAGAAGAGACAGAGAGAGAGAGAGAGAGAGAGAGAGAGAGAGAGAGAGAAGAGAGAGAGAGAGAGAGAGAGAGAGAGAGAGAGAGAGAGAGAGAGAGAGAGAGAGAGGAGAGAGAGAGAGAGAGAGAGAGAGAGAGAAGAGAGAGAGAGACAGAGAGAGAGAGAGAGACAGAGAGAGAGAGAGAGAGAGAGAGAGAGAGAGAGAGAGAGAGAGAGAGAGAGAGAGAGAGAGAGGAGAGAGAGAGAGAGAGAGAGAGAGAGAGAGAGGGAGAGAGAGAGAGAGAAGAAGAGAAGAAGAGAGCAAAGGAGAAGAGAGAATAGAAGAAGAGAGAGGAGAGAGAGAGGGAGAAGAGAGAGAGAGAGAGATAAGAAATTAGAGAGACAAGACGAAGAGAAGAATTGAGAGAGAGTAGAAGAGACCGAGTGAAGAAATTTGAGAGGGAGAGAGAGAGAGAGAGAGAGAGAGAAGAGAGAGAGAAAGAAGATGAAAGAAAGAAACAGAAAGAGCGAGAAGAGAGAGAAGAAAGAGAGAGAGAGAGAGAGAATGAGGCAGATCACATTTGCGACTGAGAGGACACAAGCGATGATGATAAGTAGACTGCACATTGCGAATCAGACGGAGCTGAAAATGGGTGGCAAATCCCTAGAGTTTACAGATGAATTTGATATCTTGGGAATGAAGTTCGACTCTTCAATGACAATGAAGAGCCATGTGATAAAAATAGGTAAGAGGGCAGCCAGGAAACTTACAGCTCTACGGCGCATCTCATATCTTCTTGACAGCAAGGGATGCAAAACCTTATATGAAGCGCAAGTTTGCTCCCATCTAGAGTATGCAATCCTTTCCTGGATCGCCTGTCCCCATCTTTCGTCAGACTATTGGATAAAGTAGAGAGACGGGCAAGAAGGCTTAGCTCTTGTCTTGACCAAGCCTGGTGGGAACAGTCTGAACATCAGACCCTGCAACACCGTTGTGACGTTGTTTGTCTTACTGTTATGTAGAAGGTCAACATCCTCAAAGTTTTGCACCTGGCCCAACTCCGTGGAGTACCAGTACTTCCCACCCGTAGCACTAGGCTCTCAACCTTCAACAATCTCATGCTGGAAGTGCCATTCTCAAGAACATCACTCCATCAGCGATCATTCATTCCGAGGCTTACTCGCATCTGGAACTTGCTCGCTCAACAGGTTGATACAAGGAATATCAGATCAACTGTTCACATCAAGACTCTTGCACACAGTTGGCTACAGGCTCATCCTGTTCCATATAAGATTGTAACCTAATGTTTTTTAATGAATAACGGCTATTCCTTCTGATGCATATTAAAGACTCATGATATAAAAGGGCCTCAAGGTGTAGGTTTCAACTTTACAATTAGGTTCCATAGGTTCCTTATATGATAGTTCCGTATGTTTCAAAGTATATTCTCATGAAATAAATGAGTTTCTAGGTGTAGGCTTCAGATACGCTGAAGTAGGATAACAGCTCTTGCTTGCAGTTTCACTAGGTATGTTATTAGGCATCGCTTATGAAGACAGTGGAAAGAAAAAGAGAAGAAGAGAGAGAGAAAGAGAGAAGAAAGAAAAAGAGAACAAGAGTGTGAAGAGAGAGATAGAAAAGGAAGAGAGAAAGAGAGGGAAGACAGGGAGAGAGAGAGAGAGAGAGAGAGAGAGAGAGAGAGAGAGAGAGAGAGAGAGAGAGAGAGAGAGAGAGAGAGGAGAGAGAGAGAGAGAGAGAGAGAGAGAGAGAGAGAGAGAGAGAAAGAGAGAGAGAGAGAGAGAGAGAGAGAGAGAGAGAGAGAGAGAGAGAGAGAGAAGAGAGAGAGAGAGAGAGAGAGAGAGAGAGAAGAGGAGAGAGAGAGAGAGAGAGAGAGAGAAAGAGAGAGAGAGAGAGAGAGAGAAAGAGAGAGAGAGAGAGAGAGAGAGAGAGAGAGAGAGAGAGAGAGGAGAGAGAGAGAGAGAGAGAGAGAGAGAGAGGAGAGAGAGAGAGAGAGAGAGAGAGAGAGAGAGAGAGAGAGAGGGGAAGAGAGAGCAGAGAGAGAGAATAAGGAGAGAGAGAGAAGAGAAGAAATGAGAGAGAGAACAGAGACAGGGAGAAGAAAATTGAGAGAAGAGGAAGAGAGAGAGAGAGTGAGAGGGAGAGAGTGTGTGAGAGGGAGAGAGAGAGAGAGTGAGAGGGAAAGAGAGAGGCCGAAGCTGTAAATGCCAAAATTCTGCTTTTGAAGTACAGTTGGATAAAGATCAAGGCAAAGACCTTCGACAAGCCGTCGACTTCCTGTCCTCGTCGAGGCTAATAGTGTTATTGGCTCTAAGGTAACTTCATGTTATAATCTTATTTCTCAGACATCAAAAACTCGTAATTACTAGGATTACCCCCTTCAGAACTGTCACAATACTAATGTTCAAGGTTTAAGGGTCTTTGTTACCTTAAGGACCTGCCCACTATGCTATGCGTTCTAGTAACTGCAAAAAATATAAGAACATCAACATTATGAATTCTCAGAATCCAACTTACGTACTTGTATATTAATAAAAAAAGGAACAATACAAAATAATAAAAGAACTACCGGCATCCTCTCTCATGGATATCAATTAATAAACCATTAGATTTTGATGAATTTGGTTATAGATTTTGTCTTTCTAATAAATACTATCATATTAAATATGAATAGAAAATCTTTAAATTATTTGCGAACTTTTAACATTTATTAAAATTTTACCATAAAAATGTAGGATTTAAATATTTCTAAGTTTTTTATTACTCTGGTGTGCAGATGGCACACTTAAGTAAGGTTAGCGGATATGACTCTTATAAAATTTTGAACACTAGAAAAAGTTAAACAATATACTTTTTCTAGTCAAATTTGTATATTTTAGTTTAAGTTGATACACATTCACATTTATTTTATTTTTCAGTTAAAAATTGTATACAGAAGGATATTGAAATTGAAATAAGTTTATTGAGGTAAAATACACACAAAGGGATGAGGTAGCTCAAGCTATTCTCACCCCGTTCAGTACAACGTGTTCATAAATATATAGACACTCATCACAAATAATAAACATATTGCCGAACATTCTGAGAGATAACATATACAATTCCTCCTTTACACAAGTAGTATGGTATCAGACGTACACACAAATACTTTTATGACTTAGGTATACTGTATAGACAATTTGCAAGAGATATGCATATAAGATGCAGACATGCAAACAAAAGATTACAGTCTTGGTGCAAAATTCTCATATCTATCCAGAATATCATCAACCTTTCCGTTGTGACACATCCAGGCTATTTGTTCAGGAACAGTCCTTATCTCAGTGTTTCTATATACATTAATAAACGGACAATCAAGAACATAATGGGCAAGGGTGTGAGACCTTATCATACCACATAGTTTACACTTCGTGTCATTATCATGAACACCTATCTCATTGATTGATTGATAAAGATTAAGCCACCCAAGAGGTGGCACGGGCATGAATAGCCCGTAAGTGGTACATTTTTTGTTCGGTAATTCTTTTCAGTATTCTGAGTTTGCATTAATCGTCAAGCTGTTATCGCGAGGAAGGATACTGCTTGACAGACTTTATGCGGGGGTCCAGATGCTGGACACCTTTTTTGTCCAGGAGAATGGCCGTGCTGATAGCTTCAGGGTGGCCACCGCAAGATTCAGGGACTCTTAACGCTCTTCTAAGGTCGTTGGTTGCTTCACATTCCAGAAGATAGTGAAGTAATGACTTTTCTGTAACAGTTTGGCAGAAGATGCACTCATTCTGTCGGGGTTCACCAATCTCCCAGTTGCATCTGTAACCTAGACGTAGTCTATATAACCTAACTGCTATTTCTCTGTGGATTCCTTTTGGGATATTTAACCTTTCTAATTTGGTTGCCTGAAGATACCATATTGCAGAGGGCGAACCTTCAGCTACTCTCTGGTGTAGATAGGTTTGTTGAGGTGTGAGAGTTTTTTGTGGTGATGTTTTTTATGTTCTCTAGGCTGGGTTGAATTGTTTTATGTATCACTGGATGACGAGTTGCCAATTTAGCAATTTCATCAGTTTTCTCATTTAATGGGATTCCAACATGAGATGGGATCCAGTTTAAGGTTATGTTGAGTCCTTTGCCTTTAGCGACTGCTCCAAGGTACAAAATGGTGGTAATTATTTCCACTTTATCTTTCCACTGTTTTTGTCCTAGTATTTGAAGTGCAGCTTTTGAGTCTGTGTGTATGATTGCATTTTGAGTATTTGTGCAATCACATATGCGAATGCCTGTTGTATGGCAAGCAGCTCAGTTTGGGTTGATGATACTAGTCCTCCCAGTCTCCAATATGCCTGTACGCTGGCCGTGCAAAGAGCAGCGCCAGCACTCTCATATTCTGTGTCAACCGATCCGCCTGTGAAGATGTGGGTGGCTACTGTAATGCTATACATTTGCTTTTCTATTATACGCCTTAGGATTGTTGGATCATAGGCAGCCTTTTTCATTGGGAGACATTCTATTCCTATTTTGAAAGTAGGCTCTTCCCACGGTTCAGAAGAAGTGTAATTTGGGTGTGGTTGATCACCCTCTCTATCAAGAATCATGATTTTTAAATGTAGTCTGTTTAGGACATTTCCTGGTCTTGCAGCCAAAGAGTTTCCATTGTTTTGGCCAAATGCAACCACCAAGGCCTGCCGTACTGGGATTGGATCAGGATAAATATGGGATTGGATAAATAATTATCTTACTGATAATTATAGCTGTTCTTCGTGATATTCTTTCTTGAAGAGAGAGCAAACCCGTTTCCAATCTTAGAGTTTCAAGCCTGGTCCACATGGGGGCTCCCAGTGCGGCTCTCATAGCATTGTTTTGGGCAACTTCAAGCTTTTTCCACTGTTGGTGTGATAGACTTGTGAGTGCAGGTGCGGCATAATCGATCACTGATCTGACTGCCTGTACATAGTATGTGCGAAGGACTTGCAGATTGGCTCCTCCAGAGAGGGAGTCAGCGACCTGAGGATTGCTGTCCGGGCCGCAGTTCGCTCTCTCAAGTAAGTGACCTCAGCATTAAAATTCATGTGTGTGTCCAGGATTATTCGTAGATATTGATAGGTGTCGACCCATTCAATTGGTTGACCCTGTACTGTGAGTTGGATGTTGGGCTTCGCTATTTTTAAGGGCAACGCATTTATCTTTGAGGGGTTGAGTTTGATACCAATCTGTTTTGCCTCTTTACTGATGCAGTCTAAGCATTTGGGTGCAAGGCGCGCCGCATCCCTTCCTTTTATGATGATGACAAAGTCGTCCGCGTAGTTTAGCAGCCTGCAGTGATGTGGAAGTTTCAACCTCTTTATTCTTTCCATTAAACAGTTGAAGAGAAGGGGCTGAGAATACCTCCTTGCGGTGTACATTTTCATGTCTTTTGTATCAGAGACTGTGCCATGAAGTTTTACTCTGCTTCTGTTTATGAGATAGTTTTTGGTCCAGGAGAGCAGGTTGCCTCCGACCTCTTTGTCGATGAGGAAACAGAGAATAGCTGGGGCGCTAGCCAGTTCACAGGCTTTCTCGAGGTCATTCAAGTGGGCTAACAGAGTTTTAATACATTCCTCTGTGCCAACCCCTCTTCTATAGGCATATATATCATGGTGCAGTTTAGGCATTTTCCACTAGTCTGTTGGGTGCCATTCTGTCAGCCGTCTTGGCTACACAGCTTAGGAGATAGATGGGCCTGGGATTAGCTGGATCTTTGGGTTTTGGGATCGGCACTATATCTGCTCTATTCCAAGCAGTAGGTCTAGTTTCAGAAGTCCAGACTAAATTAACTAACCATAGGTATGCATAGGTAACCATAGGTATGCAAACCTCGGCCCTCTGGGCCGAGGTTTCTAATCATTTAATAGGTTATTTTGTCGTCTCCAGGGGATGTATCTTTGGAGTTTTTCTTAGCCTGATTGAGCTCATCCCGTGTGAAAGGGGCATTAGTGTAGGAGACTTCTTCACATGCTGTAAGGATTCTGTGCCACCTTTCTTCCTCTAATCCTTCTGCACTGCTAATACATCTGGTGGAAGCTGATTGCTGGCTGCTCTTTCTGCAAACCTGATTGCCAGTACTTCGGCTTCCTGTTGAGGATCCTTGGGGGTGTGGAGCTTTAGGTGTTTTGTTTCCTTTGGCCCGGTGGATTTGCTGCCACATCTCTCCAATTGTTGTTGTTGTTAAAGATTCGCTACCTGAAACAAAGTTCCAAGTAGCACGGGCTATGGTGAGCCCGTGATCTCTCCAAGAGAGGTGTGTTCATTCAGATGTGAGCACCATTCCAGCCACTTTTGTTCATTTATTAGTCTGGTCTCTCGATGCACATGTTCCTTGACCTCACAAAGTAAGGTCCTGTTGCGGTCACTTGGCTGCTTTCTGTATAGCTTTCTTGTTTTGTTGAGTCTATGGTTGAGTTCCTTGACACGTTCGCAATAGTCCAATGATCTTTATGGTGTCCGGTGGACTGTTTTTTTCAGTGGGATTGAGTGGTTGGCTGCACTTTGAATCTCTTTGACAAAATCTTGTTCTGCTTGATTAATGTCTTCGGGAACATCATAGTTTCTATGCCACTCTGAAATGAGGTTTTGAAATCGGTCCCAGTTTGCTAAAGCAAAGTTCCAGGCTTCAGATGGAGGCAGAGGTAGGGTGGGTTGATCTAACTTAAGATCAATTTGGACCCATAGTGGTCGCTTGTGAGTGTGAGCTCAACTGACCATGTTGTTGCATCTCTTAGGGAGGCTGAAACGAAGGTTAGGTCTAATCTACCTCCTTGGATGTGGGTGGGTTCATTCTTGTTTAGGATTTGGATTTCTGGTAACTGGTCTAGTAGATATCCAATGTGAATGCCGACCTCATTTGTTGTGTTCGAGCCCAGTGCCAATCGATGATGGGCATTAAAATCTCCACAAATGATTGTGTTTGATGTAGTCGCTTGTCCAAATAACACAGAGAGATCCATTTCAGCATGTGGAGACCTGTACAAATTAAACACTTTAAGTTCGTCGTGTCTTAGCTCAATGGATACTCCCATTACCTCTGTCCCTGCTCCACAATCGGATGGGCTGGTTATGGACTTGGAGGTCAGGTCACATTTTACATAGATTGCACATCCCCTGGATTGCCCGTTGATCCATGGAAGGAAGAAGCCTCCATAGCCTGAGATTTTAGGTTCTAATCCTGCTCGAAGCAGGCTCTCCTGCAGTATCAGGATAGCCTTTGGTTGCCTTTGGTTGCTGCTATGCATTGTAAGTGTTGCAATTTTGTGCGCAGCCCTTGCACATTATATTGCAGGATCTCTAGATCTTTAGGTTCTTGGAATTTGCTGATACTACCGTGGTATCTATGGAGTCTGATGAACACGCAATGGAGTTGCAATTGATGTAGATCTTAGTGGACCTGAAATTGATTCATCAAAGTCGCTTTCAGACGAGCTGGACTGTTTTTTTAGGGGAGTGTCTCCTGCCCTGCGTTCTTGTAGGTGAGGATATTATATTTTCGAAGTACTTGAGCTTGTGCTCAATTGTCTTCCGAGTCTCTGTGGTTTGCTTCATACCGTGTATCGACAGTGGACTTTTAACCAATTCCGTGACCAAAGTTTTGAGCATTGGCCAGAGAGCGTCCAGTTGTGCGAGAGCACTATTACTGTTGTGCAGGTTTGGGGCCTGACTACTTTTTAACCCTTCTCAGTGGACACTTTGACACTGGAATTGTTACTCTTTCCCTTATTGCCCCAAGTGTGCTTCTGGGTGCAATGGGCGGGCGACTGCTTTGAACAGGTTTCTTGTGGCCCCCAAGTATCTCTTTGTCTTGGATGGAGGCCTTCACACATGGCCGATGGTGAAGGGCCGTGTTCCCCCCCCCCCCACCTCTACCTGAATAGGTACACTCCACGCGGTTTTAGTGGGCAGGGGAGCTAGTATAAGTTTTGGTGGGGGCTTCGGCTCCGCTGTAGGCGTGGTGGGGATAGTTTGAAGCCTTTTGAGCCTTTCAGGGCATTTCAAGTTCCAGGCGGATGTGTCTTGGAGCAATTTGGGCACTTTGTTTGGACAGGGTGGTTTGAAAAAAAGACAATAACAAAGATGACAATTTAAAAAAAAAACTTTTGAAAGGAAAAGCAGAGCTATAGTACGCTTTGGTAGTTGGATGAGACTATACTTTATATTCTGGTTATTCAGCTGTTATCCCACAGTCATCCAGGAAAGAATTGAGGTGTGCCTCAGTTGTTATTACATAAGCTTTTCCAGTGTCAATCTTCCAAGCTCTAATTTTAAAATCTCCCACAAAACAATGTTTAATTCAGGGGATTTTTTGCAGATAACAAACAGTTTAAATAGAGTTTTTGTCTGAACTTTGTCAAACATTCATTCACATAAACAGTGGGTTTACTAAAGACTGCGGCTCTGATATGGTCTGACTTGAGGGAGTAGCTATCTAATTTAACACAAATTTTCCTGTTATTTGTACCAGATGATTTGGTACCCACTCTATAGGCTGATTTGATGTCACTTGCTTGGATTGAATAACTCATCTTATTCCGCAATTCCTGGATCACGATCGCAGCACAGTCTTCTCCGTCAGTTTCTTGAGGAAAATCAAGTGATGAGATAACAAAAGAATCAAGGAGCTTATGTTGGTCTGTTTCGTCTTGGGTAACAGTGTGTTGCTGTTGTAGGTTGATTGTTAAGTTCGTTCTCAAACTTTTGTAACATTTCTTCCTGTTTCCTTGTGGTTTCTGCTTGTTTAGGTTAGTAACTGTGTTCTTGAGAGAGGTTAATTCTTGTTCGAGGAGATCGACTCTGGCAGACAGATCTTGATTATTCCTGAGCATTGCTATAGCTTCACCTTGCAGGTTCATTATTATAGCCGACTGATCTTGGATTACTGACATTTGGTCTTCATGTATTGGTGATAATAACTTGAGCCAAGGGTTATCAGCAAAGCGCTTGAAGTCGCAACAAGGGGCCGTATCTCGTTTAAGTTTCTCCATATGGTTATATAATTGTTGCATGCTCGTGTCGATGACGTCGCTCCTCACAGCTGAGATGATTTGTTGTTATTGTCGAGGGATGGTACTCCCATCCTCCCCCTCCCGAGGGGAAGACTAGCCGCACTATTCCTGTTGCTAACTTGGCTATTGGTTACAGACGGAATAACTTGAGCAGATGGGAGATGAGGAGTGTCAGAAGGCTGTTGGCAGGGACTGGGAGGGAAGTAACAGAAGTTGTAGTTTGATATGTGATTGGCAATAGAGGGGATGATGTTCAGAGAAGAAAAGTACGGAGTACTTAGGGTTTGGATAGTTCAGGGTCTTCAATCTGGTCAGAGCTTCCGTTTTCTGTATCAGTCAGGATTGGGTTCGTTGGAAGTTCTTGGGGGTATTACAGTATTTTCAACAGCTTTATTTATTTACTTTATTTTATTTATTTAATACAAAAATAACCTTGCTTCCTATGGTTTATGATCGTACATAGCATTGATGTTTATTTCATTCTTGTAAAGCCACTAACACGCATAGCGTTTCGAGCAGGTCTTTAATCTACCAAATAATTTTGTGTAGATAATTTCTAGCAAAATTGAAAAAAATTAACAGGTTCATTGTAAGAATTTGACAAAGATTAGTAGGTACATTAACGTAATATTTGAGGGTTATCAACAGGTACATTGTACCTGAGATATTTCAAGATATAATGCAGTAAAATATGTGTTCAATATGACAACTATGATATAAGATCAAGAGATTCAACTTCAGCACCTAAATACAACACATAACTAAGAAAGTCTCTAAAACAGTTGGTATCCTCTCCAAAATCAGATATTATGTACCTAACTCTCCTCTCATCTCACTATATTATGCACTAATCTATCCCTATCTTAATTATGGTATCTTGCATGGGTTTCAACCACTGAAAACCACCGCAAGTCCATCATCACCCAGCAAAAATCTGTTATCAGAATAATAACAAACTCTGCTTTCAGACAACACTCAGCCCTCTTGTTTAAATCCCTAAACATGCTAAACATAAACTCACTCCACACATTCTCTTGTTTCAATTACATTTACAAAACCCTATTCTTAAATGCAAACCCTGCTCTGAAACTCTTCCTGGATAGATGCAATAGGACCCATTCTCACCACACCAGAAATAAATGTATCTTTGATATCCCCAGAGTCAAACTTAATCTGTGTAAACACTCTATGCAAATAAAGGGACCTAGTCTATGAAACTCATTTCCTAATGAATTGAAACGCTATCCAACTTTTGCCTCATTCAAAAACAATACTAAAAAGTACCTAATTTCATCTTCATAGTTTCCTACCTTGTGCTTACAATTGCACTGTATCTAGTGCTATCCCAATCTTTATGTACCTAATCTAAACCACTTTACCATTATGATCAATGCTGTCTTATTATATGTACTATCAATATGTTGTATTATGCCTATTAATCTTTGTTATATTATCAATCAAGCTGTCAATGCAATCAATACCGATGTACTCTAATGTTACCTACTAATCTCTCTCATCTCATTTTTTTTTTGCAATGTACCTGTTATCTTTTATAAATTCTGCTAGAATTTACCTACTTAAAATTATGTTATATTAAAAACCTGCCGAAATGCTGCTTGTACTAGTGGCTTTACAAGAATGTAAATACTATGTATCCTCACAAACCCAATGTACCTTCATGTATATAAATGAATACATAAATAAATAGATAGATGATTTATTTATTTATTTATTTATTTATTTATTTATTTATTTATTTATTTATATATATATACAAGAAGGTACATTGGGTTTGTGAGAATACATTGGATAGTACAGTATTTACATTCTTGTAAAGCCACTAGTACGCACAGCGTTTCGAGCAGGTCCTTAATCTAGCAGATAATTTTAAGTAGGTAATTTCAATCAGAATTGATAAATGATAAAGATACATTACAAGAGAAAAATGAGATGAGAGAGATAAGTAGGTATATTAAAGCACATTGTTATATTAAAGCTCTGATTAATTACATTGACAGCTTGACTAGTAATTTAAACAAGGTTAATAGACACCATACAGCAGATTGACAGCATATATAAGACAGCAATGATCACAATGGTAAACATGTTCAGATTGGGTACATAAAGATTGGGAGACTGGGTAGCAAAAGATACAGATAAACAAGATTTATTTATTTATTTATTTTATTTATGCATATACAAGAATGTACATAAGGAATGTGAGGATACAATTATGGTAATTACAGTCTTGTAAAGCCACTAGCACGCGCAGCGTTTCGGGCAGGTCCTTAATCTAAGAAAATTTTAAGGAGGTAAATACTTGCAAAATTTATAGACAAAAAAATGATAACAGATTACATGGAATGAAAAAAAAAAGATGAGAGAAAATTATAGGTACAGTATATTAAAGCACATAGGTAGCTATGATTGATTGCAATGACAGCTTAAAATGGTAGTTGACAACAAATTGGTAGGCACAATACAGCAGAAACAATATAAGATTGATTGCAATGACAGCTTGAATGGTAGTTGACAAAAATTGGTAGTCACAATACAGCATATGGCTAGCACATAAAAGAAGACAGCAATGAACACAATGATAAGGTTGTTTGATATTACATAAAAATTAGGAGATTGGGTACCACTAGGTACAGAGCAAATTTAAAGCTCAGTGTAGGAAACTAAATAGATGAAGTTAGGTACTTTTTGGTTTTGCTTTTAAATAAGGCAAAAGTTTTACAGTTTTTCAATTCACTAGGGAGTGAGTTCCATAGACTAGGTCCCTTAATTTGCATAGAGTGTTTACACAGATTAAGTTTGACCCTGGGGATATCAAAGAGATAT
This sequence comes from Procambarus clarkii, assembly GCF_040958095.1. Lineage (NCBI taxonomy): Eukaryota > Metazoa > Arthropoda > Malacostraca > Decapoda > Cambaridae > Procambarus > Procambarus clarkii. The sequence continues at coordinate 25,355,243 of NC_091197.1, forward strand.
TTACTTCTGGTGTGGTGATAATGGGTCCTATTACATCTGTCCAGGGAGAGTTTCAGAGCATGGTTTGCATTTAAGAACAGGGTTTTGTAAATGTAGTTGACACAAGAGAATGTGTGGAGGGAGTTAATATTTAGCAAGTTTAGAGATTTAAACAAGGGAGCTGAGTGTTGTCTGAAAGCAGAGTTAGTTATTATTCTGATAACAGATTTTTGCTGTGTGATGATGGGCTTAAGGTGGTTTGCAGTGGTAGACCCCCATGCACAGATACCATAATTAAGATAGGGGTAGATTAGTGCATAATATAGTGAGAGGAGAGCAGAGTTAGGAACATAATATCTGATTTTGGAGAGTATACCAACTGTCTTAGAGACTTTCTTAGTTATGTGTTGAATGTGGGTGCTGAAGTTGAGTCTCTTGTCTAGGAATAGGCCAAGAAACTTGCCATCATTTTTATTACTGATGTTAATGTTGTCTATCTGTAGCTGAATTGCATTTGATGATTTGCTTCCAAATAAGATGTAGTAAGTCTTTTCGATGTTTAATGTTAGTTTGTTCGTTGACATCCATAAGTGGACTTTTTTAAATTCATTATTCACAACATTATTTAGTGTATGTGGGTTGAGGTTTGAGTAGATAAGGGTAGTATCGTCAGCAAACAATATAGGTTTGAGAATATTAGAGACATTAGGCAGATCGTTTATATATATAAGAAATAGAAGAGGTCCTAAGATGCTAACCTGTGGCACTCCAACGGTAATTGGTAGAGTGGAAGAAGTTGTATCATTGATGGTTACATATTGGTGTCTGTCACTAAGATAGGATCGGATGTAGTCAAGGGCAAGGCCTCGGATTCCATAATGCTGGAGTTTAAATAAGAGGTAGTTGTGATTAACAGTATCAAAGGCTTTTCTTAGGTCAATGAAGAGTCCAATCGGAAACTCATTTTTGTCAAGGGCTGAGTAGATAATGTCAAGGAGACTAATGATTGCAACATTGGTACTCTTTTGGGACCGGAAGCCAAACTGGCAGGGGCTGAGTATGTCGAATTTTACGAGGTAGGAATAGAGCTGTTTGTAAATAATTTTTTCAAATATTTTTGATAGAATGGGTAGATTTGATATTGGTCTATAATTGTTTATGTCCGCCGGATTGCCTCCTTTATGGACTGGCGTTACTCTTGCTTTTTTGAGGATATCAGGGAAGGTGTGACACTCTATAGATTTGTTGAACAGTAGTGCTATGGGTGAGGCAAGGGCATGGGAGGCTCTCTTGTACACAATGGACGGAATTTCACTGGTGTTCCCTGCCTTGGTTTTTAGAGAGTGTATGATGGACACAACATCTGCCGGGCTGATTGGTGAAAGGAGAAGAGAGTTTGGATAGCTGCCTGAGAGATATGTGTTAATATGTGTCTGAGTCTGTGGGATTTTACTGGCAAGATTAGCACCAACCGATGAAAAGAAACTATTAAATTCATTTGCCATTTCTAAATCAGTTGACGGTATATCCCCATCCTTGTAGAGTTTTATTTGGTTATGTGAGTGTTGTTTAGTTCCTAGGATACTAGAGATAGTTTTCCAAGTGTTTTTCATGTTGCCTTTTGCTTCATTGAATCCATTCACATAATATGCAAGTTTTGCCTTTCTTATGATACTGGTAAGCATTGATGAGTACCTTTTAGCTACTTCCTTTGAAACTAGGCCAATCCTAACTTTCTTTTCATATTCATGTTTCTTGTTGATTGAGTTGAGAATGCCATTTGTGAGCCATGGATTGTTTAATCTTTTGTCAGTTACTTGCTTTGTAAGAAGGGGACAATGAAGGTTGTAGAGGCTTAGAGTTTTGGAGAGGAAGAGGTTAGCTAATGAATTTATATCATGGGTATTATTGAATTCAGAATCCCAGTTAATATTGTGAAGTGCCTCTGTAAGATTGTCTAAAGCTGATTCACTGTGTAGCCTAAATGAAAATTTCTTGCTTTTTGGTGGTGTTATGTCCATGTTCGCTATGAGAAAGGTAGGATAGTGGTCAGTTGTTCTGTCGTAGATTATACCAGATACAAGGGGAGCTGTTATGTTTGTCCATATGTGGTCCAAGGTAGTGGCTGATGTTTGAGTGACTGGGGTAGGTTTGGTGATAGTGGGGATTAGCATACAGGAGTTCATGCTGTTAAGGAAATAGTCAACTTGAGAACAGTTTTGTTGACCCAGGTCAATATTAAAGTCTCCTCCCAGAATGATGTGGTTTTTGTTGAGATTGTTGTTTATAATAAGATTCCTTAGGTTGTCTGAGAAAGAAGCTATGTTAGTATTAGGAAATCTATAGATGGCTCCAATAGTCAAAGAGGATTTAAGGGATTTAATTGTAAACTGAGCAAAAGTATATTCACAGTAGTCATCTCTGTCACTAATAACACTGTTGCAGATAAATGTATCTCGGTAATATATAGCTGTGCCACCACCTTTTTTATTAGGCCTACAGTTATGAATGGCTTTATAACCAGCTAAGTTGTAGAGTTGGGTATAGTCTTTATTTAGCCAAGTTTCTGTTAAAATAATGAACGATAGGTTTGTACCTAGTGCTGTGAGTAGTGCATTTAAATCGTCAAAATGTTTACCAAGTGATCTAACATTTTGGTTATAAACTGATAGATAGGTGCTATTTTGGAGTTTGTTTTTAGCCTGGTGTGCTGTGAAATACTTACAAAATACTTACAATACTTTACATTTATAAACACCATACAACAGATTGGCAGCACATATAAGAAAACAGCAATGATCACAATGGTAAAGATGTTCAAATTGGGAACATAAAGGTTGGGAGATTGGGTAGCAATAGATACAGTGCAATTTTAAGGCAAAAAGTGAAAAACTATGAAGATGAAATTAGGTACTTTTTAGTATTGATTTTGAATGATGTAAAAGTTGGACAGCTTTTCAATTCAGTAGGGAGTGAGTTCCATAAACTGGGTCCCTTTATTTGCATAGAGTGTTTACACAGATTAAGTTTAACTCTGGGGATATCAAAGAGATATTTATTTCTGGTGTGGTGATAATGGGTCCTATTACATCTGTCCAAGAAGAGTTTCAGACAAGGATTTGCATTTAAGAACAGGGTTTTGTAAATGTAGTTGACACAAGAGAATTTGTGGAGTGAGATTATGTTTAGCATGTTTAGGGAGTTAAACAAGGGGGCTGTGTGTTGTCTGAAAGCAGAATTTGATATTATTCTGATAGCAGATTTTTGCTGGGTGATGATGGACTTGAGGTGGTTTGCAGTGGTTGAACCCCATGCACAGATACATAGTTGAGATAGGGATAGATTAGTGCATAATATAGAGAGATGAGAGCAGAGTTAGGAACATAATATCTGATTTTGGAGAGTATACCAACTGTTTTAGAGACTTTCTTAGTTATGTGTTGTATGTGGGTACTGAAGTTGAGTCTCTTGTCTAGGAATATGCCAAGAAACTTTCCATCATTTTTAATGCTGATGTTTACATTGTCAATCTGAAGCTGAATTGCATTTGTAGATTTGCTTCCAAATAGGATGTAGTAGGTCTTTTCTATGTTAAGTGTTAGTTTGTTGGTTGACATCCATAAGTGGACTTTTTTTAGTTCATTATTAACAACACCATTTAGTGTATGTGGGTTGAGGTTGGAGTAGATGAGGGTAGTATCATCAGCAGTATGATAGCAATAATTACAATGGTGAAGTTGTATGGCTCAGGTACAAACTGTACTTGTGGTCTATCTCGAACCCATTGATGATGTGACGACTTATACTGAATTTTGTAACAAGCTCATCAAGATTGTAACTTGCTTAGCTAAATAAATTGTAGGGTTCAGTCCCTGAGCCCATTATGTGCCTCTGTAACCCTTTCTGCTAACGCTCACAAGTTGGGTATGGGGTGCATAATAAATGAACTAAACTAACTTAGGTACATATATTTGAAGATTAGGTAGCACTAGATACAGTGCCAGTTTAAAGCACTAGGTAGGAAACTATGAAGATGAAATTAGCTACTTTTTGGTTTTACTTTTAGCTACTTTCAATTTTTTCAAAGATTTTCTTTGAATAAGGCAAAAGTTGGACAGCTTTTTAATTCGGCAGGGAGTGAGTTTCATAGACCAGGTCTCTTTATTTGCATGGAGTGTTTACACAGATTAAGTTTGATTCTGGAAATATATAAGATATATTTTTTTATTGTGTGATGATTATGGTTTCTATTACATCTGTCAAGGAAGTGTTTCAAATGAAGAGCCCAATCGGTAACTCATTTTTGTCAAGGGCTGAGATGATTATTCAGGAAAAGTACATACATAGTTGAAATACAAACATAATGTTGGATTTATAGATAGAGCTAGTACATACAATATCTAAAGCCACTAATACCCATCGCGTTTCGGGCAAGGTGTGAAAAAACCCACTTAGACTAAAACTTAATAGTAATTGGGATTAGGTATAAATTGTGTTATAAAGAAGGAATAAAAAATAAAAAATGGAAGAACTTGGCAAAAATCAGCAATTGTACGAGTTGGAGAACAAACATCATTGTTTAACAAAAGCAAGACATGGGTTGACATATAGGGGGTAAGGAAGGTTACATAAAGTTAATTAAGTGCACTTCGTTTTACTCTTAAACTGGTTGAGAGAGGTACAGCCTTTGACATGATTGGGAAGACCATTCCACATTCTGGGTCCCGTAATTTGTAGAGCATTTCTAGTTTGGTTAAGTCGCACTCTTGGAATATTAAATAGGTATTTGTTTCTGGTGTGATGCCTATGAGTTCTGTTACAACCCTCTAAGGTCAGGGTTGACATTGCAGTTCAGAGATTTAAATATATAGAGTACGCATGAGAGGATGTGCAGGACTTAATATCTAACATATTCAATGATTTGAGTAAGGGTACCGAGTGCTATCTGGGGTCAGAGTTAGATGTTGTTCTAATAGCAGCTTTGTGTTGAATAATTAGAAGACGTAAATGATTTTATGTAGTAGAACCCAAACACAAATACCATAATTGAGATATGGATAGATGAGAGAGTTATAGAGTGTCACCAGGACAGGGCGAGGTACATAATATCTGATCTTAGAAGGAATGTCAACAGTTTTAGAAACTTTTTTTGATATATTTAGAATGTGTCCATGGAAATTCAGTTTGTTGTCGATGAGAACACCAGGAATTTTCCATCTACTTTGTTACTTATTTGGATATTGTTTATTCTTTGATTAATTTGATTTGAGGATTTATTGTTAAACAAAATATAGAAAGTTTTGTCAGTTAAGGGTGAGTTTGTTAGCAGTTAGCCAAAGATGGACTTTATTTAGTTCAGTGTTCACTGTGACATTAAGAGCAAGAGGGTCAGGACTGGAGAAAATGAAGGTTGTGTCGTCAGCAAATAGAATTGGTTTGAGGTGTTGGGAGGCATTTGGAAGGTCATTAATGTAGATGCGAAAGAGGAGAGGGCCAAGTATGCGGCCTTGAGGAACGCCAATGTTGATGGGTGGGGGTGGGAGAAATTGAATTATTCACATGAACATACTGGAGCCTGTCAGTAAGGTAAGACTGAAGATATTGGAGGGAGAGACCTCTGACTCCATAATGATGTAATTTAAGAAGAAGGTTTGGTGGTTGACAGTGTCAAAAGCCAATTATATATCAGATTATATCAAGCAGACTAAAAATTGCATCGTTGGTACTCTTTTGGGAGCGGAAGCCAACTAACAGGAATTTAGTTTGTTGAATTTTACGAGGTAGGAGTAGAGCAGTTTGTAAATAATTTTGTCAAATATTTGTGATAATGGGTAAGTTTGATATGGGTTTGCAATTGTTTATGTCTGCCGGATTACCTCCTTTATGAACTGACGTTACTCGTGTTTTTTTTAAGGATATCAAGGGAAGGTATGACACTCTAGAGATTTGTTGAACAGCAGAGCTATGGGTGGCGCAAGGGTATGGGAGGCACTCTTGAATACCATAGATGTATTTCACTAATGTTCCCAGCTTTGGTTTTTAGTGAATATATTATGAACACAACATCTGTCGAGCTGACTGGTGAAAGGAGAAGAGAGTTTGGATTGCTGCCTGAGAGATATGTGGCAACATGTGTCTGAGTCTGGGGATTTTTCTGGCAAGGTTAACACCAACCGATGAAAAGAAGCTATTAAATTCAGTTGCCATTCCTAAATCTGTTGCAGATACATAACCATCCTTTGAGAGTTTTATCAGGTTATGTGAATGTTGTTTAGATTCTAGAATGTTAGAGATGTCTTTCCAAGTGCTTTTCAGGTTGCCTTTTGTTTCTTTGAATCTACTCTCATAATAGGAAAGTATTATGATCTTCTTATTATACTGGTAAGCATTGACGAGTACCTTTTAACTACTTCCTTTGTAACTAGGCCAATCCTAAGTTTTTTTTCCTATTCATGTTTCTTGTTGATTACTTTGAGTATGTCAAATGTGAGCCAGGGATTGTTTAGTCCTTTGCCAGTTACTTGCTTTGGGAGGAGGGGACAATGAGTGTTGTAGAGGCTTAGAGTTTTGGAAAGTAAGAGGTTAGCTAATGAATTTATATCCTGTGTATTATTGAATTCAGATTCCAAGTTTATATTGTGAAATGCATTTGTGAGATTGCCTATTGCTGCATCACTGTGCAACCTGAAGGTAAGTTTCTTGTTTTCTGGTGGTGTTATGTTCATGTTTGCTATGAGGAAGGTAGGCAAGTTGTTCTGTCAGGGATTATAACAGATGTAAGGGGAACTGTTATGATAGTCCATAAGTGATCCAAGGTAGTAGCAGATGTTTGAGAGATTCGGGTGGGCCTAGTGATTGTGGGGATTAGCATACAGGATTTCATGCTGTTTAGGAACTAGTCGAAGTGAGGGCTATTTTGTTGAGACAGGTCATTATTGAAGTCTCCCTCCAGAATGATGTGATTTTTGTTGAAACTATTGTTTATGATAAGAGCTGAACTAGATAAGATAAGATAAGATGAGATAAGACAAGATAAGATAAGATAAGATAAGATAAGATAAGATAAGATAAAGATAAGATAAGATATTTATTCAAGTAAAGGTACATACATTGAAAATTTGTTACAAAGTATGCAGCCCCAGCATGGAGCCCGTATCAAGTCAAGCACAAGATGAAGCTGGAAAAAATTCAGAGGTATGCCACTAGGCTAGTCCCAGAACTAAGAGGCATGAGTTATGAGGACAGAGTACGTTAACTGCACCTCACGTCGCAGGAAGACAGAAGAGCTGGAGGAGACATGATCACCACATACAAAATTCTCAAGGGGATTGACTGGGTAGACAAGGATGGATTATTTAACATGGGTGGTACACTCACAAGGGGACACAGGTGGAAGCAGAGTACCCAAATGAGCCACACAGACATTAGAAAGAACTTTTTCAGTGTCAGAGTAGTTAGTAAATGGAATGCACTAGGAAGTGATGTGGTGGAGGCTGACTCCATACACAGGTTCAAGTGTAGATATGACAGAGCCCAGTAGGCTCAGGAATCTGGACCTAGATTCCCGAAGCTCCCTTTATTTTTTCGTAAGTATCTGTGCTACGAAGGTTCCTAAGTACCAGCTAAGAACGCGCCAAAGGGCGATTCAGAAAAGTAAACTTACGAAGATTTTAAAGTAGTTCACTTAGGTCTCGCTAGATGTCACTAGGCTTTTAGTTTGGCCAATCAGTCAGAAGGTAACATTTTTCATCTTACAGCTGTAGCCAATCACGACGCTGGCATATCGGAGCTTATCCGTGACCACTTGCTACATATTTACGCCGAATTTTCTTATAAAATTAGTACATTTCGAAGTAAAACTATGTTTTTTCAACTTGTACAGTCAGCATCAACATTGTAGTATACAAATATGTTACATTTTTTGTTTACTTACGTAATTCAAATAGATAATGTATAGCTTTCATTGTCGCTCCCAAGATTTGAGAAGCGATGGTATTTAATTACTTATATATTTACCTAAATTTACCGAAGGGCCACTAACTATCTAGTTGCCTCGACGAAGACAAAAAACCGGGGGCTTGTTAGTCCCGCCAATTGTCCGAATGATATTTTCTAGCTGGATTTTGGCATTTACGCTTTCAGCAGGTAGGCGGTTCCATTAGTTTATTTATTTATTTGTTTATTTATATACAGAAGTAACATTGGGTTTGTGAGGATACATAGCATGTTATTTATTTTCTTGTAAAACCACTTGCACACGCAGTGTTTCGGCAGGTCCTTTATTTAACATATAATTTTAAGTAGGTAAATTCTAACAGAATTTATAAAATGATAGGTACATTTCAAGAAAAAATGAGATGAAATAGATTAGTAGGTATATTAAAGCACATCGGTAGTTCTGATTGATTGCATTGAACAGCTTGATTGGTAATTTAACCAAGATTAATAGGCACAATACAGCATATTGATAGCACATATAAGAAGACAGCAATGATCACAATGGTAAAGTTGTTTGGATTAGATACATAAAGATTGGGAGATTGGGTAGCACTAGATACAGTGCAATTAAAAACACAAGGTAGGAAACTATGAATATGAAATTAGGTACAGTACTTTTTTGTTTTGTTTTTGAATGAGGCAAAAGTCGGACAGCTTTTCAATTCATTAGGGAGTGAGTTCCATAAACTGGGTCCCTTTATTTGCATAGAGTGTTTACACAGATTAAGTTTGACTATGCGAATATCAAAAAAATATTTATTTCTGGTGTGATGATAATGATTCTTATTACATCTGTCCAGGGAGAGTTTCAGAGCAGGGTTTACATTAAGAACAGGGCTTTGTAAATGTACTTGACACAAGAGAATGTGTGGAATGAGTTCATGTCTAGCATGTTTAGGGATTTAAACAACGGGGGCTGAGTGTTGTCTGAAAGCAGAGTTTGTTATTATTCTGACAGCAGATTTTTCCTGGGTGATGATGGACTTGACGTGGTTTACAGTGGTTGAACCCCATACACAGATACCATAATTAAGATAGGGATTGATTAGTGCGTAATATAGTGAGATGAGATCAGAGTTAGGTATATAATATCTGATTTTGAAGAGTATACCAACTGTTTTAGAGTCTTTTTTGTTATGTGTTGTATGTGGGTGCTGAAGTTGAATCTCTTGTCTAGGAATAGGCCTAGAAACTTTCCATCATTTTTATTACTGATTTTAACATTGTCTATCTGAAGCTGAATTACATTTGTTGATTTGCTTCCAAATAAGATGTAGCAGGTTTTTTTTATGTTTAGTGTTAGTTTGTTGGCTGACATCCATAAGTGGACTTTTTTTTAATTCATTCATTATTCACAACATTATTTAGTGTGTGTGGGATGGGGTTTTTATAACCCTCAGGGGTAAAAACACCTGTTTTCAGTCCTACTTGAGTGGACATACTCTCCAACTCTATATCTGTGATTGCCCTGTTATCATTGACTTCAGACCAAATGGTATGAGGTACTTTGTGCTCTGTAATTACTTCATACACTCAGGAATATTGGAAGATATTCTAGTGCTGTACCTAGATTTTGCTATTGGGGGCTAATAGATCAGCCTTACATTTTTTGTTCTCTCCTGATTCCATGTATGACATCCGTCCTGTGAGGTGAGGATGTTGGATGAGCTTGTAGCTGGTTTTCGATCTACACTGTGTGGTAGATTATACAGAATAGGGAAGCAGCACATTGCTGTGTATACCTAAGCTTGTTAAAATATATATATATATATATATATATATATATATATATATATATATATATATATATAAATATATATATATATATATATATATATATATATATATATATATATACATGCGGAAAATCCACACAGAAATATGAAATGAGGTGAACGTTTCGGCTTTGTTAAAGCCTTTGTCAACACCAGACTGACTGAACACCTTCAGTCAGTCTGGTGTTGACAAAGGCTTTAACAAAGCCGAAACGTTCACCTCATTTCATATTTCTCTGTGGATTTTCCGCATAAAATGATCAGTGTTTTGTGATCGTCAATTGCATATATATATATATATATATATATATATATATATATATATATATATATATATATATATATATATATATATATATATATATATATATATATATATATATATATATATGACTGAAAACTCACACCCCAGAAGTGACTCGAACCCATACTGCCAGGAGCAACGCAACTGGTATGTACAGGGACGCCTTAATCCGCTTGACCATCACGACCGGACATAAGGTAGTGATAGCCGAAGCTATTTGAACCACTCCCCCGCTGGCACTCGGATGGTAATCTTGGGCATAGCATTTTATCAAATCACCTCATTCTTTGGGGCACACGTGAGGAACACAAATGCAAACAAGCCTGAATCCTATTCAGGCTTGTTTGCATTTGTGTTGCCGCCTCCCTCAGCTGTTTGCATTTGTGTTGCCGCTTCCCTCAGCTGTGCTGTAAGGTAGATAGGTATCAGCCAATGTAGATGCACACGTGTAGCCCCACACGACCTGTTTACCTTTCCTCCATGGCTGCAGGGTGACTCCATCTGGGCGTTTTTGGCTGTTGTCAGGCCTGGACAACTGAGGTGCTAGGCATCCAGCTGAAGCCAAACTTCTCTTGATGATGTCATTGACTGCTTCATGTCTGGCAATCTTTCCCTGTGTCTTACGACAGATGAGACCATGGCTGCCGTATTGGTCTGCCCGTGCATGGCCGCAAATACACCGGTGCTCGGTGGAGATAGGGGCGGCAAGTCGCAGAGCAACACCAATACTTAGGGTCCGATGGTCCAGGCGGGTGCCCAAGGCGGAATTAGGGACTGCCAACAGGAAGTCCCCGGCATGGGGCGCTTGCACAGCTAGAAGACGCGCTTTGTCCTTCCTGGAAGCTGCCTCCAGCAATGATGTGGCGATGTTCTCCACTATGGGGCTATCCCATTTGGACTGTTTGCAGTCATTTGGAAAAGTCGGTCGAGGATGAGAGTTGACAAGAGTGTCCCACTGACCGGCTCCTTCCGCAAATTTGGGATCATGAATCCCAATGGAGTCTCTTAGGTATTCCGGTAGTATTTCCTTAACTAATTCACCTGTTGCACTGGTCGAGGATAAGAATGCCGGCAATGCTAACTGTGTTGCCTTGCGAATACCTATACCCCCGAGTCAAACTGGGGGTGTTGCTTGGTCCCATTGGTCATCTTGCAGGGAGAGGTTTAACACTTTCACGGTTATTGACCTTAGGAGTGTGTCATATTCTGTTAATTTTGGGCTGTCGAAGGAGGGAGCACACCTTAGGAAATAGGTCAGTCTGGGCAAAGCCAGGCACCTTGTGAGAAGGTACAAAGCATCGTGGGCGTCCAAAGCCCCTATTCTTCCCTCCACCCTCCTCAGGTCGTTCAGCTCTTCCTCGAGGACTACCTCAATGGCGCTCGAGCCCAGAGGTGCCCCTAGCACCACACTGTCGGTGGGAGCGATCACTTGGGCTCCTGGCAATATGATTCGCACTGCATCTATGGTTGGTTGGCTAGATGAGATGATTTCACACTTTAATGGGTTTAGGGTGAGTCCTAACTCCTCTCCCTTAGATTTCACCAGCTGTAGATCTTCTAGCAGGGACTCCTGTGTCGCTGCCAGGGTGCCATCGTCCAGGAACCAGATGTTGAGTTCGCTGGTCAACCTGCTTGTGACCTCTTTAACAGCCATGCAAAAAAGAAAAGGGGCGAGTGGGTCTCCCTGCTGGACACCTTCTGCAGAAACAACTTCATGTTCCCCAAACAGCAGCGTCAATTCCCTACTGTACCCTGCCGAGACGAAGGGGACCCGCCCATGCAACCCACACGGCCTGGTCCTTAGAAAGGGCAAATAAACCTGGGCAGCTAGCTACTGCGTCGGAACACGCGCGACCGGGGACAGGCGCTGGGCACACGCTGGGCACTAGGGACATTCCTAACTAAAACAGGGCACCGCACACGCGGGCGTGGAGGGGAAACACAGGCAGGACTGTACCTTAGGATAATGGAGATGGGTCGGCTGCTCTGGAACGCCTATGGCTAAAACTGAAAACTTCACTCCATTAGGAGCCCCGTGTGGGCCGCCCTTGCAGGCGACAGGGGTGGCGTGGAAGGCCATGTCGAAGGCGCGTAGTCGTCTGAGGTACTGGCGTCGTAGTCCACGTGTAACGGATGGCGGCAGAGCGTTTTGTAGTGTATCTGGCGAGGTGGAGGCGAGCAAGAGCGCATATATATAGATATATATATATATATATATATATATATATATATATATATATATATATATATATATATATATATATAATATATTGTGACGGTAACGCGTTGGTGTTCGGCTGTTTAAGGCTAGGGGTATGGCCTCGTCACATAGTTATTAAAAAAATAGAAAAACTGGAACTTCGTCTGTGGTAAGGTAAGGAGAAGACACACAAAACACAAGTAAATTTTAACAATGAAATTTTAATTACGTTAAATAAATCAAAACATGAAAAAATGGACAAACAAATTCTTATAATAAAATCAATCAATCAAAATAATAAGAATAATTAAATGACACAATGAAAAGTTACGTTAAGATAAAATAACAAGAAGTGCAACACAAAATAAAGGGAAGGTGCTGGAATATTGGCTTTAAGCTACCACCTCTCTCAGTACACGCTAACGTCTAGCCGGGAGGAGTGATAACCACGAAAGCACTGAATATTCTGAGGTCTGAGGTCGTGGCGACCCCAGACATCAAGTAGTATGGGGGGGCGAGTGCAGTTGCAGCCAGACCGGCGACCAATCAGCGGAGCCGGTAGCGATCAACAGGTAGTTTGGCGGTTTGAGTCTGAACAGGTGTCTCTGGCTGCAACGTTTTGCGCTCTGGCAAACCTTGCTGGTGTTGTTGTCGTTGTTGGACATTTCTTCCATAGTAGTTTTATATAATTTCAACGACGTAATGGTGGAGGGAAGAGCAGGCTCAATCTCTTGAAGGAGATTATCGTCACAACTCTCCCCCGAAGCCTGCGGTTCTGGAAGAAGTACGTCGTTATGTGGTGGAGTAATGGATGGAGTCGCTTCTACTTCATAAACTCTGGAGAGATCATGGGCTAAGATGTTGTCAGACTCTTGGTATAGCGTGTCTCCAGGTTGAATTTCTGCAGTTAGCAAGCCCATAGTAGAAGACGTTGAGATGAGAAGTGGGCGTGCTGCAGGAGGTGTAGGGTGGTGTGGTCCGTGTTGATGGTGGACCGAGCACTTTTCAGGTGTGGAGTGAAGTGCTGAAGCTTCAGGATGAGGAAGAGTAGCTCCTTGCCAATTGTTCCGTAGATCCTTGTAGCAGTAGTTGCTGACAGGTGTATTCTTCTCGCCTCGTTGCTGCATCACGACACCACCATCGTCGGTACCATTGGCGTCGACATGGAGGATGAAGGGCTTATCTGACGAAGTGAGAATGGAATTAGAAGAGGGCAAAGGAGCACGATTATTATCCTGAAAGCATTTGGGAAGATCATTAAGGATTTCGGAATTAGAAAGCGCTGACTCCTTGTCAGTGCTTTCGGGAGGAGAAGCTGGGAAGGTCTCACTGTGGATGTAGGGTTCTGTGAAGGTAGAATAATTAGTCAAGACAGTGGGAGGAGTACCATTATATTGCTTCAGGAGGTTGACGTGGCACAGCTGGGTCTTCCGCCGCCTATCTGGAGTCTCTATTACGTAGTTGTTATTATTCCTGCACTCTTTGACGCGGTAGGGTCCTGAAAACCTGTTTTGTAAAAGTGAACCTGGGATAGGGAAATAGGCAAGGACGAAGTCTCCCGGCTTTAATTTTCTTACTTTGCTGGTCTGGTCGTAATGAGTCTTCATTCTCACCTGGGCTTTCAATAGATTATCATGGGCAAAGCGGTGGACTCTCTCTAGAATGTGTTGAAGGTTTTGAAGAAACTGGGGCACATTCTGATGCTCACTGAAGGTGGCATCTCTGAGAGAGTCTTTGAAAGCCTTAAGGGGAGTACGGCACTTACGGCCGTAGAGCATCTCATAAGGAGATACTCCTAGGGACTCATTGGGGAGACTTCTGAAAATACACATTATAAGGTCAATCTGCTTATCCCAATCCTTCGAGGTTTCACTACAAAACTTTTTCAAGAGTGCTTTGATGGTCTGATGACTACGTTCAAGAGAACCCTGTGAAGCAGGATGATAGGGGCTGGACAATACCTGTTTGATGTTGAACTCCTCCAGTGTCCTTTTGAAGAGATCACTGGTGAAGTTGGTACCACAGTCACTTTGAATCTCCCTGGGAAATCCGTATTGAGTGAAGATCTTCAATAGATGTTTTATAACCGTAGCAGCCGTGATGTTCTTCACTGGAACTGCTATGGGAAATCTGGTGGTAGGACACAGGATGGTTAGGATGTAGGCGTTACCTGAACTGGTCCGAGGTAAAGGACCAACACAGTCTATTATGAGTCTGTGGAAAGGTTCCGCAGGCACCTGTATGGGAATCAGTGGCGCTCTGGGAATGGAGATGTTCGGTTTGCCTGCCATCTGACATGTATGACACTGTTTTACGTACTGTTTGACGTTATTTACCATACCTGGCCAGTAGTAGTCTTGACGAATCCCATGGTAAGTCTTGTTGAAGCCGTAGTGGGAGAATGCTCCGTGGGCCAGGTGTAGAATAGTGGGCCGCAGGCTGGTGGGAATCACAAGTTGTTCGATGTTGGCCCAATCGTCCTCCTCCTTCAGTTTACTGGGTCTATATCTGCGGTAGAGCAAGTCGTTCTCTAGGAAGAACCCAGGAATACTGTCGGGTTGAGTCTCAGCCTGGAAAAACAATGGTGTTAAAGTAAGATCTTCCCTCTGCAACTTACGGAACTCCAACTTGGTCAGATGCGGGGGTAGTTTCTGAGGGTCTTGAGGGACAGCGGTAGCAGTAGAGTCAGCTGGCTGTGGACGTGCGGCTTGTGCACGGGTGGTCACGAGAACCGGAGGAGAAACTTCATCACTCTCTTGAACCTTTGCTGGAACATACTCTAGAATAGGGTTTATTGGCACAGAGTTACACACCTGGGGTTTGTCCATGACGATCAGGTTGGTCGGTTGCAGGTCTTCTGCCAAGTCGTTGCCTAGGAGAAGTTGCACTCCGGGCATGGGAAAAGGCTTTTCCCTGACGGCGACTTGGACTTCCCGTTCACGTAGGGACAATCCAGGTGGACTCTGGCGAGAGGGTATGGAGTGGTAGCAGTGAGGTCAGTGATGAAGACAGTTTCTCCGGTGTAGACGATGTTGGGCACAGCCGACTTCAAGATGATCGATTGTAGAGCCGCTGTGTCCCTCAAGATCTTTAATTTGAAACGTCCCTCCGGATTTGAACCGTTGGCAGAGACAGTTCCAGTATACAGGTGGTTACTGAAAAGAGAAAGATCATTAACATCAACACCAACATTCATCACAGGCTTACCGGACTTAGGAGGAGTTGGTTTGGGTTTTTGTTGGTCAGTGATTCCCTTGTATTGAGAATTACCACACTTGTCTATGGTATGTCCATAGAGTCTACAATACTTGCAGTACAGTTGTGAACCAGCTTGATCGGGGCTCACCTTCTCGTAACTGTACCACGACTTCTTACTGGAGGATGGTTCGGGTGTCAGCCGGTGGATGAGGCTGTAAGTGTCAGCCGACTTAGCACACTTCAGGTAGTCGGTTTCTTCTTTTTCTGCTAAGTAGAGGCGGACAGGAGGTGGCACACGTCTCAAGAATTCTTCAACAAGCATCAGGTTGACGAGTTCTGTAAAAGTAGAGACATGTGCTGCTTCCAGCCATTTCATGAAATACCTCCGTTTCGTGTTAGCAAACTCGAGGAAGGTAGTGGTACTTGCCTTCAGGTGGTCACGGAATTTCCTTCTATAACTTTCAGTAGAGAGGAGGTAGGCGTCCAACACTGCTTGTTTCAGAGTGTGGTAGTCATTCTCAGACGCCAAAGTACTGAGTGTGACTGCAGCTCTACCTGTAAGATGGACTCTGAGAAGTGTGGCCCATTGGTCGACAGGCCAACTGAGTTGATTAGCAAGGGTTTCAAAGGTGGTAAAGAACACATCAACTTCTGCTTCTACAAAGGATGGCACTTGCATGTGATATATTAAAAATGACGGGAAGATTGGCAGTAGCTTGCTGGCGTTGAGTGAAGTGTGAAGTTTCCAAGGCGATTTCGCGTTGACGACACTCTAGAGCCAGAGTCGCTTGTTGCTTGTCATGTTCGCGTTGTATCTCCAACTCGCGTCGTTTGGTTTCAAGCTGTACTCGTTCCCGCTCCTGGAGTAGTGCAACCTCACGTTCCTGGAGGGCGAGTCCACGTTCGTGTTCTTCTCTCCTCAAGGCAGCTTCACGTTCTCTGAGGGTGATTTCTCGTTCTTGTTCTTCCCTCCTCAAAGCAGCTTCGCGTTCTTGTTCTTCTCTCCTCAAAGCAGCTTCGCGTTCTTGCTCTTCCCTCCGTATGGCAGCTGTTCGTTCTTCAATCTTGGCCAGCTCTAGTTTGAGTTTCATCGTCGCCAAATCAGTTTTATCTGCAATATAGTAAGTTTCATGAGTTTCAGAGTCTATCTTACCTTGCTCTAAATAGTAATCCAGCAACAGGTTGTGTAGGTCATTTTTGTTGGCTTGGTAGGGAACTTCTAGTTGATACTCATGTGCAAGAGTTTGTAATTCAGTCCTCTTGGCACGACTTAAAGTCCCTATTTCACCTGTTGGATTTGCACGGAAAGTTTGGAGACGAAACATTGTGAAATTAGCAAATAAAGGTACACGAATATTCAATAGTGAATGTCAGAAACAGGACAACGTGGCAACTGGTACCTATCCTGTGTGATCTTTAACAATTAAAGTTAAGTAAAAGATGTTAAATGATTAAATTAAATCAAGGGCGCAGGAAATCTTGTACCCGGTACTCATGTAAGAGGATAAGGGCAAGAAAATCCTACTAACAAATGAAACAGAGTTTCGAGAACAAATGAAACAGTTAAATGCTTCAAAAGTAAAATTGGTAGTCCAAGGATGTAGGCATACCTTGCCACGTCTCTATAGGACATAAAGCAAGTTTTCCCTACTGAATTTAATATGATACTTACAGAATTAGCGAACTTTTGTGCTCTGAAAAAATAAGCTAATTCCCTACCGTTGTATGTATCATCATCTCTGACTGACGTGTAGGGGTGCGAGGTGTCAACTGGTGACGAGAACTGCTGCTGAGGTCCCAATTCAGCAACTAAAGTTCGAGCTAGAGGAACTATGGCCCTCTTTGTCCTCCTACAGTCAGATTGCAGAAGATTGGGTACTCTTGACCCGGGGCAGACCACAGTACCAGGGTACCAATATGATGATCTGTCAAAATGAGAAATATTCAAGGGACATAGATGGTAAACACGAGTAATAACACGGAGGGAGAGATGACCAATTAAGAGTATGACTGCGGCCTACAGTCACCACGTAATCCAAAGTTGTCTCACCTTATGTTACTCTCGTAATGCACAATACACCGCACCTTATAAAAAATGAAATTAAATATGAAAAATAGTAAAGCTACGTTAACAAAGTTAAATACGCTTACCATAAATTACCACTTGGCACCAGTACCTGAGTGAAGCTCCTAGGACAGGCCCCCATATAACTTGTGACGGTAACGCGTTGGTGTTCGGCTGTTTAAGGCTAGGGGTATGGCCTCGTCACATAGTTATTAAAAAAATAGAAAAACTGGAACTTCGTCTGTGGTAAGGTAAGGAGAAGACACACAAAACACAAGTAAATTTTAACAATGAAATTTTAATTACGTTAAATAAATCAAAACATGAAAAAATGGACAAACAAATTCTTATAATAAAATCAATCAATCAAAATAATAAGAATAATTAAATGACACAATGAAAAGTTACGTTAAGATAAAATAACAAGAAGTGCAACACAAAATAAAGGGAAGGTGCTGGAATATTGGCTTTAAGCTACCACCTCTCTCAGTACACGCTAACGTCTAGCCGGGAGGAGTGATAACCACGAAAGCACTGAATATTCTGAGGTCTGAGGTCGTGGCGACCCCAGACATCAAGTAGTATGGGGGGCGAGTGCAGTTGCAGCCAGACCGGCGACCAATCAGCGGAGCCGGTAGCGATCAACAGGTAGTTTGGCGGTTTGAGTCTGAACAGGTGTCTCTGGCTGCAACGTTTTGCGCTCTGGCAAACCTTGCTGGTGTTGTTGTCGTTGTTGGACATTTCTTCCATAGTAGTTTTATATAATTTCAACGACGTAATGGGGGAGGGAAGAGCAGGCTCAATCTCTTGAAGGAGATTATCGTCACAATATATATATATATATATATATATATATATATATATATATATATATATATATATATATATATATATATATAGATATATATATAGATATATATATATATATATATATATATATATATATATATATATATATATATATATATATATATATATATATATATGTTTCATTGAATATGACCGCATATTCTGTATTTATTATTTTCTGGTTTAGGGCTTCTATCCCTCTAACTAATTTCTTAGCATCAGGGCTTAATTGAAATAGGAGTTCTCCAAAACTCATTTTCGTACTTTTAAGGTGAAGAAAAGAAGTGCTTTACTCTAGAGTGTATTACACTTATTTGTATAATTTGCACGACGTTTCGAACCTCCATGGTTCATTCTCAAGTGAACAGATCTTACAATACTAGTTGATTTTATACCCGCATTAGGTCAGGTGATAATACAATGAAGGTGAAAACATGGGGGGATACATAAGGGATAAACATAGGGGCTGCAGAAGGCTTATTGGCCCATACGAGGCATCTCCTATCTAAATACAAAGATTAATCCAGTGTAATTGGCCTGTTATGTTGGACATTGTCTTCTGTGTTGGCATCGATATGTTCTTGTCTTGTCCTTACTCTCATGGTGGGTAGAGTAAATAGTTCCGTGATTTGGGTGTTCATGGTAGGTCGCTCTATTCTTATGTGAATTGCCTCAAGAATTTGTAATCTTCTTGAATCTTGGGTTTTGTCTATTATGCAAGTATTCTTGTTTGAACAAGAATACTTGCATAATAGACAAAACCCAAGATTCAAGAAGATTACAAATTCTTGAGGCAATTCACATAAGAATAGAGCGACCTACCATGAACACCCAAATCACGGAACTATTTACTCTACCCACCATGAGAGTAAGGACAAGACAAGAACATATCGATGCCAACACAGAAGACAATGTCCAACATAACAGGCCAATTACACTGGATTAATCTTTGTGTTTAGATAGGAGATGCCTCGTATGGGCCAATAAGCCTTCTGCAGGCCCTATGTTTATCCCTTATGGATCCCCTTATGTTTTCACCTTTATTGTCTTATCACCTAACCCAATGCGGGTATAAAATGAACCAGCATTGTAAAATCGCTTCACTTGAGAATGAACCATGGAGGTTCGAAACGTTGTGCAAATTGTATAAATAAGTGTAAGACATTCTTTAGTAGATCACTTCTTTTCTTCACCTTAAAAGTACGAAAATGAGTTTTGGAGAACTCCTATTTCAACTAAGCCCTGATGCTAAGAAAATAGTTAGAGGGATAGAAGCCTTAAACCAGAAAATAATAAATACAGAATATGCGATCATATTCAATGAAAATATGTATATATATATATATATATATATATATATATATATATATATATATATATATATATATATAGAACTGGAAAATATATATATATATATATATATATATATATATATATATATATATATATATATATATATATATATATATTGGTGCGAACAAGCCTGAATGGTCCCCAGGACAATATGCAACTGAAAACTCACACCCCAGAAGTGACTCGAACCCATACTCCCAGGAGCCATGCACTGGTATGTACAAGACGCCTTAATCCACTTGACCATCACGACCGGACATAATGAGGTGATAGCCGAGGCTATTTGAACCACCCACCGCCGGCACTCGGATAGTAATCTTGGGCATAGCATTTTACCAAATCACCTCATTCTTTGGGGCACACGTGAGGAACACAAATGCGAACAAGCCTGAATGGTCCCCAGGACAATATGCAACTGAAAACTCACACCCCAGAGTGACTCGAACCCATACTCCCAGGAGCCATGCAACTGGTATGTACAAGACGCCTTAATCCACTTGACCATCACGACCGGACATAATGAGGTGATAGCCGAGGCTATTTGAACCACCCCACCGCCGGCACTCGGATAGTAATCTTGGGCATAGCATTTTACCAAATCACCTCATTCTTTGGGGCACACGTGAGGAACACAAATGCGAACAAGCCTGAATGGTCCCCAGGACAATATGCAACTGAAAACTCACACCCAGAAGTGACTCGAACCCATACTCCAGGAGCCATGCAACTGGTATGTACAAGACGCCTTAATCCACTTGACCATCACGACCGGACATAATGAGGTGATAGCCGAGGCTATTTGAACACCCCACCGCCGGCACTCGGATAGTAATCTTGGGCATAGCATTTTACCAAATCACCTCATTCTTTGGGGCACACGTGAGGACACAAATGCGAACAAGCCTGAATGGTCCCCAGGACAATATGCAACTGAAAACTCACACCCCAGAAGTGACTCGAACCCATACTCCCAGGAGCCATGCAACTGGTATGTACAAGACGCCTTAATCCACTGACCATCACGACCGGACATAATGAGGTGATAGCCGAGGCTATTTGAACCACCCCACCGCCGGCACTCGGATAGTAATCTTGGGCATAGCATTTTACCAAATCACCTCATTCTTTGGGGCACACGTGAGGAACACAAATGCGAACAAGCCTGAATGGTCCCCAGGACAATATGCAACTGAAAACTCACACCCGAAGTGACTCGAACCCATACTCCAGGAGCCATGCAACTGGTATGTACAAGACGCCTTAATCCACTTGACATCACGACCGGACATAATGAGGTGATAGCCGAGGCTATTTGAACCACCCCACCGGCCGGCACTCGGATAGTAATCTTGGGCATAGCATTTACCAAATCACCTCATTCTTTGGGGCACACGTGAGGAACACAAATGCGAACAAGCCTGAATGGTCCCCAGGACAATATGCAACTGAAACTCACACCCCAGAAGTGACTCGAACCCATACTCCCAGGAGCCATGCAACTGGTATGTACAAGACGCCTTAATCCACTTGACCATCACGACCGGACATAAAGGGTGATAGCCGAGGCTATTTGAACCACCCCACCGCCGGCACTCGGATAGTAATCTTGGGCATAGCATTTTACCAAATCACCTCATTCTTTGGGGCACACGTGAGGAACACAAATGCGAACAAGCCTGAATGGTCCCCAGGACAATATGCAACTGAAAACTCACACACCCAGAAGTGACTCGAACCCATACTCCCAGGAGCCATGCAACTGGTATGTACAAGACGCCTTAATCCACTTGACCATCACGACGGACATAAAGGTGATAGCCGAGGCTATTTGAACCACCCCCCGGCACTCGGATAGTAATCTTGGGCATAGCAGTTTACCAAATCACCTCATTCTTTGGGGCACACGTGAGGAACACAAATGCGAACAAGCCTGAATGGTCCCCAGGACAATATGCAACTGAAAACTCACACCCCAGAAGTGACTCGAACCCATACTCCAGGAGCAGCAACTGGTAACAAGACGCCTTAATCCACTTGACCATCACGGCCGGCAAAAGGTGATAGCCGAGGCTATTTGAACCACCCCGCCGGCAACCGGATAGTAATCTTGGGCATAGCATTTTACCAAATCACCTCATTCTTTGGGGCACACATGAGGAACACAAATGCGAACAAGCCTGAATGGTCCCCAGACAATATGCAACTGAAAACTC
>NC_091197.1:25377676-25385176 GCF_040958095.1 Procambarus clarkii
AATCTTTGAGAATTCTTTGGAGACAGCTCCTAACCTATAGTTCTTCTCAAAGTCATGTTTTTCATTATTAGATTTAAGTATACCCTTTATAAGCCATGGATTGTTTAACCTTTAAGTAGTGACTTGTTTCGTTAGCATTGGACAGTGGGTGTTATAGAGGCTCAGAGTTTTCTGAAGAAATGTTTGAACTGCTAGGTTAATGTTCATTATGTTACCTAATTCAGTCTCCCAGTTGATATTAGCAGCAGCAGCAATAAAATTGCTTATAGAAGTTTCATTGTGCAGCCTAAAACTTATCTTCATTGTAATTAGAGATAGTTTATTAATGGGGGTTAGGAAAAATGTGAGGTAATGGTCTGTGGTCTTATCACTTCTTATCCCTGAAGTAAGTGGAGTGGTTATGTTAGTCCAGATGTAGTCAAGAGCAGAGACAGTCGAATCAGTTATTCTAGTAGGTCTAGTGATTAAGGGTATAAAGAAGCAGGAATTCATACAGTTGAGGAAACTAGCAGCATGAGGGTTATCAGACTCACAGAGGTCAATATTAAAGCGACCCCGAATTTATTAGATGGTTTTTGTTCAGTCTGTTAGCTAGTATTAGATTTCTAAGGTTAGAATTGAATTCAGACACATCAATGTTAGGAATTCTGTAGACTGCTCCCACAGCCAGGACAGTCTCGGCACCCTTGACTCTGAAACTAGTAAAGATATACTCTCCACAGGAGTCTCTAGTTCTAATTACTTTTAAGCATGTCAGCTCTTGGTGGTAGTTTAGAGCAGTACCATCACCTCTCTGAAATGATCGACAGTTGTGAATTGCTGAGTAGTTTGGAGTTGTAGTTAAAGAGTTGTATAGTATCCTCTTTAATCATGTTTCAGTATGTATAACAATGGAGAATTTGTTGTCAACTGTTTGAATTAGGGCACTAACATCATCAAAGTGTTTGCTTAGAGATCATATATTCAAGTTAATTACAGAAACGTTGTTGTTATGTGTTAGAACATTGTTTACATCGTGTGCTGTATAATACCTGAAATTTTGATAATTAAAGTGATGATTGTCATTGATAACAGATAAGAGGTTTAGTTGGGGCCTATACAAGTTTGCATAAGAGGGATTATTGACTAAAAATGACAAAAAATGTAATTATAAAAATATCTGATATAAAAAATATACAAAACTAAACAAAAAGGGGTTGATTGCTTTAAGGGGCTCTCAGGTACACTGAAAGTAATAATTTGCACTAGGAGATACAGGCAAAGCCAGGGGAATAATGGAGCAAGGAAGAATGGAGAGGCTAGGCAGCCTAGGCAACAAAGAAAAATAATTTGAATATTAATTCTAAAGTAATATAATCTTAATGATAATGAACTATAAATAGCTTAGTTATAATCCTATAATTTGTTTGAACTTAAGAAAATAAAAATTAATTCAATTAATTAATTCCAAAAGATGACCAATATAAATCAAATTTACTTTATTTAGATGACTAGTATAATTCAATAGTTTATTTTACTAAAGTAATTACACTATAGTTAATTTCTAAAGTTACACTATGACAAAATGAGGTAGATTACTTTGAGGTACACAGCTACACTGAAAGTAATAATTTACACTAGAGAACATAGGCAAAGCCAAGGCACATTGGAGCAACTAGGCAACCTAGCTAAGAATGAAAGTCAGGTTACCTAGCCTGTACTTGGTGACAAGGGGGTTAAATAAGAAGAGGCACAAGTGAAAGGGTTATGTCAGGACAGTCTGGCCTGGCTAAGTGATAGGGTTAGCCAGGTCAGTCAAAGCACACTGGTTGAGAAATGTTTTGAGGGTATCCTCATATGAGATTGTGAACATTTTACCTGAAGGAAATTTTCTCACTTTTATCATGCAATCTCTGACAAAGCACTGATGGATCATCCTGGTTTATTTTCCGGATTTGTTGCAGGCGGTAGAGAAGTCCCTGCCTTTTTTTGGTCAAGCACTCGATGATGTAAATTCCATTTTAATGAGAATACTGGGGAGCCAGTCGGCCGAGCGGACAGCACGCTGGACTTGTGATCCTGTGGTCCCGGGTTCGATCCCGGACGCCGGCGAGAAACAATGGGCAGAGTTTCTTTCACCCTATGCCCCTGTTACCTAGCAGTAAAATAGGTACCTAAGTGTTAGTCAGCTGTCACGGGCTGCTTCCTGGGGGTGTAGGCCTGGTCGAGGACCGGGCCGCGGGGACACTAAAGCCCCGAAATCATCTCAAGATCACTTCAAGATACCGCTGACTGAACAAGATCAGATTTTATAACAATACGATTCTCTCCTTCACTTTCCACATGAATGACTGAAGACGACTCAATTACAGAGTCCAACAACTTTTGCTGGTCTTGTTCATCCTGGGAGATAGATTGTTGAGCGGTTAAGTTACTGACAGAAGTATTAATTTTTTCAAGACCTTCCTCTTGTTGTTTGATAGATTCATTGGTTTTCAAACACGTATTTTCATCACGGAGACGGTTTATGTCATGCTGGAGTTGATGTGGTTAGCTTGACTCGCTCCAACCTCCTCGCGAAGAAGGGTTGTTTCCTGTTGCTGTTGATGTAGGTTTCGTGCGGGTTAGCATGATCCTCACTTTGGAGGCTCTGAATTACCGTAATGTGAGCCTCAACGACTAGACACGGCTTTTCCAACTACTGATTCTCACCCCAGTTAGCGAATTCCGGCGAGGGACCGGCAGCATGCCTGAAGTGCGAGAAGTGGGATGTTAGCGAGGAATTTGCAGGTGACTGAGAGGACACAATCCCCTAGTTCAGTGAAGGGTTTGAAGGGAGAGCAGCGCCGCCACAGGCCCCTGGGGGGCATAGAACGACGACTGTCAGTGTTGTTCAGGATGTGGGCCTTGTTTGGAGATGTGAAGTTCTTTTTTCCCTCGGCAACATGTTGAACATTAAGAGTTCCTGATGTAAAGTCAGGTTCGTTCTCGACTCATAATCGACAATTTTGCTTTCGAATCCCGAGCGGGACAGAAATGGTTGGGTACATTTCCTTTCACCTAATGTCTCTGTGCACCTAGCAGTGAGTAGGTACTCAGGAGTTAGTCAGCTTGTTGTGGGGTTGCATCCTATGGGGGAGGGTCAGTAATTTGACCTTGGTGGGGGGGGGGGGAGAACCAAGATAAAAGCCAAATATGTATGACTACACTCTGGCTTCCTGTCCCTCGACACAATGAATTATTTATATAAATTATATGTAGAAGTATCTTGTATGGTGGGGGTGACGTGATATAATAATCCCTAAGAAGAGCCCTACGTCCGATTCTGGAAGTGAGCTCAATATCTGGTTCCTGCATGATGGCACTCAGGCAGTCACACAAGACCTGCAGCAGGTGAAGTCACAGAGGGAGACTGTGGGCCTCGTTCTTAACCCCATCCAAGAGCGAAGTTATGTCATCCTCTGACGTAGTCATTAATGCAGTGAAATCAGTTTTACCAGAAGCCTCAGTCATTGAAGCACCACTCGGAGCACCTCTGGGCCACAATGCCATTGTTGCGGTCCTTGAAGAAAAGTTTAATTACCTAAAGTGGATGGAAGAGAGAATAGGGGACTTGGACTCCCATGATGCCCTCCACCTTCTCACAAAATGCCTTACCTTACCCTGGTTAACGTACTTTTTAAGTTGAGCACACACTTTCGGCAACCTACTACTAAGTCAATATGATGAGCTCCTCAAGTCAATATTCAGGAAGGCACTCAACCTAGATTGAGATGAGAGTCAGTGGGACGAAGCAGCACTGCCAGTGAGATTTGGGGGAATAGTCATACGAAAGGCAACCGATGTAGCACTTTTAGCGTTCTTATCCTCATGTACAGTAGATGTGGTGTTCTGTGTTGGGGAAGTTTTGGTTGTAGGGTTGATATAAAGCTATTGCTTGGTTACTGACTTTAATAGTTATAATGATACATGACTAGCAGCGTCCAAGCTTGGCGGGCGTCCTGTACGCTCTCTGTTGTTTACATACTGCTGGTGTATGAAACACAGCGCATCAAACAGATGGTAACGTTTGCTATCAACATGACAGCCCTCCTTTTCTTTAAAAAGAATGAATACAGGATGTCTACCATACTTGTAGCACAAAGCAAAGTTATTGACACAAAGTAAATTATTAACATATCAAAACATGTTGCATACTTTTTACATTGATTAAGCACACAAAGAATTTAAACAACTTAATTAATCTTTACCACACAGGATTTCAATGATAAAAAATACAAATGAAATGTTACATAAAAATGAAAGAAACTGTAATGCAAAGTTACAAAATATTGAATGAGAGACCTGCATTATTCAAACAATATTATTATTATTTTTTTTATTTATATATACAAGAGTTCTTACATTCTTATATAGCCAATAGCACATGTAGCGTTTTGGGCAAGGCCTTAATCCTATGTTCCCTGGAATACGACCACGCGAAGAATCGATTAAGAACCAGGTATCCATTTTACTGTTGAGTCAAACTGAGGCTACATTTAAGGATTTGCGCCCAGTAAATCCTCCCCGGCCAGGATACGAACCCAGGACAAAGCGCGCGCGAAACGCCAGGCAAGCGTCTTAATCACTACACCACGGAGGCAGTTATTAAATTTAATTTAGTATAATAAGTAAATACCTTGCATTACATAGGCACACAATTAATCATCAAATCGTGTTGGGCGTTTAACATGACGTTTACGACGAGAATCCTTAAACACAAGGGGGCCGGCCGGCCGAGCGGACAGTACGCTGGGCATGTGATCCTGTGGTCCTGGGTTCGATCCAAAGGCGCCGGCGAGAAACATTGGGCAGAGTTTCTTTCACCTAGATACCTGTTACCTAGCAGTAAATAGGTACCTGGGAGTTAGTGAGCTGTCACGGGCTGCTTCCTGGTGTGTGTGTGTGTGTGATTTGGAAAAAAAAATAGTAGTAGTTAGAAACACTTGATTGACAGTTGAGAGGCGGGCCAAAAAAGCAGAGCTCAATCCCCGCAAGCACAATTAGGTGAATACAAGAATATCCTTTGATGAATTGTTTGTCGGGTTAAAACTCATTTTTTCTTTATCGTTTGTAAGACTTTGCACTTCATCAGTTTCTACACTAGTTGGAATCACTTTGAAATAAACTATATAATGTGTTATACTATGATCTATATTACTCGCTGTTACCATAGTTCCTTTTACACTAATCACTTTATATGGTTTTGTATCATATGGCATATCTAGCTTTCCCTCCTTTTTCTTTTTAACTAGAACAGTGTCCCCAACCTTAATGTATTGTTCCTTTGCACGTTGATCATGAGCAATTTTCATTTTGCCTTTGGCTAGTGCACCCATCTGAGCGAGACGTTTATCCCTTACTTAAGCTGGCATGACAGGTAGTGCGATCCTCATAGGACGTCCAAATAAAAGTTCACCAGGCGACTTGCCCAGTGTTCCATGCGGTATTGCACGGCAGTTCCCGAGAAAAGCATACATAGCCTGTTTACAGGATCGTCCTTCGGCATGAACACAGCGTACCGCGTTCATGAGTGGTTGCATGAATCTCTCAACTTCTCCATTTGCTTGAGGATGTAGTGGCATCTCACGGTGGTGTTTGAATCCAATATGCTCAGCAAAGTTGACGAAGTCTTGTCCATTGAATGGTGGTCCATTGTCCGTCTTGACAACTTCAGGAATGCCAAAATCTGAAAAGATCTTGTCGAGTTTCGGGATGACAGCCTTTGCCGATGTAGAAGTGACGATTTCTACTTCTGGATAACGTGAGTGATCATCAATGACTACCATCAAGTACTCTCCAGTTGGTAGTGGTCCACAGAAGTCCATCGATACTTCCGTCCATGGTGCAGCAGGAAGTGGTGAAGGTTGTAGAGGTGTTGGTCTTGAAATATCCACTGCAGCTTGGCAAGGAACACAGGCATCATGCACGTTCTTTGCTTGACGATCAATGCCAGGAAACCACACCCTTTCTAATAGCAGCTGTTTGGTCCTAACAAGACCTTGATGTCCTTGATGTGCAAGCTTCAGAGCACACTGCTGGAGAACTGCTGGAATGTTGATACGAGTATCTCGCAGCACGGTGTCGTGTTGTTTCGTAACACTTAATTTTGTCTGAATGCGTACAAGTGCTTTGAATGCATCTTGGCCAACTCCTTAGGGTATGATGAGTGGAAACTTTTTCCTTCTTCAATGCATCCACTGTTGCTTGCAGAGTTGGGTCCTATAGGGTCGCAATACGGATTTCATCAAGAGTGAGAGCCTTATTGGGACTGCATCACAGGTTACAGAGTGTACATATTCCTCGGCAACTTGCTGATTGCCCTCACCCGGCTTATACTTCACAGTGAAGTTGTATGGTTGCAGACGAACCATACAATGGGTTGCAGCCCATCTCTCAATGCGAGCTGGTGGTTTGTACTTCGGATTATTGAAGATGGTCTCCAACGGCTTGTGGTCAGTGACTATCGTGGTGAAGGGTGCACTAAGCAGACACACATTGAAGTGTTCACAGCCCCATACAAGAGCAAGAGCTTCCTTCTCTGTCTGACTGTAGCGTTGTTTAACATCTGTGAGAGAACGGCTGGCGTAAGCAATTATTACTCTGGAATCTGAGCAGAGACTCCTTTGCATTCCTACCAGCATGGAATGTAGTAATGAGCATTGCACTCTTGACTTAATTTCTGCAGTGAAAGTTCCAATCACAGCAAGGTTTGAAGCATAGGCAGTGGCTTTACCATTGTAGTTCTCAAGCTTTGGGAACTGTGTTTTAAATTTCTCATAGTGGCACTCAGCAGTGGTGTCAATGAGAACTCTGAGGCAAATACCAGCAATGTATACTACAGTCTCTGGGTTGTTTGGAAGATCATTCCATTCTGTGACTGCTTGTACTCCATAAGTATAATCACATTCACTGTCATCAGGGATTGGTTGTAATGACATGTTGTCTTGTACATTATTAACATTCTGGATATGAGGGGCAATATTGTGTTCACCACCTCGACCCCTAGGACCTGATCCTCGTACAGTACTTTTATTCACTGACTGTGGTTTCTTTAGTGCGGAACGTTACATAGCACCAAAATGACCTAGTTTTCCACAGTCATATCACTTCTTACTTTGAGCGGGACAAACATTACTTTGGTGTAAGTAGTCTCCTCCACAATTGTAACATTTTTGTTGACACCCTCTGATGTGGGTCGTTGTGACTGCTTGAGTCTTATTCTAGGACCCCAGTTGAGATGTGGTTCTCGGCTCAAATTTCTGTTGGGTTTGCCATGATACCTTCTATGATCACGGGGTTCTCCCTGAACCTTACGTACCTCATCACTGGCAGGATCGTTGTTGGCACTGTACTCCATGACACGAGCATCATATGCAGCATCTTCCACTCGATGAGCAATGTGCAGTATCTTTGAAAGAGAACTTTCATCATCAACAAGTTCTAGAGCTCTTCGACAAAGACGTGTACATGTGCATGTTT
>NC_091197.1:25390176-25492676 GCF_040958095.1 Procambarus clarkii
TTCTATGCCTACTATGCAAGGCCCGATTTGCCTAATAAGCCAAGTTTTCATGAATTAATTGTTTTTCGACTACCTAACCTACCTAACCTAACCTAACCTAACTTTTTCGGCTACCTAACCTAACCTAACCTATAAAGAAAGGTTAGGTTAGGTTAGGTAGGGTTGGTTAGGTTCGGTCATATATCTACGTTAATTTTAACTCCAATAAAAAAAATTGACCTCATACGTAACGAAATAGGTAGCTTTATCATTTCGTAAGAAAAAAGTTAGAGAAAATATATTAATTCAGGAAAACTTGGCTTATTAGGCAAATCGGGCCTTGCATAGTAGGCCGAGAAGTGCGTTCTGGCTACTAGGTACGACATATATATATATATATATATATATATATATATATATATATATATATTTATATATATATATATATATATATATATTATATATATATATTTTATATATATATATATATATATATAATATATATATATTTATATATATATATATTGTGACGATAATCTCCTTCAAGAGATTGAGCCTGCTCTTCCCTCCATAATTACGTCTTCACAATTATATAAAAAGACTATGGAAGAAATGTCCAACAACGACAACAACACCAGCAAGGCTTGCCAGGGTGAGCAAACGTATGCAGCCAGCCACCTGTTCGGACCCAAATCACCAAACTACATGTTGATCGCTGCCGGCTGCGCTGATTGGTCGCCGGTCTGGCTGCACCTGCACTCGCCCCCCATACTACCTGATGTCTGGGGTCGCCCCAACATCAGTCCTCAGAATGTTCAGTGCTTTCGTAGCCAGCACTCCTCCCAGCTAGACTCTAGCGTGTACTGAGAGAGGTGGTGGCTTTAAGCCAATATTCCAGCACCTCCCACTTACCTTTGTATTGCACTTGTTATTTTGCCTTAACGTAACTTTTCATTGTGTCATTTAAGTATTCTTATTATTTTGATTGATTGATTTTATTATAAGAATTTGTTTGTGCATTATTTTCATGTTTTGATTTATTTAACGTAATTAAAATTTCATTGTTAAAGTTTTACTTGTGTTTTGTGTGTCTTCTCCTTACCTTACCACAGACGAAGTTCCAGTTTTTCTTTTTTTTTTTATAACTATGTGACGAGGCCATACCCCTAGCCTTAAACAGCCGAACACCAACGCGTTACCGTCACAATATATATATATTTTATATATATATATATATATATATATATATATATATATATATATATATATATATATATATATATATATTGTGTATGTCTCCTGGCAGTATATATATATATATACTGCCAGGATACATATACTAATATATATATATATATATTATATATATATATATAATATATATATATATATATATATAATATATATATATATATATATATATATATATATATTGTGTATGTCTCCTGGCAGTATATATATATATATATACTGCCAAGATACATATAATAATATATATATATATATATATATATATATATATATAAAATTTGTGAGGGTACCACCTCTGGTGCCAATGTGGGGACCCATAGCCTCGGAGAAGAAAATAATAAGTATTCAGAGGAGACCTTGTGGTTTCTCACTGAAAACTAATATTATCTTCTCCTACCACCCCCATTCTTTATATATATATATATATATATTATATATATATATATATATATATATATATATAATATATATCACTCTATATTATTATTTTTTCTATAATAGCATATTATTATTTTTGTATCAACCCATGTATATCTTGTAACCATCAAATGCATAATAAAGCACAAAAATATTCAAGGAAGGGGGTGGTAGGAGAAAAGCACACAGAAACTGTATTGGAGGGGATCTAAACATTCCCTCTAATGCGTTATGCGTGGTTTCCTCCGAGGCTATGGGTCCCCCTTCTTCCAGCTAGAGGTGGTACTCCCTTCTATTATATATATATATATATATATATATATATATATATATATATATATGTCGTACCTAGTAGCCAGAACGCACTTCTCAGCCTACTATGCAAGGCCCAATTTGCCTAATAAGCCAAGTTTTCCTGAATTAATATATTTTCTCTATTTTTTTTCTTATGAAATGATAAAGCTACCCATTTCATTATGTATGAGGTCAATTTTATTTTATTGGAGTTAAAATTAACGTGGATATATGACCGAACTTAACCAACCCTACCTAACCTAACCTAACCTATCTTTATGGGTTAGGTTAGGTTAGGTAGCCGAAAAAGCTAGGTTAGGTTACGTTAGGTAGGTTAGGTAGTCGAAAAACAATTAATTCATGAAAACTTGGCTTATTAGGCAAATCGAGCCTTGCATAGTAGGCTGAGAAATGCGTTCTGGCTACTAGGTACGACATATACATATATATATATATATATATAATATATATATATAATATATATATATATATATATATATATATATTATAATATATATATATATATATATATATATATATATGGCACAACTCTCCTAAACACGAGAGTTAAGCAGAGACACTGTGTCTTCCCATATTAACAGGGACTTGATGAAATTAACGTATAAATGACCCCTCACTTGCTCTGGTGCTCTTGGGAGGTGTTGATCTTTGGGGTATTTAAATACTCCGAAATTACCATCTCTTTTAAGGGTCTGAGCGGGTGGTGGAGCGGGTTAAGGCGTACCTGTTATGCCAGTTGCTGGAAGGCTTCTGTGCTGGCTAGGGTTCGAGTCTCCTGGTGGGAAAGTGTTCTAAAGTTGTATATATATATATATATATATATATATATATATTATATATATATATATAATATATATATATATATATATATATATATATATGTCGTACCTAGTAGCCAGAACTCACTTCTCGGCCTACTATTCAAGGCCCGATTTGCCTAATAAGCCAAGTTTTCCTGAATTAATATATTTACTATAATTTTTTTCTTATGAAATGATAAAGCAACCCTTTTCTCTATGTATGAGGTCAATTTTTTTTATTGGAGTTAAAATTAACGTAGATATATGACCGAACCTAACCAACCCTACCTAACCTAACCTAACCTATATTTATAGGTAAGGTTAGGTTAGGTAGCCAAAAAAAGCTAGGTTAGGTTAGGTTAGGTAGGTTAGGTAGACGAAAAAACATTAATTCATGAAAACTTGGCTTATTAGGCAAATCGGGCCTTGAATAGTAGGCTGAGAAGTGCGTTCTGGCTATTAGGTACGACATATATATATATATATATATATATAATATATATATATATATATATATATATATATTCACGGTACACTGTCGGCTATCATCCCGATTGTTTCATCCACAGGTACGTTGGTAAACAGAGATTCTACGTCCAACGAGGCTCTTATCCCTGTGGCCTGTGTTCCTCGCTGCAAGTCAACAAATTCCTTTGGAGACTTCAGGCTGAAGGCGCAAGGGACATAAGGAGTCAGCAAGCCGTTGAGTCGTTTCGCCAGTCTGTACGTGGGTGTGGGTATCTGGCTGATGATTGGCCCACTTCGGAAACCCACTTCGGCCAATCATCAGCCAGATACCCACACCCACGTACAGACTGGTGAAATGACTCAACGGCTTGCTGACTCCTTATGTCCCTTGCCCCTTCAGCCTGAAGTCTCCAAAGGAATTTGTTGACTTGCTGCGGGGAACACGGGCCACAGGGATATAAAATATCCCTGATATTTTATATCCCTTATAATATGTAGATATAAAACTCGAAGATGTGTAAGCTCTATGGAGGTGACTTGGTCATTAAGTTTGGCTACAAATTCGTCTGTGTTTACATAACAAATGTCTGTGTGTTTTGTAAACACAGACGAATTTGTAGCCAAACTTAATGACCAAGTCACCTCCATAAAATTTACTATGGAGACTGAAATTGATAAATGTTTGCCATTCTTAGATGTGCTTATTCATAGGGAAAACTCTTCATTAAAGTTTAGTATTTACAGAAAACCTACGAACAATTTATCTTATGTTCATTATTTTTCAGGGCATAAATACAATGTAAAAAAGTAAATTTTTTCTTCAATGTATCTAAGAGCTCTTCGAGTTGTGAGTCCAGAATTCTTAGACGAAGAATTTAAGAATATTGATTCGATTGGTCTTAAGCTTTGTTACCCACTGAATTTTTTGGAAGTTTGTCGTAACAAAGCACGTCGTACATATTATAATAATGTATGCAGTGAAAGGATTCGCCCAAAGAATGTGTTATGTTTACCATATTTCTCTGGGTTTGAGAATATTGTCAAGGCCTTGAAACTTTTTAATATAGATGTATTGTTTAGCTACGAAAACACTGTTGGTAAGCTATTAGTTAGGAACAACCCTCGTAGTGATAATTGCGTCATTTATAAAATACCTTGTAAGGAATGTAATAAGTTCTATGTCGGGCAAACATCTAAAGATTTAAAATGTAGAATATCGCAACATAAATATTCTGTAAGACATGGCCAATTGTCTAATGCTTTGTTTGAGTATTTGTCAGAAAAAGCTCACCAAATTGATTGGGAGAGTGCTTCTTCTATAACAAATTGTAAAAGCACCTATAACAGAAACATAATTGAATCTGCTTTGATACAGATCACCAAAGAAAGTAATTTGAATATTAGCAGTGGTCTATATAACTTAGATCCATTTCTAATAGATCAGCTAAAGGGCGATTTAAGTAGGATCATTGAAAAACATTTGTCTCACTAATTTATTGTATATGTTTACCTCTTTGTTATAATTACCTATGTATTATGCTTGTACGTCTGCTGTATCAGATGGGCCATTGGGCTACATCGGATGGGCCAATTGGGTGCATCTGATGGGCCAATGGGCCGTCTGCTTTGTCCAAGTATTGTACCTCACCTTACTTCACCACTCTCTCCGCCTATTTATACCCATCACTCGATCTGTAAAATGACCTTCTGAAGATGTATTTAATATACGAAAGTACTTAAGGAAATTCCTGTTTCATTTTTCCTCCGTGGTCTGACATTGTCACATTCTTAATCACGTGTTTATTTTCGTGATATACACACACACACACACACATAAATATAGGTGGAAATAGGAGGCCAAACACAGGATACAGAATAGGAGATGAAGTACTTAATGAAACGAACAGAGAGAAAGATCTAGGAGTTGATATCACACCAAACCTGTCTCCTGAAGCCCACATAAAAAGAATAACGTCTGCGGCATATGCGAGGCTGGCTAACATCAGAACAGCGTTCAGGAACTGTGTAAGGAATCATTCAGAATCTTGTACACCACATATGTAAGACCAATCCTGGAGTATGCGGCCCCAGCATGGAGCCCGTACCTTGACAAGCACAAGACGAAGCTGAAAAAGTCCAAAGATATGCCACTAGACTAGTCCCAGAACTAAGAGGCATGAGTTACGAGGAAAGGCTGCGGGAAATGCACCTTACGACACTGGAAGACAGAAGAGTAAGGGGAGACATGATCACAACCTACAAAATCCTCAGAGGAATCGACCGGGTAAACAAAGATAAAACTATTCAACACTGGTGGGACGCGAACAAGGGGACACAGGTGGAAACTGAGTACTCACATGAGCCACAGAGACGTTAGAAGGAACTTTTTTAGTGTCAGAGTAGTTAACGGATGGAATGCATTAGGCAGTGATGTGGTGGAGGCTGACTCCATACACAGTTTAAATGTAGATATGATAGAGCCCAGTAGGCTCAGGAATCTGTACACCAGTTGATTGACAGTTGAGAGGCGGGACCAAAGAGCCAAAGCTCAACCCCCGCAAGCACAAATAGGTGAGTACAAATAGGTGAGTACATATATATATATATATATTATATATATAATATATATATATATATATATTATGTATATACATACATATATATATATATATATATATATATATATATATATATATATATATATATATATATATGTGTATATCACGAAAATAAACACGTGATTAAGAATGTGACAATGTCAGACCACGGAGGAAAAATGAAACAGGAAATTTCCTTAAGTACTTTCGTATATTAAATACATCTTCAGAAGGTCATTTTACAGATCGAGTGATGGGTATAAATAGGCAGGAGAGAGTGGTGAAGTAAGGTGAGGTACAATACTTGGACAACGCAGAAGGCCCATTGGCCCATCAGATGCACCCAATTGGCCCATCCGATGTAGCCCAATGGCCCATCTGATACAGCAGACATACAAGCATAATACATAGGTAATTATAACATAAAGAGGTAAATATATACAATAAATTAGTGAGACAAATGTTTTCAATGATTCTACTTAAATCGCCCTTTAGCTGATCTATTAGAAATGGATCTAAGTTATATAGACCACTGCTAATATTCAAATTACTTTCTTTGGTGATCTGTATCAAAGCGGATTCAATTATGTTTCTGTTATAGGTGCTTTTACAATTTGTTATTGAAGACGCACTCTCCCAATCAATTTGGTGAGCTTTTTCTGACAAATGCACAAACAAAGCATTAGATAATTGGCCATGTCTTACAGAGTATTTATGTTGCGATATTCTACATTTTAAATCTTAAGATGTTTGCCCGACATAGAACTTATTACATTCCTTACAAGGTATTTTATAAATGACGCAATTATCACTACGAGGGCTGTTCCTTACTAAAAGCTTACCAACAGTGTTTTCGTAGCTAAACATTACATCTATATTAAAAAGTTTCAAGGCCTTGACAATATTCTCAAACCCAGAGAAATATGGTAAACATAACACATTCTTTGGGCGAATCCTTTCACTGCATACATTATTATAATATGTACGACGAGCTTTGTTACGACAAACTTCCAAATATATATATATATATATATATATATATATATAACATATATATATATATAATATGTATATGCGGAAAATCCACAGAGAAATATGAAAGGAGGCGCACCTCCTTTCGTATTTCTCTGTGGATTTTCCGCATAAAATGATCAGTGTTTTGTGATCGTCAATTGCATATATGTATATATATATATATATATATGTATATATATATATATATATATATATATATATATATATATATATATATATATATATATATATATATATATTTATATATATATATGTCAATGTCAGACCACGGTGGAAAAATGAAACAGTAATTTCCTTAAGTACTTTCGTATATTAATACATCTTCAGAAGGAGTGACTCCTTCTCCTTCTTCTTGACTCCTTCTGAAGATGTATTAATATACGAAAGTACTTAAGGAAATTCCTGTTTCATTTTTCCTCCGTCGTCTGACATTGTCACATTTTTAATCACGTGTTTATTTTCGTGATATACACACACACACATATATATATATATATATATATTATATATATATATATATATATATATATATAACTGAAAACTCACACCCCAGAAGTGACTCGAACCCATACTCCCAGAAGCAACGCAACTGGTATGTACAAGACGCCTTAATCCACTTGACCATCACGACCGGACAAAATGAGGTGATAGCCGAGGCTATATGAACCACCCCACCGCCGGCACTCGGATAGTTATCTTGGGCATAGCATTTTACCAAATCACCTCATTCTTTGGGGCACACGTGAGGAACACAAATGCGAAAACATTTTTTTCGCATTTGTGTTCCTCACGTGTGCCCCAAAGAATGAGGTGATTTGGTAAAATGCTATCCCCAAGATAACTATCCGAGTGCCGGCGGTGGGGTGGTTCATATAGCCTCGGCTATCACCTCATTTTGTCCGGTCGTGATGGTCAAGTGGATTAAGGCGTCTTGTACATACCAGTTGCGTTGCTTCTGGGAGTATGGGTTCGAGTCACTTCTGGGGTGTGAGTTTTCAGTTGCATATGTCCTGGGGACCATTCAGGCTTGTTCGCATATATATATATATATATATATATATATATATATATATAATATATATATATATATATATATATACATACACATATATATATATTGAAATTGAAATAAGGTTTTTGAGGTAAAATACACACAAAGAGATGAGGTATATCCTGAGTTATCTTGAGATGATTTCGGGGCTTTTTATTGTCCCGCGGCCCGGTCTTCGACCAGGCCTCCACCCCCAGGAAGCAGCCCGTGACAGCTGACTAACACCCAGGTACCTATTTTACTGCTAGGTAACAGGGGCATAGGGTGAAACAAACTCTGCCCAATGTTTCTCGCCGGCGCCTGGGATCGAACCGAGGACCACAGGATCACAAGTCCAGCGTGCTGTCCGCTCGGCCGACCGGCTCCCAAGCTCAAGGTAGCTCAAGCTTGGGAGCAAGGTAGCTTGAGGTAGCTCAAGCTATTCTCACCCCGTTCAGTACAACGTGTTCATACATATATAGACACACATCACAAATAATAAACATTTTGCCGAACATTCTGAGAGAAACATATACAATTCCTCCTTTACACAAGTAGTATGGTATCAGATGTACACAGAAATACTTTTATGACTTAGGTATACTGTATAGACAATTTGCAAGAGATATGCATATAAGATGCAGACATGCAAACAAAAGATTACAGTCTTGGTGCAAAATTCTCATATCTATCCAGAATATCATCAACCTTTCCGTTGTGACACATCCAGGCTATTTGTTCAGGAACAGTCCTTATCTCAGTGTTTCTATATACATTAATAAACGGACAATCAAGAACATAATGGGCAAGGGTGTGAGACCTTATCATACCACATAGTTTACACTTCGTGTCATTATCATGAACACCTATCCCATTGATTGATTGATAAAGATTAAGCCACCCAAGAGGTGGCACGGGCATGAATAGCCCGTAAGTGGTACAATTTTTTGTTCGGTAATTCTTTTCAGTATTCTGAGTTGCATATAATCGTCAAGCTGTTATCGCGAGGAAGGATACTGCTTGACAGACTTTATGCGGGGGTCCAGATGCTGGACACCTTTTTTGTCCAGGAGAATGGCGTGCTGATAGCTTCAGGGTGGCCACCGCAAGATTCAGGGACTCTTAACGCTCTTCTAAGGTCGTTGGTTGCTTCACATTCCAAAGATAGTGAAGTAATGCTTTTCTGTAACAGTTTGGCAGAAGATGCACTCATTCTGTCGGGGTTCACCAATCTCCCAGTTGCATCTGTAACCTAGACGTAGTCTATATAACCTAACTGCTATTTCCCTGTGGATTCCTTTTGGGATATTTAACCTTTCTAATTTGGTTGCCTGAAGATACCATATTGCAGAGGGCGAACCTTCAGCTACTCTCTGGTGTAGATAGGTTTTGTTGAGGTGTGAGAGTTATTAGTGATGATGTTTTTTATGTTCTCTAGGCTGGGTTGAATTGTTTTATGTATCACTCGATGACGAGTTGCCAATTTAGCAATTTCATCAGCTTTCTCATTTAATGGGATTTCAATATGGGATGGGATCCAGTTTAAGGTTATGTTGAGTCCTTTGCCTTTAGCGACTGTTCCAAGATTCAAAATGGTGGTAATTATTTCCACTTTATCTTTATACTGCTTTTGTCCTAATATTTGGAGAGCAGCTTTTGAGTCTGTGTATGATTGCATTTTGAGTATTTTGTGCAATCACATATGCGAATGCCTGTTATTTGGCAAACAGCTCAGTTTAGTTGATAATACTAGTCCTCCCAGTCTCCAATATGCCTGTACGCTGGCCGTGCAAAGAGCAGCGCCAGCACTCTCATATTCTGTCAACCGATCCGTCTGTGAAGATGTGGGTGGCTCCTGCTACTGCTATGCTATACATTTGCTCTTCTATTAAGCGCCTTAGGATTGTTGGGTCATAGGCACCTTTTTCATTGGGAGACTTTCTATTACTATTTTGAAAGTAGGCTCTTCCCACCGTGCGGGAGGAGTGTAGTTTGGGTGTGGTTGATCTCCCTCTCTATCAAGAATCATGCTTTTTAAATGTAGTCTGTTTAGGACATTTCCTGCTCTTGCAGCCAAAGAGTTTCCATTGTTTTGGCCAAATGCAACCACCAAGGCCTGCCGTACTGGGATTGGATCAGGAGAAATAATCATCTTACTGATAATTGTAGCTGTTCTTCGTGATATTCTTTCTTGAAGAGAAAGCAAACCCGTTTCCAATCTTAGAGTTTCAAGCCTGGTCCACATGGGGGCTCCCAGTGCGGCTCTCATCATTGTTTTGGGCAACTTCAAGCTTTTTCCACTGTTGGTGTGATAGACTTGTGAGTGCAGGTGCGGCATAGTCGATCACTGATCTGACTGCCTGTACATAGTATGTGCGAAGGACTTGCAGATTGGCTCCTCCAGAGAGGGAGCTCAGCGACCTGAGAATTGCCGTCCGGGCCACATTTCGCTCTCTCAAGTAAGTGAGCTCAGCATTAAAATTCATGTGTGTGTCCAGGATTATTCCTAGATATTGATAGGTGTCCACCCATTCAATTGGTTGACCCAGTACTGTGAGTTGGATGTTGGTCTTTGCTATTTTTATGGGCATGGCTTTTGTCTTTGAGGGGTTGAGTTTGATACCAATTTGTTTTGCCTGTTTACTGATGCAGTCTAAGCATTTGGGTGCAAGGCGCGCCGCATCCCTTCCTTTTATGATGAGGACAAAGTCGTCCGCGTAGTTTAGCAGCCTGCAGTGATGTCGGAGTTTCAACCTCTTTATTCTTTCCATTAAACAGTTGAAGAGAAGGGGCTTAGAATACCTCCTTGCGGTGTACTATATTCATGTATTTTGTATTCAGAGACTGTGCCATGAAGTTTTACTCTTGCTTCTCTGTTTATGAGACAGTTTTTGGTCCAGGAGAGCAGGTTGCCTCTGACCTCTTTGTCAATGAGGCAGCAGAGAATAGCTGGGGCGCTAGCCAGTTCAAAGGCTTTCTCGAGGTCCAGGAATATCAGCATTCCATTTCTGTCATTCAAGTGGGCTAACAGAGTTGTAATACATTCCACTGTGCCAACCCCTCTTCTATAGGCATATATATCATGGTGCAGTTTAGGCATTTTCCATTCCAGTCTGTTGAGTGCCATTCTGTCAGCCGTCTTGGCTACACAGCTTAGGAGAGATGGGCCTGGGATTAGCTGAATCTTTTGGTTTTGGGATCGGCACTATGTCTGCTCTATTCCAAGCAGAAGGTCTAGTTTGAGAAGTCCAGGCTAAATTAATTAACCTTAGATATGTAGCATCTCCCTTTGGGCCGAGGTTTCTAATCATTTAATAGGTTATTTTGTCGACTCCAGGTTATGTATCTTTGGAGTTTTTCTTAGCCTGATTGAGCTCATCCAGTGTGAAAGGGGCATTAGTGTAGGAGACTTCTTCACATGCTGTAAGGATTCTGTGCCACCTTTCTTCCTCTAATCCTGTCTGCACTGCTAATACATCTGGTGGAAGCTGATTGCTGGCTGCTCTTTCTGCAACCCTGGTTGCCAGTACTTCGACTTCCTGTTGAGGATCCTTGGGGGTGTGGAGCTTTAGGTGTTTTGTTTCCTTTGGCCCGGTGGATTTGCTGCCACATCTCTCCAATTGTTGTTGTTGTTAAAGATTCGCTACCTGGAACAAAAAGTTCCAAGTAGCACGGGCTATGGTGAGCCCGTGATCTCTCCAAGAGAGGTGTGTTCATTCAGTGTGAACACCATTCCAGCCACTTTTGTTCATTTATTAGTCTGGTCTCTCGATGCACATGTTCCTTGACCTCACAAAGTAAGGTCCTGTTGCGGTCACTTGGCTGCTTTCTGTATAGCTTTCTTGTTTTGTTGAGTCTATGGTTGAGTTCCTTGACACGTTCGCAATAGTCCAATGATCTTTATGGTGTCCGGTGGACTGTTTTTTTCAGTGGGATTGAGTGGTTGGCTGCACTTTGAATCGCTTTGACAAAATCTTGTTCTGCTTGATTAATGTCTTCAGGAACATCATAGTTTCTATGCCACTCTGAAATGAGGTTTTGAAATCGGTCCCAGTTTGCTAAAGCAAAGTTCCAGGCTTCAGATGGAGGCAGAGGTGGGGTGGGTAGATCTAACTGAAGATCAATTTGGACCTCATAGTGGTCGCTTGTGAGTGTGAGCTCAACTGACCATGTTGTTGCATCTCTTAGGGAGGCTGAAACGAAGGTAGGTCTAATCTACCTCCTTGGATGTGGGTGGGTTCATTCTTGTTTAGGATTTGGATTTCTGGTAACTGGTCTAGTAGATATCCAATGTGAATGCCGACCTCATTTGTTGTGTTCGAGCCCAGTGCCAATCGATGATGGGCACTAAAATCTCCACAAATGATTGTGTTTGATGTAGTCGCTTGTCCAAATAACACAGAGAGATCCATTTCAGCATGTGGAGACCTGTACAAATTAAACACTTTAAGTTCGTCGTGTCTTAGCTCAATGGATACTCCCATTACCTCTGTCCCTGCTCCACAATCGGATGGGCTGGTTATGACTTGGAGGTCAGGTCACATTTTACATAGATTGCACATCCCCTGGATTGCCGTTGATCCATGGAAGGAAGAAGCCTCGATAGCCTGAGAGTTTAGGTTCTAATCCGGCTCGAAGCAGGCTCTCCTGCAGTATCAGGATAGCCTTTGGTTGCTGCTATGCATTGTAAGTGTTGCAATTTTGTGCGCAGCCCTTGCACATTATATTGCAGGATCTCTAGATCTTTAGGTTCTTGGAATTTGCTGATACTACCGTGGTATCTATGGAGTCTGATGAACACGCAATGGAAGTTGCAATTGATGTAGATCTTAGTGGACCTGAAATTGATTCATCAAAGTCGCTTTTAGACGACTTGGACTGTTTTTTTAGGGGAGTGTCTCCTGCCCTGCGTTCTTGTAGGTGAGGATATTATATTTTCGAAGTACTTGAGCTTGTGCTCAATTGTCTTCCGAGTCTCTGTGGTTTGCTTCATACCGTGTATCGACAGTGGACTTTTAACCAATTCCGTGACCAAAGTTTTTGATCATTGGCCAGAGAGCGTCCAGTTGTGCGAGAGAATTATTAACTGTTGTGCAGGTTTGGGGCCTGACTACTTTTTAACCCTTCTCAGTGGACACTTTGACACTGGAATTGTTACTCTTTCCCTTATTGCCCCAAGTGTGCTTCTGGATGCAATGGGCGGGCGACTGCTTTGAGCAGGTTTCTTGTGGCCCCCAGGTATCTCTTTGTCTTGGATGGAGGCCTTCACACCCTTCACCATGGCCGATGGTGAAGGGCCGTGTCCCCCCCCCCCCACCTCTACCTGAATAGGTACACTCCACGCGGTTTTAGTGGGCAGGGGAGCTAGTATAAGTTTTGGTGGGGGCTTCGGCTCCGCTGTAGGCGTGGTGGGGATAGTTTGAAGCCTTTTGAGCCTTTCAGGGCATTTCAAGTTCCAGGCGGATGTGTCTTGGAGCAATTTGGGCACTTTGTTTGGACAGGGTGGTTTGAAAAAAAGACAATAACAAAGATGACAATTTAAAAAAAAAACTTTTGAAAGGAAAAGCAGAGCTATAGTACGCTTTGGTAGTTGGATGAGACTATACTTTATATTCTGGTTATTCAGCTGTTATCCCACAGTCATCCAGGAAAGAATTGAGGTGTGCCTCAGTTGTTATTACATAAGCTTTTCCAGTGTCAATCTTCCAAGCTCTAATTTTAAAATCTCCCACAAAACAATGTTTAATTGCAGGGGATTTTTTGCAGATAACAAACAGTTTAAATAGAGTTTTTGTCTGAACTTTGTCAAACATTCATTCACATAAACAGTGGGTTTACTAAAGACTGCGGCTCTGATATGGTCTGACTTGAGGGAGTAGCTATCTAATTTAACACAAATTTTCCTGTTATTTGTACCAGATGATTTGGTACCCACTCTATAGGCTGATTTGATGTCACTTGCTTGGATTGAATAACTCATCTTATTCCGCAATTCCTGGATCACGATCGCAGCACAGTCTTCTCCGTCAGTTTCTTGAGGAAAATCAAGTGATGAGATAACAAAAGAATCAAGGAGCTTATGTTGGTCTGTTTCGTCTTGGGTAACAGTGTGTTGCTGTTGTAGGTTGATTGTTAAGTTCGTTCTCAAACTTTTGTAACATTTCTTCCTGTTTCCTTGTGGTTTCTGCTTGTTTAGGTTAGTAACTGTGTTCTTGAGAGAGGTTAATTCTTGTTCGAGGAGATCGACTCTGGCAGACAGATCTTGATTATTCCTGAGCATTGCTATAGCTTCACCTTGCAGGTTCATTATTATAGCCGACTGATCTTGGATTACTGACATTTGGTCTTCATGTATTGGTGATAATAACTTGAGCCAAGGGTTATCAGCAAAGCGCTTGAAGTCGCAACAAGGGGCCGTATCTCGTTTAAGTTTCTCCATATGGTTACAATACAATACAATTTTATTTAGGTAAGGTACATACATACAATAAATATTTACAAGGATTGTTTGACTTATAGGTAGAGCTAGTACATACAATGCCTAAAGCCACTATTACGCAAAGCGTTTCGGGCATAAATAATTGTTGCAAAATAATGATTAATGGTTAAATAATGGTTATATAATTGTTGCATGGCTCGTGTCGATGACGTCGCTCCACACAGCTGAGATGATTTGTTATTATTGTCGAGGGGAGA
The DNA here is from genome assembly GCF_040958095.1 of Procambarus clarkii. Classification (NCBI taxonomy): domain Eukaryota; kingdom Metazoa; phylum Arthropoda; class Malacostraca; order Decapoda; family Cambaridae; genus Procambarus; species Procambarus clarkii. The sequence goes on from NC_091197.1 coordinate 25,404,765, forward strand.
GTCGGTACTCCCATCCCCCTTCCCCGGGCAGCCCCCGAGGGGAAGACAGCAGCACTATTCCTGTTGCTAACTTGGCTATTGGTTACAGACGGAATAACTTGAGCAGATGGGAGATGAGGAGTGTCAGAAGGCTGCTTGGCAGGGACTGGGAGGGAAGTAACAGAAGTTCTCGTCTTTGATATGAGAGTGGCAGTAGAGGGGATGATGTTCAGAGAGGAAAAATACGGAGTACTTGGGTAGGCCGGTTTGGAATAGTTCAGGGTCTTCAATCTGGTCAGAGCTTCCGTTTTCTGTATCAGTCAGGATTGGGTTCGTTGGAGGTTCTTGGGGGTATTACAGTATTTTCAGCAGCTTTATTTATTTACTTTATTTTATTTATTTATATACAAAAATAACCTTGCTTCCTATGGTTTATGATCGTACATAGCATTGATGTTTATTTCATTCTTGTAAAGCCACTAACACGCATAGCGTTTCGAGCAGGTCTTTAATCTACCAGATGATTTTGTGTAGATAATTTCTAGCAAAATTGAAAAAAATGTTAACAGGTTCATTGTAAGAATATTTGACAAAGGTTAGTAGGTACATTAAAGTAATATTTGAGAGTTATCAACAGGTACATTGTACCATAGTTTGAGATATTTCAAGATATAATGCAGTAAAATATGTGTTCAATATGACAACTATGATATAAGATCAAAAGATTCAACTTCAGCACCTAAATACAACACATAACTAAGAAAGTCTCTAAAACAGTTGGTATCCTCTCCAAAATCAGATATTATGTACCTAACTCTCCTCTCATCTCACTATATTATGCACTAATCTATCCCTATCTTAATTATGGTATCTGTGCATGGGGTTCAACCACTGAAAACCACCGCAAGTCCATCATCACCCAGCAAAAATCTGTTATCAGAATAATAACAAACTCTGCTTTCAGACAACACTCAGCCCTCTTGTTTAAATCCCTAAACATGCTAAACATAAACTCATTCCACACATTCTCTTGTTTCAATTATATTTACAAAACCCTATTCTTAAATGCAAACCATGCTCTGAAACTCTTCCTGGATAGATGCATCAGGACCCATTCTCACCACACCAGAAATAAATGTATCTTTGATATCCCCAGAGTCAAACTTAATATGTGTAAACACTCTATGCAAATAAAGAGACTTAGTGTATGAAACTCATTTCCTAATGAATTGAAACGCTATCCAACTTTTGCCTCATTCAAAAACAATACTAAAAAGTACCTAATTTCATCTTCATAGTTTCCTACCTTGTGCTTTACAATTGCACTGTATCTAGTGCTATCCCAATCTATATGTACCTAATCTAAACCACTTTACCATTATGATCAATGCTGTCTTATTATATGTACTATCAATATGTTGTATTATGACTATTAATCTTTGTTATATTATCAATCAAGCTGTCAATGCAATCAATACCGATGTAGTCTAATGTTACCTACTAATCTCTCTCATCTCATTTTTTTTTCTTGCAATGTACCTGTTATCGTTTTATAAATTCTGCTAGAATTTACCTACTTAAAATTATCTGTTATATTAAAAACCTGCTCGAAATGCTGCTTGTACTAGATGCTTGACAAGAATGTAAATACTATGTATCCTCACAAACCCAATGTACCTTCATGTATATAAATGAATACATAAATAAATAAATAGATGATTTATTTATTAATTAATTAATTTATTTATTTATTTATTTATATATATATATACAAGAAGGTACATTGGGTTTGTGAGAATACATTGGATAGTACAGTATTTACATTCTTGTAAAGCCACTAGTACACACAGCGTTTCGAGCAGGTCCTTAATCTAGCAGATAATTTTAAGTAGGTAATTTCAATCAGAATTGATAAATGATAAAGATACATTACAAGAGAAAAATGAGATGAGAGAGATAAGTAGGTATATTAAAGCACATTGTTATATTAAAGCTCTGATTAATTACATTGACAGCTTGATTAGTAATTTAAACAAGGTTAATAGACACCATACAGCAGATTGACAGCATATATAAGACAGCAATGATCACAATGGTAAACATGTTCAGATTGGGTACATAAAGATTGGGAGACTGGGTAGCAAAAGATACAGATAAACAAGATTTATAAACACCATACAACAGATTGGCAGCACATATAAGAAAACAGCAATGATCACAATGGTAAAGATGCTCAAATTGGGAACATAAAGGTTGGGAGATTGGGTAGCAATTGATACAGTGCAATTTTAAGGCAAAAAGTGAAAAACTATGAAGATGAAATTAGGTACTTTTTAGTATTGATTTTGAATGATGTAAAAGTTGGACAGCTTTTCAATTCAGTAGGGAGTGAGTTCCATAAACTGGGTCCCTTTATTTGCATAGAGTGTTTACACAGATTAAGTTTAACTCTGGGGATATCAAAGAGATATTTATTTCTGGTGTGGTGATAATGGGTCCTATTACATCTGTCCAAGAAGAGGTTCAGACAAGGATTTGCATTTAAGAACAGGGTTTTGTAAATGTAGTTGACACAAGAGAATTTGTGGAGTGAGATTATGTTTAGCATGTTTAGGGAGTTAAATAAGGGGGCTGTGTGTTGTCTGAAAGCAGAATTTGATATTATTCTGATAGCAGATTTTTGCTGGGTGATGATGGACTTGAGGTGGTTTGCAGTGGTTGAACCCCATGCACAGATACCATAGTTGAGATAGGGATAGATTAGTGCATAATATAGAGAGATGAGAGCAGAGTTAGGAACATAATATCTGATTTTGGAGAGTATACCAACTGTTTTAGAGACTTTCTTAGTTATGTGTTGTATGTGGGTACTGAAGTTGAGTCTCTTGTCTAGGAATAGGCCAAAAGCTTTCCTTCATTTTTATTGCTGATGTTTACATTGTCAATCTGAAGCTGAATTGCATTTGTAGATTTGCTTCCAAATAGGATGTAGTAGGTCTTTTCTATGTTAAGTGTTAGTTTGTTGGTTGACATCCATAAGTGGACTTTTTTAGTTCATTATTAACAACACCATTTAGTGTATGTGGGTTGAGGTTGGAGTAGATGAGGGTAGTATCATCAGCAGTATGATAGCAATAATTACAATGGTGAAGTTGTATGGCTCAGGTACAAACTGTACTTGTGGTCTATCTCGAACCCATTGATGATGTGACGACTTATACTGATTTTGTAACAAGCTCATCAAGATTGTAACTTGCTTAGCTAAATAAATTGTAGGGTTCAGTCCCTGAGCCCATTATGTGCCTCTGTAACCCTTTCTACTAACGCCACAAGATGGGTATGGGTGCATAATAAATGAACTAAACTAACTTAGGTACATATATTTGGAGATTAGGTAGCACTAGATACAGTGCCAGTTTAAAGCACTAGGTAGGAAACTATGAAGATGAAATTAGCTACTTTTTGGTTTTACTTTTAGCTACTTTCAATTTTTTCAAAGATTTTTTTGAATAAGGCAAAAGTTGGACAGCTTTTAATTCGGCAGGGAGTGAGTTTCATAGACCAGGTCTCTTTATTTGCATGGAGTGTTTACGCAGATTAAGTTTGATTCTGGAAATATATAAGATATATTTTTTTATTGTGTGATGATTATGGTTTCTATTACATCTGTCAAGGAAGTGTTTCAAATGAAGAGTCCAATCGGAAACTCATTTTTGTCAAGGGCTGAGATGATTATTCAGGAAAAGTACATAATAGTTGAAATACAAACATAATGTTGGATTTATAGATAGAGCTAGTACATACAATATCTAAAGCCACTAATACCCATCGCGTTTCGGCAAGGTGTGAAAAAAACCCACTTGACTAAAACTTAATAGTAATTGGGATTAGGTATAAATTGTGTTATAAAGAAGGAATAAAAAATAAAAAATGGAAGAACTTGGCAAAAATCAGCAATTGTACGAGTTGGAGAACAAACAGCATTGTTTAACAAAAGCAAGACATGGGTTGACATATAGGGGGTAAGGAAGGTTACATAAAGTTAATTAAGTGCACTTCGTTTTACTCTTAAACTGGTTGAGAGAGGTACAGCCTTTGACATGATTGGGAAGACCATTCCACATTCTGGGTCCCGTAATTTGTAGAGCATTTCTAGTTTGGTTAAGTCGCACTCTTGGAATATTAAATAGGTATTTGTTTCTGGTGTGATGCCTATGAGTTCTGTTACAACCCTCTAAGGTCAGGATGACATTGCAGTTCAGAGATTTAAATATATAGAGTACGCATGAGAGGATGTGCAGGGACTTAATATCTAACATATTCAATGATTTGAGTAAGGGTACCGAGTGCTATCTGGGGTCAGAGTTAGATGTTGTTCTAATAGCAGCTTTGTGTTGAATAATTAGAGACGTAAATGATTTTGTGTAGTGAAACCCCAACACAAATACCATAATTGAGATATGGATAGATGAGAGAGTATAGAGTGTCACCAGGCAGGGCGAGGTACATATATCTGATTTAGAAGGAATGTCAACAGTTTTAGAAACTTTTTTGATATATTTAGAATGTGTCCATGGAAATTCAGTTTGTTGTCGATGAGAACACCTAGGAATTTTCCATCTACTTTGTTACTTATTTGGATATTGTTTATTCTTTGATTAATTTGATTTGAGGATTTATTGTAAACAAAATATAGAAATTTTGTCAATGTTAAGGGTGAGTTTGTTGGCAGTTAGCCAAAGATGGACTTTATTTAGTTCAGTTCACTGTGACATTAAGAGCAAGAGGGTCAGGACTGGAGAAAATGAGGTTGTGTCGACAGCAAATAGAATTGGTTTAAGGTGTTGGAGGCATTTGGAAGGTCATTAATGTAGATGCGAAAGAGGAGAGGGCCAAGTATGCCTGAGGAACCAATGTTGATGGGTGGGGTGGGAGAAATTGAATTATTCACATAAACATACTGGAGCCTGTCAGTAAGGTAAGACTGAAGATATTGGAGGGAGAGACCTCTGACTCCATAATGATGTATTTAAGAAGAAGGTTATGGTGGTTGACAGTGTCAAAAGCCAATTATATATCAGATTATATCAAGCAGACTAAAAATTGCATCGTTGGTACTCTTTTGGGAGCGGAAGCCAAACTAACAGGATTTAGTTTGTTGAATTTACGAGGTAGGAGTAGAGCAGTTTGTAAATAATTTTTTTCAAATATTTATAAATGGGTAAGTTTGATATGGGTTTGCAATTGTTTATGTCTGCCGGATTACCTCCTTTATGAACTGACGTTACTCGTGTTTTTTTAAGGATATCAGGGAAGGTATGACACTCTAGAGATTTGTTGAACAGCAGAGCTATGGGTGCGCAAGGGTATGGGAGGCACTCTTGAATACCATAGATGGTATTTCACTAATGTTCAGCTTTGGTTTTTAGTGAATATATTATGAACACAACATCTGTCGAGCTGACTGGTGAAAGGAGAAGAGAGTTTGGATTGCTGCCTGAGAGATATGTGGCAACATGTGTCTGAGTCTGGGGGATTTTTCTGGCAAGGTTAACACCAACCGATGAAAAGAAGCTATTAAATTCAGTGCCATTCTAAATCTGTTGCAGATACATAACCATCCTTTGAGAGTTTTATCAGGTTATGTGAATGTTGTTTAGATTCTAGAATGTTAGAGATGTTTCCAAGTGCTTTTCAGGTTGCCTTTTGTTTCTTTGAATCTACTCTCATAATAGGAAAGTATTATGATCTTCTTATTATACTGGTAAGCATTGACGAGTACCTTTAACTACTTCCTTTGTAACTAGGCCAATCCTAAGTTTTTTTCCTATTCATGTTTCTTGTTGATTACTTTGAGTATGTCAAATGTGAGCCAGGGATTGTTTAGTCCTTTGCCAGTTACTTGCTTGGGAGGAGGGGACAATGAGTGTTGTAGAGGCTTAGAGTTTTGGAAAGTAGAGGTTAGCTAATGAATTTATATCCTGTGTATTATTGATTCAGATTCCAGTTTATATTGTGAAATGCATTTGTGAGATTGCCTATTGCTGCATCACTGTGCAACCTGAAGGTAAGTTTCTTGTTTTCTGGTGGTGTTATGTTCATGTTTGCTATGAGGAAGGTAGGCAAGTTGTTCTGTCAGGGATTATAGATGTAAGGGGAACTGTTATGATAGTCCATAAGTGATCCAGGTAGTAGCAGATGTTTGAGAGATTCGGGTGGGCCTAGTGATTGTGGGGATTAGCATACAGGATTTCATGCTGTTTAGGAACTAGTCGAAGTGAGGGCTATTTTGTTGAGACAGGTCATTATTGAAGTCTCCCTCCAGAATGATGTGATTTTTGTTGAAACTATTGTTTATGATAAGACTGAACTAGATAAGATAAGATAAGATGAGATAAGATAAGATAAGATAAGATAAGATAAGATAAGATAAGATAAGATAAGATAAGATAAGATAAGATATTTATTCAGTAAAGGTACATACACTGAAAATTTGTTACAAAGTATGCAGCCCCAGCATGGAGCCCGTATCAAGTCAAGCACAAGATGAAGCTGGAAAAAAATCAGAGGTATGCACTAGGCTAGTCCCAGAACTAAGAGGCATGAGTTATGAGGACAGAGTACGTTAACTGCACCTCACGTCGCAGGAAGACAGAAGAAGAGCTGGAGGAGACATGATCACCACATACAAAATTCTCAGGGGATTGACTGGGTAGACAAGGATGGATTATTTAACAGGGTGGTACACTCACAAGGGGACACAGGTGGAAGCAGAGTACCCAAATGAGCCACACAGACATTAGAAAGAACTTTTTCAGTGTCAGAGTAGTTAGTAAATGGAATGCACTAGGAAGTGATGTGGTGGAGGCTGACTCCATACACAGGTTCAAGTGTAGATATGACAGAGCCCAGTAGGCTCAGGAATCTGGACCTAGATTCCCGAAGCTCCTTTATTTTTTCGTAAGTATCTGTGCTACGAAGGTTCCTAAGTACCAGCTAAGAACGCGCCAAAGGGCGATTCAGAAAAGTAAACTTACGAAGATTTTAAAGTAGTTCACTTAGGTCTCGCTAGATGTCACTAGGCTTTTAGTTTGGCCAATCAGTCAGAAGGTAACATTTTTCATCTTACAGCTGTAGCCAATCACGACGCTGGCATATCGGAGCTTATCCGTGACCACTTGCTACATATTTACGCCGAATTTTCTTATAAAATTAGTACATTTCGAAGTAAAACTATGTTTTTTCAACTTGTACAGTCAGCATCAACATTGTAGTATACAAACATGTTACATTTTTTGTTTACTTACGTAATTCAAATAGATAATGTATAGCTTTCATTGTCGCCCCAAGATTTGAGAAGCGATGGTATTTAATTACTTATATATTTACCTAAATTTACCGAAGGGCCACTAACTATCTAGTTGCCTCGACGAGACAAAAAACCGGGGGCTTGTTAAGTCCCGCCAATTGTCCGAATGATATTTTCTAGCTGGATTTTGGCATTTACGCTTTCAGCAGGTAGGCGGTTCCATAGTTTATTATTTATTTGTTTATTTATATAAAGAAGTAACATTGGGTTTGTGAGGATACATAGCATGTATTTATTTCTTGTAAAACCACTTGCAACGCAGTGTTTCGGGCAGGTCCTTATTTAACATATAATTTTAAGTAGGTAAATTCTAACAGAATTTATAAAATGATAGGTACATTTCAAGAAAAAATGAGATGAAATAGATTAGTAGGTATATTAAAGCACATCGGTAGTTCTGATTGATTGCATTGAACAGCTTGATTGGTAATTTAACCAAGATTAATAGGCACAATACAGCATATTGATAGCACATATAAGAAGACAGCAATGATCACAATGGTAAAGTTGTTTGGATTAGATACATAAAGATTGGGAGATTGGGTAGCACTAGATACAGTGCAATTAAAAACACAAGGTAGGAAACTATGAATATGAAATTAGGTACAGTACTTTTTTGTTTTGTTTTTGAATGAGGCAAAAGTCGGACAGCTTTTCAATTCATTAGGGAGTGAGTTCCATAAACTGGGTCCCTTTATTTGCATAGAGTGTTTACACAGATTAAGTTTGACTATGCGAATATCAAAAAAATATTTATTTCTGGTGTGATGATAATGATTCTTATTACATCTGTCCAGGGAGAGTTTCAGAGCAGGGTTTACATTAAGAACAGGGCTTTGTAAATGTAGTTGACACAAGAGAATGTGTGGAATGAGTTCATGTCTAGCATGTTTAGGGATTTAAACAACGGGGGCTGAGTGTTGTCTGAAAGCAGAGTTTGTTATTATTCTGACAGCAGATTTTTCCTGGGTGATGATGGGCTTGACGTGGTTTACAGTGGTTGAACGCCATGCAAAGATACCATAATTAAGATAGGGATAGATTAGTGCGTAATATAGTGAGATGAGATCAGAGTTAGGTATATAATATCTGATTTTGAAGAGTATACCAACTGTTTTAGAGTCTTTTTTGTTATGTGTTGTATGTGGGTGCTGAAGTTGAATCTCTTGTCTAGGAATAGGCCTAGAAACTTTCCATCATTTTTATTACTGATTTTAACATTGTCTATCTGAAGCTGAATTACATTTGTTGATTTGCTTCCAAATAAGATGTAGTAGGTCTTTTTTATGTTTAGTGTTAGTTTGTTGGCTGACATCCATAAGTGGACTTTTTTTTAATTCATTCATTATTCACAACATTATTTAGTGTGTGTGGGATGGGGTTTTTATAACCCTCAGGGGTAAAAACACCTGTTTTCAGTCCTACTTGAGTGGACATACTCTCCAACTCTATATCTGTGATTGCCCTGTTATCATTGACTTCAGACCAAATGGTATGAGGTACTTTGAGCTCTGTGATTACTTCATACACTCAGGAATATTGGAAGATATTCTAGTGCTGTACCTAGATTTTGCTATTGGGGGCTAATAGATCAGCCTTACATTTTTTGTTCTCTCCTGATTCCATGTATGACATCCGTCCTGTGAAGTGAGGATGTTGGATGAGCTTGTAGCTGGTTTTCGATCTACACTGTGTGGTAGATTATACAGAATAGGGAAGCAGCACATTGCTGTGTATACCTAAGCTTGTTAAAATATAAATTATATATATATAAATATATATATATATATATATATATATATATATATATATATATATATATATATATATACATGCGGAAAATCCACAGAGAAATATGAAATGAGGTGAACGTTTCGGCTTTGTTAAAGACTTTGTTAACACTAGACTGTCTGAACACCTTCAGTCAGTCTGGTGTTGACAAAGGCTTTAACAAAGCCGAAACGTTCACCTCATTTCATATTTCTCTGTGGATTTTCCGCATAAAATGATCAGTGTTTTGTGATCGTCAATTGCATATATATACATATATATATATATATATATATATATATATATATATATATATATATATATATATGTATATATATATATATATATATATATATATATATATATATATATATATATATATATATATATATATATATATACAACCAGCAACGCAACTGGTATGTACAGGGACGCCTTAATCCGCTTGACCATCACGACCGGACATAAGGTAGTGATAGCCGAAGCTATTTGAACCACTCCCCCGCCGGCACTCGGATGGTAATCTTGGGCATAGCATTTTATCAAATCACCTCATTCTTTGGGGCACACGTGAGGAACACAAATGCAAACAAGCCTGAATCCTATTCAGGCTTGTTTGCATTTGTGTTGCCGCCTCCCTCAGCTGTTTGCATTTGTGTTGCCGCTTCCCTCAGCTGTGCTGTAAGGTAGATAGGTATCAGCCAATGTAGATGCACACGTGTAGCCCTACACGACCTGTTTACCTTTCCTCCATGGCTGCAGGGTGACTCCATCTGGGCGTTTTTGGCTGTTGCCAGGCCTGTACAACTGAGGTTCCCTTTGTGCTGGGCATCCAGCTGAAGCCAAACTTCTCTTGATGATGTCATTGACTGCTTCATGTCTGGCAATCTTTCCCTGTGTCTTACGACAGATGAGACCATGGCTGCCGTATTGGTCTGCCCGTGCATGGCCGCAAATACACCGGTGCTCGGTGGAGATAGGGGCGGCAAGGCGCAGAGCAACACCAATACTTAGGGTCCGATGGTCCAGGCGGGTGCCCAAGGCGGAATTAGGGACTGCCAACAGGAAGTCCCCGGCATGGGGCGCTTGCACAGCTAGAAGACGCGCTTTGTCCTTCCTGGAAGCTGCCTCCAGCTATGATGTGGCGATGTTCTCCACTATGGGGCTATCCCATTTGGACTGTTTGCAGTCATTTGGAAAAGTCGGTCGAGGATGAGAGTTGACAAGAGTGTCCCACTGACCGGCTCCTTCCGCAAATTTGGGATCATGAATCCCAATGGAGTCTCTTAGGTATTCCGGTAGTATTTCCTTAACTAATTCACCTGTTGCACTGGTCGAGGATAAGAATGCCGGCAATGCTAACTGTGTTGCCTTGCGAATACCTATCCCCCGAGTCTAACTGGGGGTGTTGCTTGGTCCCATTGGTCATCTTGCAGGGAGAGGTTTAACACTTTCACGGTTATTGACCTTAGGAGTGTGTCATATTCTGTTAATTTTGGGCTGTCGAAGGAGGGAGCACACCTTAGGAAATAGGTCAGTCTGGGCAAAGCCAGGAACCTTGTGAGAAGGTACAAAGCATCGTGGGCGTCCAAAGCCCCTATTCTTCCCTCCACCCTCCTCAGGTCGTTCATCTCTTCCTCGAGGACTACCTCAATGGCGCTCGAGCCCAGAGGTGCCCCTAGCAGCACACTGTCGGTGGGAGCGATCACTTGGGCTCCTGGCAATATGATTCGCACTGCATCTATGGTTGGTTGGCTAGATGAGATGATTTCACACTTTAATGGGTTTAGGGTGAGTCCTAACTCCTCTCCCTTAGATTTCACCAGCTGTAGATCTTCTAGCAGGGACTCCTGTGTCGCTGCCAGGGTGCCATCGTCCAGGAACCAGATGTTGAGTTCGCTGGTCAACCTGCTTGTGACCTCTTTAACAGCCATGCAAAAAAAGAAAAGGGGCGAGTGGGTCTCCCTGCTGGACACCTTCTGCAGAAACAACTTCATGTTCCCCAAACAGCAGCGTCGATTCCCTACTGTACCCTGCCGAGACGAAGGGGACCCGCCCGTGCAGCCCACACGGCCTGGTCCTTAGAAAGGGCAAATAAACCTGGGCAGCTAGCTACTGCGTCGGAACACGCGCGACCGGGGACAGGCGCTGGGCACACGCTGGGCACTAGGGACATTCCTAACTAAAACAGGGCACCGCACACGCGGGCGTGGAGGGGAAACACAGGCAGGACTGTACCTTAGGATAATGGAGATGGGTCGGCTGCTCTGGAACGCCTATGGCTAACACTGAAAACTTCACTCCATTAGGAGCCCCGTGTGGGCCGCCCTTGCAGGCGACAGGGGGTGGCGTGGAAGGCTATGTCGAAGGCGCGTAGTCGTCTGAGGTACTGGCGTCGTAGTCCACGTGTAACGGATGGCGGCAGAGCGTTTTGTAGTGTATCTGGCGAGGTGGAGGCGAGCAAGAGCGCATATATATAGATATATGTATATATATATAATATATATATATATATATATATATATATATATATATATTATATATATATATATATCTATATATATATATATGTATATATATATATATATATATATATATATATAGATATATATATATATCTATATATATATATATATATATATATATATATATATATATATATATATATATATATATATATATATATATATATATATATATATAGCTTCTATCTACATACAAAGATTACTCAAGTGTAATTGGCCTGTTATGTTGAACATTGTCTTCTGTACAGAAGACAATCACTTGTCATTGTGATTGCCTGAAGACGGTCACTTGCCATTGTCTTCTGTACAGAAGACAATGTTCAACATAACAGGCCAATTACACTTGATTAATCTTTGTATGTAGATAGAAGCTGCCACGTATGGGACAATAAGCCTTCTGCAGTTACCTCTATTCTTATGTTCTTATGTTTCACCCCACATTTATCCCTTATGTATCCCCTTATGTTTTCACCTTTATTGTCTTATCACCTAACCCAATGCGGGTATAAAATGAACCAGCCCTGTAAAATCGCTTCACTTGAGAATGAACCATGGAGGTTCGAAACGTTGTGCAAATTGTATAAATAAGTGTAATACATTCCTTAGTAAATCACTTCTTTTCTTCACCTTAAAAGTACGAAAATGAGTTTTGGAGAACTCCTATTTCAACTAAGCCCTGATGCTAAGAAAATAGTTAGAGGGATAGAAGCCCTAAACCAGAAAATAATAAATACAGAATATGCGATCATATTCAATGAAAATATGTATATATATATATATATATATATATATATAATATATATATATATATATATATATATATATATAATATATATAATATATATATATGTCGTACCTAGTAGCCAGAACTCACTTCTCAGCCTACTATTCAAGGCCCGATTTGCCTAATAAGCCAAGTTTTCCTGAATTAATATATTTACTATAATTTTTTTCTTATGAAATGATAAAGCAACCCTTTTCTCTATGTATGAGGTCAATTTTTTTTTATTGGAGTTAAAATTAACGTAGATATATGACCGAACCTAACCAACCCTACCTAACCTAACCTAACCTATATTTATAGGTAAGGTTAGGTTAGGTAGCCAAAAAAAGCTAGGTTAGGTTAGGTTAGGTAGGTTAGGTAGACGAAAAAACATTAATTCATGAAAACTTGGCTTATAAGGCAAATCGGGCCTTGAATAGTAGGCTGAGAAGTGCGTTCTGGCTACTAGGTACGACATATATATATATATATATATATATATATATATATATATAATATATATATATATATATATATATATATATATGTCGTACTTAGTAGCCAGAACTCACTTCTCAGCCTACTATGCAAGGCCCGATTTGCCTAATAAGCCAAGTTTTCATGAATTAATGTTTTTTCGTCTACCTAACCTACCTAACCTAACCTAACCTAGCTTTTTTTGGCTACCTAACCTAACCTTACCTATATATATAGGTTAGGTTAGGTTAGGTAGGGTTGGTTAGGTTCGGTCATATATCTACGTTAATTTTAACTCCAATAAAAAAAAATTGACCTCATACATAGTGAAAAGGGTAGCTTTATCATTTCATCAGAAAAAAATTATAGTAAATATATTAATTCAGGAAAACTTGGCTTATTAGGCAAATCCGGCCTTGAATAATAGGCTGAGAAGTGAGTTCTGGCTACTAGGTACGACATATATATATATATATATATATATATATATATATATATATATTATAATATATATATATAGAACTGGAATATATATATATATATATATATATATATATATATATATATATATATATATATATATATATATATATATATATGTCGTACCTAATAGCCAGAACGCACTTCTCAGCCTACTATTCAAGGCCCGATTTGCCTAATAAGCCAAGTTTTCATGAATTAATGTTTTTTCGTCTACCTAACCTACCTAACCTAACCTAACGTAGCTTTTTTTGGCTACCTAACCTAACCTTACAGATAAATATAGGTTAGGTTAGGTTAGGTAGGGTTGGTTAGGTTCGGTCATATATCTCCGTTAATTTTAACTCCAATAACAAAAAATTGACCTCATACATAGAGAAAAGGGATGCTTTATCATTTCATAAGAAAAAAATTATAGTAAATATTAATTCAGGAAAACTTGGCTTATTAGGCAAATCGGGCCTTGAATAGTAGGCTGAGAAGTGAGTTCTGGCTACTAGGTACGACATATATATATATATATATATATATATATATATATAACCAACCCTACCTAACCTATCTTTATAGGTTAGGTTAGGTTAGGTGGTCGATAAAGTTAGGTTAGGTTAGGTTAGGTAGGTTAGGTAGTCGAAAAACAATTAATTCATGAAAACTAGGCTTATTAGGCAAATCGGGCCGTGCATATTAGGCTGAGAAGTGCGTTCTGGCTACTAGGTACGACATATATATATATTATATATATATATATATATATATATATATATATATATATATATATATATATATATATATATATATATATATATATATATATATATATATATATAGAGAGAGAGAGAGAGAGAGAGAACTGGATCACCACTACAATTTTGTCCCCATTGCTCTGAGACACTCGGCGCCTAGGGTAAAAGTGCTACCAGTTTTTTGAAGGAACTGGGTTCTAGGCTCATTGAAACAACAAGGGAACCGAGAGCTGCAAGCTTTCTTTTCCAGCGCCTCAGTGTGGCAATACAGAGGGGAAATGCGCACTGCATCCAGGGTTCCTGCCCGCCATCTGAGGAGCTGGAGGAACTCGACAACCTATGACAACCATCTTTGTAACCCAAATGTAACTCCTTTTTTGTAACAAAGTTCAAATAAAGTAAATATATATGTGTACATACAAAAGAATGGGGGTGGTAGGAGAAGATAATATTAGTGTTCAGTGAGAAACCACAAGGTCTCCTCTGAATACTTTTTATTTTCTTCTCCGAGGCTATGGGTCCCCACATTGGCACCAGAGGTGGTACCCTCACAAACTTTTATATATATATATAAAGCTAACCTAAAATAATATATATATATAATATATATATATATATAATAATATATATATATATATATATATATACACATATATATGTCATATCTAGTAGCCAGAACGCACTTCTCAGCCTACTATGCAAGGCCCGATTTGCCTAATAAGCCAAGTTTTCATGAATTAATGTTTTTTCGACTACCTAACCTAACCTAACCTAACATTTCCTGCTACCTAACCTAACCTTACCTATAAAAATAGGTTAGGTTAGGTTAGGTAGGGTTGGTTAGGTTCGGTCATATATCTACGTTAATTTTAACTCCAATAAAACAAAATTGACCTCATACATAATGAAATGGGTAGCTTTATCATTTCATAAGAAAAAAATTCGAGAAAATATATTAATTCAGGAAAACTTGGATTATTAGGCAAATCTGGCCTTGCATAGTAGGCTGAGAAGTGCATTCTGTAACACTCCAAACCGGACCTGCGGTCCGAGTCGGGACCCAAGGTCCTGACTGGTTTGGAGTGGAGACGGGTTCAAGTAAAAAATGGGCACACAGGAAATGATTTCGACGTTCAGTAAACACTCACCGAGTGGATAACTGAATGCCCGACAGCCCAATACGGATGATCGTAATAAGATGTGCTAATGCACACGTGATAATTACGTTCAGTTAACACTCTGAGTTGTAAACTAAAACTAAACAGCTGCATAGTTGATGATGATAGTAATATTTAAGATTGAGAACTTTAACTAAATGACCACACATGTAGATTTGTAAACACTACTGAATTGTAAACTAAAGACTAAGCCAGCCAATGCTAGTTGATGATGATAGTATATTTTAAGATTGAGAAACTTTAAACTAAATGACCACACATGTAGCGATTTTGCATTCAGTAAACACTTACTGAATTGTAAACTGAAAATGTCAGCCAATGCATGGTTGATGATGATATTTATTATTTAGATTGAGAAACTTTAAACTAAAACCAAATGGTCAGCGATTTTGTTCAGTAAACACTTACTGAGCTGTAAACTGAATGTCGGAGCCGGCCAATACAAGGTTTGTGATAGTATATTTTATTTTTTTTTTACGATGGAGAAACTTTAAACTAAAAAAAATGAGGTCAAGTGGATATCTATGTTCAGTAAACTGTTACTGAGATGTAAACTGGATGGTTGAGCCACCCAATACATGGTTTGTGATAGTAATATTTTTTTTTTACGATGGAGAAACTTTAAACTAAAAAATGAGGTCGCATGGAGGGATATCTATATGTAAACAGTTACACTGTAAGTTGTAAACTGAATGGTAGAGCCACCCAATACCTGGTTAATTATAATAATTTCACGATGGAAAAACCTTACTAAACTAAAATGAGCGCACATGAAGTGATTCTCACGTTCATTAAACACTTACTAGTTGTTAACTGAATGTCTGAGACATCCAATACATGGTTGATGATAGCAGTATTAATGACATTGATAATAAGAGGTCGTGAACTAGATACTGGTAGGGGGACAACAAAGCTGTAATATTGAAAAGAAACTGAACTGAATTTGAAAATTGATTAATATATGTAATGTGAAGCCAATCTACTGGAAAACAGTAAGCAAACTTTATTTGAAAAAGAATATGAGAAGACTGAAAAGCTGGGGGCAAGAAAAATGTTAAAAATAGAAGTAATGATCTTCAAATCATAACATAAGATATCCATGACCGTAATTAATACAGTGTGAACTCTCTTAAACTATGCTCACCGTGAAATCTCGTCACTAGGCATAACTTGTCACTCTGCGAAACAAATTATTGACTATAGTGCGACAGTGAGAATAAAAATGACCACTTGTGTTTTGGAGTGCTATTTTAGTCAAGAAATACTGTAAAGGATGATTATTGACTAAAGGGAACTTCGCGGACTGCTGGTGTTTGATGTGTTGAACTGCTTAAGGAAGCATATTTGCTAGAAAAAATTCCTGTAAAATAATGCTTGTTATATGTTTTGACTATCTAGCTAATAGCATATTGCCTGACTAATAATGAAATGAAATGTCACATTTTGTCTGACTCACTTAGCACAAGTGAAGAGAAAACATTGAAAAACTGGCCAAGGTTAAAAACTCTGTGAAATCATATCTGTTATGATAAGTTTTGACTAGCTGCAAGCTATGTTTGCCTTCTCTCTCTAATCTACACGCGCGATATGAAATGTGAAAAAAATCTTACATTATGCTATGTTAACAGTGCTTGAATAAATTATTAAGAGTGCTAGGGTACTGTTGCGCGCAGTCATCTCGCTAAGGGGTCGGCGACAGAATTGTCAAAAATGATGTACCTTGCATACATCAAATCTTTAGTGGTTTATGCGGCACCTCTGCTTGTTTTTGATGACTGAAAGGAGTTTGATGATACGAATAGTAATTGCTGACATTGAGCATATTCTCAAAACATAGTTTCTGCAAAAAAAAAAATAACATTAAAATAGATGCGAGCTGTGATTTGAAAACAGAAGATGTGTGATGTGTGCCTTATTGTGTGGACTCTGGAGATATGATCTCCACATATGAGTTTCTCAAGAAAAGCGGTAATATTTTTCTTTGTGTTTGGATGTAATAGCTAAACATGGATGACAATTTCAATAATGTTATTTGGTCATCCGACAAAGTTGATTTTCCACGTTACGTTACATCGTGTTACAGAGGGCTAAAACTGGTAGACCGTAATATTCATATGGTAGGAGATGTAATGGAGATGGACTAAGTCATACTTTTATTTAAAAATGGCATTTTGGATTGCAAAAGATGATTTGCGTTACGTTACGTTACGTTACATTGTGTTACAGAGGGCTAAAACTGGTAGACGCCAATATTTATATGGTAAGAGATGTAATGGAGACGGACTAAGTCATACTTTCATTTAAAAATGACCTTTTGGACTGCAAAAGTGATTTGCGTTAAGTTACGTTACGTTACATTGTGTTACAGAGGGCTAAAACTGGTAGACGCCAATATTTTATGGTAAGAGATGTAATGGAGATGGCTAAGTCATACTTTCATTTAAAAATGCCATTTTGGACTGCAAAAGTTGATTTGCGTTAGTTACGTTACGTTACATTGTGTTGCAGAGGGCTAAAACTGGTAGACGCCAATATTTATATGGTTAGAGATGTAATGGAGATGGACTAAGTCATACTTTCATTTAAAAATGACATTTTGGACTGCAAAAAGTTGATTTGCGTTACGTTACGTTACGTTTCATTGTGTTACAGAGGCTAAAACTGTAGACGCCAATATCTATATGGTAACGAGATGTAATGGAGATGGACTACGTCATACTTTCATTTAAAAATGTTATTTGGTCTGTAGAAATATGATGATTTCCACGTTACGTTACATTGTGTTACAGGGTCTAAAACTGGTAGACACCAATATTTATATGGTAAGAGATGAATGGAGATGGACTAAGCCTCACTTTTCGTTTCAAAATGTCATTTTGGACTGCAAAAAGTTGATTTGCGTTACGTTACGTTACGTTACATTGTGTTACAGAGGGCTAAAACTTGCAGACCGTAATATTTATATGCTATGAGATGTAATGGAGATATTGTGTTTGGCTAAATGGGGTTCACATTTCAATAATGATATTCGGACAACAGCCAGAAAGTTGATCTCCACGTTACTTAATGATGATATAATGCGATGCAAGCGTGTGCTAATATTTTATTTGTGTTTAGAATGTAAGGGCTATAGGAGATTGTCTAGACTTGCATACATTTTCAAATGCTAATTATGTAGGCAGTAGAAAGTCTGTTTTCCCCATTACGCTACATTGACTGTGTTACAAGAACTGAAAATAGACATAGCCCAGAGCTATTTCACTATCGACTCACCCGGTTTTATTCTCATCGAATGGTGTTTACATTTGGATGATGTAGGTCTTAAGAGACAGCCTTGAACTCGGGATAATGAACAAGTCAATTTTAATAATAGTATCAAGACTATGTTTTTCCACATTGTCTTATATATGTTTACTTTGCTTGGAATTTGTATGTGTGGAACATTGCTCACCTAAGGGAGTGAGAATGAAGGACGTGTTTGAGGTATAGCGAGGACTGACCGTGATGTGTATGTTTGTTTGTTTTACCACAGTGAATATGAAGCTACATTATGTTATGTCTACCAGTTGTTGAATAAACGTTACGTCACATTATGTGATACAAGAACTAAACAAGCTTGTTGTAACCTTTATTGTGTTTGGATGTAATGGCTAAACATGGTTTACCATTCATTATTGAGACATCGGACAGAAAGTTGCTCGTTACTCTTAAAATGATATTTGGGCAAAGAACGAAGTTACCATATTGATCACATTACATTAATGATATTTGGGCAAAGAACGATGACATCATGTTGGTCGTGTTACCTTACAAGGTTGTAAGGGTAAGAGTGATGGGGGGCTCGAAAATTGACATTAGTCGTCCATCCTCTGGTGCGCTGTCAGTCTAAGTGAAATGGAAAAAGATACGTGAACAGCGGCAGCAGGAGAAAGGAAATGATGTTACTTTCCCCCCAAATATTAAATGATCTGGAGAGAGAGAGAGAGAGAAAGAAAGAAAGAAAGAAAGAGAGAGAGAGAGAGAGAGAGAGAGAGAGAGAGAGAGAGAGAGAGAGAGAGAGAGAGAGAGAGAGAGAGAGAGAGAGAGAGAGAGAGAGAGAGAGAGGAGAGAGAGAGAGAGAGAGTGTTGAACTCGAGGATACTGAACAAGTCAATTTAATAATAGTCTCAAAACTATGTTTTCCGCATTGTCTTATATATTATGTCTACTTTGTATGTGGGGAACATTGCTCACCTAAGGGTTAGAGAGAGAGCGAGAGAGAGTATGAGAGTGATGAACTCGAGGATACTGAACAAGTCAATATGATTTGTTATAATAATAAGATTGAAGACCAGCTTATGACTGGATAATCTTAAAAACTATTTGAGCAAAGAATGAGGATACCATGTTGGTCACATTGCGATACAAGGTTACACATATGATCAGAAATAATAATACTAAAGGTTTTGCACAGAGCATCTGGTCTGGGAAGGGTGAAGTGATACTTGATGGTTTGGGCTTGGAGGGGGGGTGGGAGGGGGGTAGGGGTTTGGTGGGGGTGGATGGGGAGAGGGTAAGGCCATCCCACTACCTTGTCCATCTCACAACGTCTCAAACCGCCGCGAAGGTTAGACCTTAACGAGACGGATTGCCGTTTCATTCATTCAGGAGTCTTGAACATTCTGTGAAGTTGTCTTGCTATGATAACGCTGTTGTGTGATACAAGCTCTGCACAACAGTAATGGCTGTAGGAAGAAGAGGTGATGGAGATTGAGTAAACATGTATACATTTCAATGATCACAGTTAACAAGAACAATTTGTAGGTAGAGATCGCGTCTCCGTGACGATGTGAAATGTTTCCCTCTTTTAGTAAACGCTAACCTACTGACTTTGACTGAGTTTACTAAGTGATGTGCCATGTGGTGACACTTCTCAGGTCGATGTGACGGTATGTGATCCTGGTCCGTACCACTCTAGAGGTAAGGGGAAGAGGGGTGCCCCACTCTAGAAGGTAATGGAGGGGATGGAGAGGGGGCCCCTGATGGTATGGGAGAGGAAGGGGATGAGGGGTGGGGGTGATTGACGATGACAGGTGAGCCCCCTGCTGGCGGAAGTAAGACCCTAGCCCCCTCCTTAACGAATCGCAGTGGAGGTAGAGCCCTGGTGGGATGAACATCTCCAAGTCTTGTCTGAAGACATCGAAAAGCCATTAAGGCAAATGGACTACATCCCTCCTCCTGGACTCTGCTCTCTCCTACCCTCTTCTCCCACTTACGGCTTCCTGTAGGGGGAAGCTAATGTATGTCAAAACCGCAAATGACCCCTGAGCAGTCTCACGCCGAGGGGGACCTCCCCTCACCCTTCCCTCCCTCCCTCCATCCCTCACCCCTCCCCCAATCCCAAACAACATATCCGCTATGTTGGCTACCCTCACACCTACACTCAGCCTCTACATAGCTTACTTACTATCATCAAACCTATTATCTACACACAGGATTAAGTCTACGGCAAACACACATACATATTTAACTACTCCTTCCTCATATTCCACTCTTATCCTTGAATTTCTTATTCTACCACATACTCTCCTACATCCCCAACAACATGACTTCCCATCTTTCCTGACCACATACCCTAACACCGGACGCTCACACGCGTCCGACAAGCGCCAAACTTCCGGGAAAATTCCCCCCCCAAACCCTTTGCGACTAGACACCTGCGCACCACCTGCCAGCTGACTCTATAGAGCCACCTGGGCAGATGGTGCGTGCGGTTCTAGTCGCACTTTACCCTACTATGTCGTACCTAGTAGCCAGAACGCACTTCTCAGCCTACTATGCAAGGCCCGATTTGCCTAATAAGCCAAATTTTCATGAAATAATTGTTTTTCGACTACCTAACCTACCTTAGCTAACCTAACCTAACTTTTTCGGCTACCTAACCTAACCTAACCTATAAAGATAGGTTAGGTTAGGTTAGGTAGGGTTGGTTAGGTTCGGTCATTTATCTACGTTAATTTTAACTCCAATAAAAAAAAATTGACCTCATACATAAGGAAATGGGTAACTTTATCTTTTCATAAGAAAAAAATTAGAGAAAATATATTAATTCAGAAAAACTTGGCTTATTAGTCAAATCGGGCCTTGCATAATAGGCCGAGAAGTGTGTTCTAGCTACTAGGTACGACATATATATATATATATTGTGATGATAATCTCTTTCAAGAGAGATTGAGCCTGCTCTTCCCTACATAATTACGTCAAAATACAAGATACTATATACAAGATACGTTCACCAAGTATCGCCAAACGTTTTGCCCAGAGAGCAAATCGTACCCCAACACCTAGCCACCGCCGTAACCAGCTAACTGCTCATCCTCTGCCTGCCTGTTGCTGATTGGCTGGTGTCTCGTCGCCCCTGCCCTCCGCCACCACCACAAGTCGACGTCTGGGCTGCAGTGCGCCAGTCTCGTCAGAATGTCTCAGTGTTCCATGCAGTTGACATCTCTCGCTGGTAGACTAAGCCTTGGCTTTCGTGTACTAAGGGAGGTGGCAGCTCGAAGCCAGTATTCCAGCACTCATATTTTATTTTGCTATCACTGTAACTTACTTGTCTTAGCGTAACTTTTCATTTGCCAGTGATTATTCATGTTATTTTGTTTGTTGACTTATCCTGCATATTTTATGAGATTGCCTTTATTCATGTCTTGTTTTTCTAGAGTAATTAAAATTTCATTGTTTATATACTTGTGTTTTGTGTGTCTTCCCATTACCTTACCACAGACGAAAGGACCAACTTTTCTCTTTTTTTTTGTCATGTGACGAGGCCCTGCCCCTAGCTTTTGAAACAGCCGAACACCAACGCTTTACCGTCACATAACGTGGGGGCCTGTCCTAGGAGCTTCACTCAGGTACTGGTGCCAAGTAGTAAATTTATGGTAAGCGTATTTGGCTTTGGTAACGTAGCTTTTCATTATTTTTCATATTCAATTTTATTTTCATATGGTGCTGTGTGTATTGTGCATTCCGAGAGTAGCATATGGTGAAGGTGAGACAACTTTGGATTACGTGGTGACTGTAGGCCTCAGTCATTCTCTTAATTGGTCATCTCTCCCTCCGTGTTATTACTCGTGTTTACCATCTTTTGTCCCTAGGATATTTCTCATATTTTCGGCAGATCATCATATTGGTACCCTGGTACTATGGTCTGTCCCCGGGTCAAGTGTACCTAATCTTCTGCAATCTGACAGTAGGAGGATAAAGAGGGCCATAGTTCCTCTCGCACGAACTTTAGTTGCTGAATTGGGACCTCAGCAGCAGTTCTCGTCACCAGTTGACACCTCGCACCCCTACACGTCGGTCAGAGATGATGATATTTACATTGGTAGGGATTTAGCCTTCTTTTTCAGAGCACAAAAGTTCGCTAATTCTGTAAGTATCATATTAATTTCAGTGGGAAAAACTTGCTTATGTCCTATAGAGACTCGGCAAGGTATGCCTACATTCTTGGACTACCAATTTTACTTTCGAGGCAATTAACTGTTTCATTTGTTTTAGAAACTCAGTTTCGCTTGTTTAGTAGGATTTTCTTGCCCTTGTCCTCTTACATGAGTACTGGGTACAAGATTTCCTGCGACCTTGATTTAATAATCATTTATCATCTTGAAATTAACATTAATTGTTAAAGATTCCACAGGATAGGTACCAGTTGCCACGTTGTCCTGTTTCTGACATTCACCATATCACAACAGTATATTCGTTGTGCATTTATTTGCTAATTTCACCATGTTTCGTCTCCAAGCTTTCCGTGCAGATCCAGCAGGTGAAATAGGGACTTTAAGTCGTGCCAAGAGGACTGAATTACAAACTCTTGCACATGAGTATCAACTACAAGTTCCCTACCAAGCCAACAAAAATGAAATACATAACCTGTTACTGGATCATCTCTTAGAGGAAGGTAAGATAGACTCTGAAACTCACGAAACTTACTTTATTGCAGATAAAACTGATTTGGCAACGATGAAACTCAAACTAGAGCTGGCCAAGATCGAACGCGAGCAGCAAAGAGAAGCCCTCGAGCAACAAAGGGAAGCAGCTGCCATAAGAAAGGAAGAACAAGAACGTGAGATTGCAATACTCCGTGAGCGGGAACGAATACAGCTTGAAACAAAACAACGCCAATTGGAGATGCAACACGAACATGACAAACAACAAGCGACTCTGGCTATGGAATGTCGTCAACGAGAATTCGCGTTGGAAACTTCACACCTTGCTCAACGCCAGCAAGCTACCGCCAATCTTCCGTCAGTTTCAATATATCACATACAAGTAAGTTAATGCCACCATTCGTAGAAACAGAAGTTGATGTGTTTTTCACCACCTTTGAAACCCTTGCTAATCAACTTAGTTGGCCTGCCGACCACTGGGCAACCCTTCTCAGAGTACATCTTACAGGTAGAGCTGCAGTTACACTCAGTACTTTGGCGTCTGAGAATGACTACCAGACTCTGAAACAAGCGGTGTTGGACGCCTACCTTCTCTCCACCGAAAGTTATCGAAGAAAATTCCGTGACCACCTGAAGGCAAGTACCACTACCTTTCTCGAATTTGCTAATACCAAAAGGAGATATTTTATGAAATGGCTGGAAGCAGCACATGTCTCTACCTTTGCAGAACTCGTCAACCTCATGCTAGTTGAAGAATTCTTGAGGCGTGTGCCGCCTCCTGTCCGTCTATATTTAGCAGATAAAGAAGAAACCGACTACCTAAAGTGTGCTAAGTCGGCTGACACTTACAGCCTCATCCACCGGCTGACACCAGAACCTTCCAGTAAGAAGTCGTGGTACAGTTACGAGAAAGTGAGTACCGATCAAGCTGGCTCGCAATTGTACTGTAAGTATTGTAGACTCTATGGACATACCATAGATAAATGTGGTAAGTCTCAATACAAAGGAACCACCGAATCGCCAAAACCCAAACCGACTCCTCCTAAGTCCGGTAAGCCTGTGATGAATGTTGGTATTCATGTTAATGATCTTTCTCTTTTCAGTAACCACCTGTATACTGGAACTGTCTCTGCCAACGGTTCAAATCCGGAGGGACGTTTCAAACTGAAGATCTTGAGGGACACAGCGGCTCTTCAATCGATTATTTTGAAGTCGGCTGTGCCCAACATCGCCTACACCGGAGAAACTGTCTTCGTCACTGACCTCACTGCTACCACTCCTTATCCTCTCGCCAGAGTCCCCCTGGATTGTCCCTTCGTGACAGGAGAAGTCCAAGTCGCCATCAGGGAAAAGCCTTTTCCCATGCCTGGAGTGCAACTTCTCCTGGGCAACGACTTGGCAGAAGACCTGCAACCGACCAACCTGATCGTCATGGACAAACCCCAGGTGTGTACCTCTGTGATGGATAATCCCATTTTTGAGTATGTTCCAGCAAAAGTTCAAGAGAGTGATGAAGTTTCTCCTCCGGTTTTAGTGACCACCCGTGCACAAGCTGCACGACCACAGCCAGCTGACTCTACTGCTACCGCTGTCCCTCAAGACCCTTAGAAACTACCCCCGAATCTGACCAAGTTGGAGTTCCGTAAGTTACAGAGGGAAGATCTTACCTTGACACCATTATTTTTCCAGGCTGAGACTCAACCTGACAGTATTCCTGGGTTCTTCCTAGAGAACGAGTTGCTCTACCGCAGATATAGACCCAGTAAACTGAAGGAGGAGGACGATTGGGCCAACGTCGAACAACTAGTGATTCCTGCCAGCCTGCGGCCCACTATTCTACACCTGGCCCACGGAGCACTCTCCCACTACGGATTTAACAAGACTTACCATGGAATCCGTCAAGACTACTACTGGCCAGGTATGGTAAATAGCGTCAAACAGTGTCATACATGTCAGATGGCAGGTAAACCGAACATCTCTATTCCCAGAGCACCATTGACTCCCATACAGGTGCCTGCGGAACCTTTCCACAGACTTATTATAGACTGTGTTGGTCCTTTACCTCGGACCAGTTCAGGTAACGCCTATATCTTAACCATCCTGTGTCCTACCACCAGATTCCCCATAGCAGTTCCAGTAAAGAACATTACGGCTGCTACGGTTGTGAAACACTTATTGAAGATCGTCACCCAGTATGGATTTCCAAGGGAGGTTCAGAGCGACTGTGGCACCAACTTCACCAGTGATCTCTTCAAGAGGACACTGGAAGAGTTCAACATCACACAGGTATTGTCCAGCCCCTATCATCCTGCTTCACAGGGTTCTCTTGGGCGTAGTCATCAGACTATTAAAGCACTCCTGAAGAAGTTTTGTAATGAAACCTCTAAGGATTGGGATAAGCAAATCGACCTAATAATGTGTATCTATAGAAGTCTTCCCAATGAGTCCCTAGGAGTATCTCCTTATGAGATGCTCTACGAACGTAAGTGCCGTACTCCTCTCAAGGCTCTCAAAGACTCTCTACGTGATGCCACCTTCAGTGAGCATCAGAATGTGCCACAGTTTCTTCAAAACCTACAACACATTCTAGAGAGGGTCCGCAGTTTTGCCCAAGATAATCTATTGAAAGCACAGGAGAGGATGAAGACTCATTACGACCAGACCAGCAAAGTAAGGAAATTTAAGCCAGGAGACTTCGTACTTGCTTATTTCCCTATCCCAGGTTCTCCTTTACAAAACAGGTTTTCAGGACCCTACCGCATCAAGGAGTGCAGAAACAACCACAACTACGTTCTAGAGACTCCAGATAGGCGGCGGAAGACCCAGTTGTGCCACGTCAACCTCCTGAAGCTATATAACGGTACTCCTCCCACTGTCATGATTAATTACTCTTCCTTTAAAGAGCCATACATCCACAGTGAGACCTTCCCTGCTTCTCCTCCCGAAAGCACTGACAAGGAGTCAGCGCTTTCTAATTCGGAAATCCTAACTGATCTTCCCAACTATTTTCAGGACAATCATAGTGCACCTCTCGTCAAGATCTTCAAAGAACATCAGGAGTTGTTCCGAGATGATCCACAAGAGTGTAATGTTACCCAGCACGACATCCAACTGCTCCCTGACACCCGACCGATTCGTCAACCCTTCTACCGAATCAGCCCTAGCAAGAAGGAAGTCATGCGTGCTGAGGTGCAGTACCTCTTGGATCATGGACTGGCTACACCTTGTGAGTCCCCCTGGGCCTCACCCTGTATCTTGGTGCCCAAATCCCAAGGTAAGGTGAGACTTTGTACGGATTTCCGTAAGTTAAATAATGTGACTGTCAAGGATGCATACCCCTTGCCAAGGATAGATGACATTCTTGACGCCATTGGTAATGCCCAGTACTTGTTCCAAGTGGACTTGCTTAAGGGGTATTACCAAGTGTGTCTAACAGAGCGAGCCAAAGAAATATCTGCCTTTATCACTCCCTTTGGACTTTTCAGATATGAACGCCTTCCATTCGGACTATGTAATGCCCCGGCCACCTTTCAGAGAGCTGTCAACCGCGTCATCCAGGGCTTGGATAACACCTACGCCTATTTGGATAATATCGTCGTAGCATCCAACACCTGGAGCGAACATCTGCTCCAGCTGCGATGACTGTTCGCCAAGCTCCTGACAGCCGGCCTCACCATCAACCTGGGCAAGTCCACCTTCGCCAAAGGTAAAGTGCGTTATCTGGGTCATGTAATTGGGAGTGGCAGCCTAGCTCCGTTAGACACACACACTCAAGCCATCAAGCATTATCCACAGCCTACCACCAGGAAGCAGCTCCTGCGCTTCCTTGGTCTTACCTCCTACTACCGTAGGTTTGTGAGAAATTTTAGTTCAGTCGCCACACCATTAATCATTTTAACCAGTCCCAAGCAACGGTATAATTGGACCATGCAGCAAACCGTTGCTTTCGAACAACTCAAATTCCTCCTCTGTTTTAATCCCATTCTCGCCTCGCCAGATATCACCAAGCCTTTCGTCCTTCATGTCGACGTCAGTGGTACCGGCATCGGTGGTGTCCTGATGCAGCAACGAGGCGAGGAGGTTCTACCTGTCAGCTACAAGTTGAAACCCCACCAGAGGAACTACAGCACTATCGAGAAGGAGCTACTCTCCATCGTCCTGAATCTTCAGCACTTTGCTCCATACTTACAAGGTGCCAGGTCTACCACCATCTTCTCAGACCACAATCCTCTCCGCTTCTTACATCAAGCCCAATTCAATAACCAGCGTCTTCTACGATGGGCTTTATATCTGCAAGATTTTAACCTGGAGATCCGCTATATCAAGGGTTCTGACAACATCATAGCCGACGCCCTCTCCAGAGTCTATGAAGTAGAAGCAACTCCACCTATTACTCCACCACATGAAGACGTAACTTCTTCCAGAACCGCAGGCTTCGGCGGAGAGTTGTGACGATAATCTCTTTCAAGAGAGATTGAGCCTGCTCTTCCCTACATAATTACGTCAAAATACAAGATACTATATACAAGATACGTTCACCAAGTATCGCCAAACGTTTTGCCCAGAGAGCAAATCGTACCCCAACACCTGGCCACCGCCGTAACCAGCTAACTGCTCATCCTCTGCCTGCCTGTTGCGGATTGGCTGGTGTCTCGTCGCCCCTGCCCTCCGCCACCACCACAAGTCGACGTCTGGGCTGCAGTGCGCCAGTTTCGTCAGAATATCTCAGTGCTCCATGCAGTTGACATCTCTCGCTGGTAGACTAAGCCTTGGCTTTCGTGTACTAAGGGAGATGGCAGCTCGAAGCCAGTATTCCAGCACTCATATTTTATTTTGCTATCACTGTAACTTACTTGTCTAAAAGGTAACTTTTCATTTGCCAGTGATTATTCATGTTATTTTGTTTGTTGACTTATCCTGCATATTTTATGAGATTGCCTTTATTCATGTCTTGTTTTTCTAGAGTAATTAAAATTTCATTGTTTATATACTTGTGTTTTGTGTGTCTTCCCATTACCTTACCACAGACGAAAGAACCAACTTTTTTCTTTTTTTTTGTCATGTGACGAGGCCCTGCCCCTAGCTTTTGAAACAGCCGAACACCAACGCTTTACCGTCACAATATATATATATATATATATATATATATATATATATATATATATATATATATATATATATATATATATATATATATATATATATATATATATATATATATATATTAGTATATATTAGTATATTTTGGTAGCAGTCTTTCCTGTAGACATATATTATTAAATATGACCGAAAAGTAAGATTAATAATTCTAACACGAATTTTCTCAATCTTTCGTACATTTCTTTTCACTGTTGGTGGTAATTAAAAAATCAATTCTCCAAAATTCATTTTTATTTCTAGTCTGACGCGACACTTGAGCGCGTTTCGTAAAACTTATTACATTTTCAAAGACTTTAGTTTACACATACACAACTGAATAGAACTTACACATCTCCAATTTGTTTATATCTACATTTGAGTGAGGTGGATGGGGTGAGGTGGTATTAATAGGGTATTAAATTCATCAACACAAGACAGAACACGAAACAAAGGGGATTGAATAGAAGTGATTGTAGAAAGCCTATTGGTCCATATTTCTTGATGCTTCTATATTGGAGCGAAGTCTTGAGGTGGGTAGAATATAGTTGTGCATTAATTGGCTGTTGATTGCTGGTATTGACTTCTTAATGTGTAGTGCCTCGCAAACGTCAAGTCACCTGCTATCGCTGTATCTATCGATGATTTCTGTGCTGTTTACTAGGATTTCTCTGGCGATGGTTTGGTTGTGGGAAGAGGTTATATGTTCCTTAATGGAGCCCTGTTGCTTATGCATCGTTAATCGCCTGGAAAGAGATGTTGTTGTCTTGCCTATACTTAAGAACTTTCGTAGCACACCTACTTACGAAAAAATACATGGTGCTTCGCGAATCTAGATCCAGACCTCTTTCTCGCTAACTGACTTGATTTGTGCAGTTATAGCATATTTGTGTGTGTGTGTTTGGGATCAGAGACTTGCGTTTGCTTAACTCTTGTCTGGTGGATATTAGGGCACTAAAGATGCTACACCGCAAAGAACATAGCACTAACTACAGAGATCAAACCAACCCAATAATATTAACAAGATTATTATATCACGTCACCCCCACCACACAAGATACTTCTACATATAATGTATATAAATAATTCATTGTGTCGAGGGACAGGAAGCCAGAGTGTAGTCATACACATTTGGCTTTTATCTTGGTTCTCCCCCCCCCCACCAAGGTCAAATTACTGACCCCCACCCATAGGATGCAACCCCACAACAAGCTGACTAACTCCTGAGTACCTACTCACTGCTAGGTGCACAGAGACATTAGGTGAAAGGAAATGTACCCAACCATTTCTGTCCCGCTCGGGATTCGAAAGCAAAATTCTCGATTATGAGTCGAGAACGAACCTGACTGTACTACGGGAACTCTTAATGTTCAACATGTTGCCCAGGGAAAAAAGAACCTCAAATCTCCAAACAAGGCCCACATCCTGAACAACACTGACAGTCGTCGTTCTATGCCCCCAGGGGCCTGTGGCGGCGCTGCTCTCCCTTCAAACCCTTCACTGAACCAGGGGATTGTGTCCTCTCAGTCACCTGCAAATTCCTCGCTAACATCCCACTTCTCGCACTTCAGGCATGCTGCCGGTCCCTCGCCGGAATTCGCTAACTGGGGTGAGAATCAGTAGTTGAAAAAGCCGTGTCTAGTCGTTGAGGGTTACATTCCGGTAATTCAGAGCCTCCAAAGTGAGGATCAAGCTAACCCGCACGAAACCTACATCAACAGCAACAGGAAACAACCCTTCTTCGCGAGGAGGTTAGAGCGAGTCAAGCTAACCACATCAACTCCAGCATGACATAAACCGTCTCCGTGATGAAAATACGTGTTTGAAAACCAATGAATCCATCAAAGAACAAGAGGAAGGTCTTGAAAAAATTAATGCTTCTGTTAGTAACTTAACCGCTCAACAATCTATCTACCAGGATGAACAAGACCAGCAAAAGTTGTTGGACTCTGTAATTGTGTCGTCTTCAGCCATTTATGTGGAAAGTGAAGGTGAGAATCGTATTGATATAGTACATGCTCTCATAAAAGACCAACTGTGTTGTAATGTCAACAAAACAGAAATAATTGCTGTCTACAGAGAAGGCAAAAAGAATCCATCAGGACAAAACCAGAGAAAAATTCGTCTCAAGCTAGCTACCCAGTCCATAAAATCGGATCTTGTTCAGTCAGCGGTATCTTGAAGTTATCTTGAGATGATTTCGGGGCTTTAGTGTCCCCGCGGCCCGGTCCTCGACCAGGCCTCCACCCCCAGGAAGCAGCCCGTGACAGCTGACTAACACCTAGGTACCTATTTTACTGCTAGGTAACAGAGGCATGGGGTGAAAGAAACTCTGCCCATTGTTTCTCGCCGGCGCCCGGGATCGAACCCGGGACCACAGGATCACAAGTCCAGCGTGCTGTCCGCTCGGCCGACTGGCTCCCCAGTATCCTCATAAAAATGGAATTTACATCAACGAGTACTTGACCAAAAAAAAGGCAGGGACTCCTCTACCGCCTGCAACAAATCCGGAAAATAAACCAGGGTGTGATCCATCAGTGCTTTGTCAGAGATTGCATGATAAAAGTGAGAAAATCTCCTTAAGGTAAAATGTTCACAATCTCATATGAGGATACCCTCAAAACATTTCTCAACCAGTGTGCTTTGACTGACCTGGCTAACCCTATCACTTAGCCAGGCCAGACTGTCCTGACATAACCCTTTCACTTGTACCTCTTCTTATTTAACCCCCTTGTCACCAAGTACAGGCTAGGGAAACCTGATTTTCATTCTTACCTAGGTTGCCTAGCCTCCCCATATTCCCTTGTTTCAATGTGCCTTGGCTTTGCCTGTGTTCTCTAGTGTAAACTATTACTTTCACTGTAGCTGTGTACCTCAAAGTAATCTACCTCATTTAGTTATAGTGTAACTTTAGAAATTAACTATAATGTAATTACTTTAGTAAAGTAAACTATTGAATTATACTAGTCATCTAAAGTAAAGTAAATTTGATTTATATTGGTCATCTATTGGAATTAAATAATTGAATTCATTTTTATTTTCTTAAGTTCATACAAATTATAGGATCATAACTAAGCTATTTATAGTTCATTATCATTAAGATTATATTACTTTAGGATTATTATCCAACTTATTTTTCTTTGTTACCTAGGCTGCCTAGCCTCTCCATTCTTCCTTGCTCCATTATTCCCCTGGCTTTGCCTGTATCTCCTAGTGCAAATTATTACTTTCAGTGTACCTGAGAGCCCCTTAAAGCAATCAACCCCTTTTTGTTTAGTTTTGTATATTTTTTTATATCAGATATTTTTATAATTACATTTTTTGCCATTTTTACAGTCAATAATCCCTCTTATGCAAACTTGTAAAGGCCCGAACTAAACCTCTTATCTGTTATCAATGACAATCATCACTTTAATTATCAAAATTTCAGGTATTATAC
This sequence comes from Procambarus clarkii, assembly GCF_040958095.1. Classification (NCBI taxonomy): domain Eukaryota; kingdom Metazoa; phylum Arthropoda; class Malacostraca; order Decapoda; family Cambaridae; genus Procambarus; species Procambarus clarkii. Next base: position 25,436,552 of record NC_091197.1, read on the forward strand.
AGCACACAATGTAAACAATGTTCTAACACATAACCACAATGTTTCTGTAATTAACTATAATACATGATCTCTAAGCAAACACTTTGATGATGTTAGTGCCCTAATTCAAACATTTGACAACAAATTCTCCATTGTTATACATACTGAAACATGGTTAAAAGAGGATACTATACAACTCTTTAATATACCAAATTACTCAGCATTTCACAACTGTCGATCATTTCAGAGAGGTGATGGTACTGCTCTAAATTACCACCAGGAGCTGACATGCTGAAAAGTAATTAGAACTAGAGACTCCAGTGGAGAGTATATCTTTACCAGTTTCAGAGTCAAGGGTGAAGAGCAGAGGTGCCATAGGCACAATCAGAGAACACTGTATAAACATCAGAGGTCCGTGGTTGTTCAACGTCCTCCCAGCAAGCATAAGAAATATTGCCGGAACAACCGTGGACATTTTCAAGAGGAAACTAGATTTATTCCTCCAAAGAGTAGAGGGGGAGTAGAAGAACTCCCAGAACCCCTTCAACCAGGTATCAACCAGGTAAGGGTGCCGAGACTGTCCTGGCTGTGGGAGCAGTCTACAGAATTCCTAACACTGGTGTGTCTGAATTCAATTCTAACCTTAGAAATCTAATACTAGCTAACAGACTGAACAAAAATCATCTAATAATTTCGGGGGGGCTTTAATATTGACCTCTGCTAGCCTGATAACCCTCATGCTGCTAGTTTCCTCAACTGTATGAATTCCTGCCTCTTCATACCCTTAATCACTAGACCTACTAGAATCACTGATTCGACTGTCTCTGCTCTTGACTACATCTGGACTAGCATAACCTCTCCACTTACTTCAGGGATAAGAAGTGATAAGACCTCAGACCATTACCTCACATTTTTCCTAATCCCCATTAATAAACTATCTCTAATTACAATGAAGATAAGTTTTAGGCTGCACAATGAAACTTCTATAAACAATTTTATTGCTGCTGCTGCTAATATCAACTGGGAGACTGAATTAGGTAACATAATGAACATCAACCTAGCAGTTCAAACATTTCTTCAGAAAACTCTGAGCCTCTATAACACCCACTGTCCAATGCTAACGAAACAAGTCACGACTTAAAGGTTAAACAATCCATGGCTTATAAAGGGTATACTTAAATCTAATAATGAAAAACATGACTTTGAGAAGAACTATAGGTTAGGAGCTGTCTCCAAAGAATTCTCAATGATTTACTCATCACTGCTATCTAAAATAATTAGGAGAGTCAAAATACAATACTACGAATATAAATTTACCCAAATTAAGAGCAACATTAAGAAAACATAGAGCACTATTTCCCAAAAATTAGGGTCAAAAAAGTTTTTGAATAAAAAAACAAAACTCTTATTCAATGACGATGGTGTGCTTTTAGCCTCTGACACTGCTTTTTAATTCAGTAGGTTCTATTCATCCATTGGGTCATCCCTTGCAAATGATATTCCATCCTTCCTAACTAATGTTAAGGACTACTTTATAGGTGACTATCCAGAGTCTCTGTACCTAACTCCCACTAATTCCACTGATGTTAATGAGATAATCTTTTCTCTTAAAACAAATTCAAGTGCCCTTGCTGAGATACCAACTCTAAGTTACTAAAAAACTCCAGATTTCTAGCTCCTGCCATTGCATTGCTCTTCAACAAATCATTTGAACTCCAAACCATTCCAGATATTCAAAAAAAAAAGTGAGAGTAACCCCAGTCCATAAATGTGGGGATCTCATTGATGTCAACAATTTCAGACTTATATTAATTCTGCCAATCTTGTCAAAAATGTTTGAAAAGTTAATCTACGAGTAGCTTTTCTTATCTAGCCAGACACAATATAACAATATGGCTTCAGACCCCAAAAAGGCACTATCAATGCACAGATTAGTATAATTAACTTGATACATGCAGCTCTTGATAAAAATGATTTCCCTTTTGAGTTATTTGTTGACATAAATAAGGCTTTTGACACTGTTAACTATCAAAACCTTCTTCTTAAATTACATCATTATGGAGTCAGAGGTCACTTCCTCTAATACCTTCAGTCTTACCTTACTGACAGTCTCTAGTATGTTTCTGTGAATAATTCCATTTCTCCCACCCCTACCCATCAACATTGGTGCTCCACAGGGCAGCGTACTTGGCCTCTCTTCTTTCTCATCTACATTAATGACCTTCCTGGTGGCTTTCAACATCTCAAACCAATTTTATTTGATGATGACAACCTTCATTTTCTCCAGTCCTGATCCTCTTGTTCTAAGTGACGCAGTTAATACTGAGCTAAGTGAAGTCCATCTGTGGTTAACTGCTAACAAACTCACGCTTAACATTGACAAAACTTTCTATATTTTTGTTTGGTAATAAATCCTTGGATTAAATTAATCTAAGAATATTCAATATCCAAATTAGTAACAAAGTAAATAGGAAATTCCTTTGTGTCCTCATTGATAACAAGCTTGCGAAGCTTATGCTCTGTAAGCATGTCAGCTTACAATAAGCTTGTCAGTTTACTTACCTGCTTATCAGTTTACAACCAAAATGTCCTATCACTTGGTAAACATTTTGATGATATAAATGCACTACTCACAGCACTTGTTACTATGTGATCGCTCATTATTTTAAAATAAACGTGACTAAGTAATGACTATACCCAATTCAACAGCTGGTTATAAAGCCATTCACAACTGTAGGACTAACAAATAGGAGGTGGCAAGATATCTTCATCTGCAATAGTGACATCAGAGATAGAGACGACTATTGTGAATATACCTTTGCCTGGTTCTCAAATAAATCCCTTAAATCCTCCTTGACTGCCGGAACTATCTTATAGATTTCCCAATACTAATATAGCTTTATTCTCAGATAACCTAAGGAATCTTATCATAAACAACAATCTCAACAAAAATCACATCATTCTAGGAGGAGACTTCAATAGTGACCTGGGTCAACAAAATAGCCCTCCCTTCGACTATTTCCTAAACAGCATGAACTCCTGTATACTAATCCCCACAATCTCCAAGCCCACCTGTGTCACTCAAACATCTGCCACTACCTTCGATCACTTATGGACTAACATAACAGCTCCCCTTGCATCTGGTTCATTCTTTGACAGAACAACTGACCACTATCCGAATCCTCATAGCAAATATGGACATAACACCACCAAATAGCAAGAAACTTACCTTCAAACTACACAGTGAAGCAGCAATATGCAACCTCGCAAACGCACTTCATAATATTAACTGGGAATCTGAAGTCAATAATACACAGGATATAAATTAATTTGCTAACCTCTTCCTCTCCAAAACTCTAAGCTTCTACAACACTCATTGTCTTCTCCTCACCAAGCAAGTAACTGACAAAAGAATAAACAATCCGTGGCTCACAGGTGGCATATTCAAATCAATCAACAAGAAACATGAATATGAAAAGAAACTTAGGATTAGCCTAGTCACAAAGGAACTAGTTACAAGGTACTCATCAATGTTTACCAGTATCATAAGAAAAGCAAAATTTTCCTATTATGACAGTAGAATCAAAGAAGCTGAAGGCAACATGAAAAGCACATGGAAAACCATCTTTAACATCCTAGGAACTAAACAACATTCATATAAGCAGATGAAACTCTCAAAGAATGGCTATACACCTGCAACTGATTTGAAATGGCAAATGAATTTAATAGCTTCTTTTCACCGATTGGTGCTAACCTTGCCAGAAAAATCCTTCAGACTCAGATACATATTAACACATATCTCTCAGGCAGCTATCCAAACTCTTCTCCTTTAGCCAGTCAGCTCGACAGATGTTAGGACCAATCATACACTCACTAAAAACCTTAGCTATGAACATCAGTGAAATACCATCTATTGCATACGAGAGCGCCTCCCATGCCCTTGCGCCACCCTTAGCTTTGCTGTTCAACAAATCTCTTAGAGTGTCATACCTTCCATGATATCCTTATGTAAACACGAGTAACGCCTGTTCATTTAGGTGGCAATCCGGCAGACAGAAACAATTGTAGACCAATATCAAACCTACCCATAGTATCAAAAATATTTGAAAGAATTATCTACAAACAGCTCTACTCCTATCTTGTAAAATTCAACAAACTCAGCTCTTGTCAGTTTAGCTTCCGATCCCAAAAGAGTATCAATGATGCCATTATTAGTCTCCTTAATATAATCTACTCAGCCCCTGACAAAAATGAGTTTCTGATTGGACTCTTCATTGACCTTTGATACTGTTAATCACCACTACCTCTTACTTAAACTCCACCATTATGGAAGCCGAGGCCTTGCCCTGGACTATATCCGATCCTATCTTAGTGATAGACACCAATGTGTAGCCATATAACCTCTCCCACTCAACCATTAACCGTAGAGAGGACATGCATTACAAACATAATGTTGGATTTAAAGATAGAGCTAGTTCATACTATACCTAATGCCACTAGTTCGTATTGCGTTTCGGGCAAGGTGAGGGGGGAACTTAGACTAAAACTTAATAATAATTGAGCTTAAAGTATAAATTGTGTTGAAAAAAAATAAAAAAGGAGGGGAACATGGCAGAAAATAGCAATTATTCAAGTTGGTCAACAAACAACATTGTATAAAATAGTAAGTCATGGGTTGACATTTAGGGGTAAGGTAGGTTACATGGAGTTTGTAGGTAGTAATTAGTTTTTATCTTAAACTGGGTGAGAGAGGTAAAGCCTTTGGCATGATTGGGAAGGTCATTCCACATTCTGGGTCTCCTTGATTTGTTGATTATTTCTAGTTTGATTAAGTAGTACTTTTGGAATATCAAATAGGTATCTGTGTCTGGTGTGGTGCCCATGGGTTCTGTTACAACCTTCTAGGAAGCTTCTAAGGTCAGGATTCGCATTAAAGTTCAGAGTTTTAAATATATAGAGTACTCATAAGAGGATGTGCAGTGATTTAATATCTAACATATTTAGAGATTTGAGTAAGGGTACCGAGTGCTGTCTGGGGCCAGAGTTGTATATTGTCTTAATAGCAGCTTTGTGTTGAGTAATTAGAAGACGTAAATGATTTTGGGTAGTAGAACCTCAAGCACAAATACCATAGTTGAGATAAGAATAGATGAGTGAGTAATAGAGCGTCACCAGGGCAGGGCGAGGTACATAATATCTGAACTTAGAGAGAATGCCAACAGTTTTTGAAACTTCATTTGATATATTAAGAATGTGTCAATGGAAATTCAGCTTGTGGTCAAATAGGACACCCAGGAATTTGCCATCTACTTTGTAACAAATTTGGGTATTATTTATCCTGAGATTTATTTGATTTGAGGATTTATTGCAAAACAAAATATAGAAAATTTTGTCAATGTTGAGGGTGAGTTTGTTGGCAGTTAGCCAAAGATGGGCTTTATTTAGCTCAGTATTCACTGTGGCATTTAGAGCAAGGGGGTCAGGACTGGAGTAAATGAAGGTTTGTCGGTACCAAATAGAATTGGTTTGAGGTGTTGAGAGGCATATGGAAGGTCATTAATGTAGATGAGAAAGAGGAGTGGGCCAAGTATGCTTCCCTGAGGAACACCAATGTTGGTGGGTAGGGTGGGAGAAATTGAATTATTCATAGAAACATACTGGAACCTGTCAGTAAGGTAAGATTTGAGGTATTGCAGGGAGTGATCTCTGACTCCATAATGATGTAATTTAAGCAGGTTTTTGTGGTTGACAGTGTCAAAAGCCTTATGCAGGTCCATAAATAACCCAACAGGGAACACATTTTTATCAGGAGCTGCATGTATCAAGTTAATCATACTAATAAGTTTTAATACTCAATTAATATTAAGCTTTTTGTCTAAGTGTTTTTTCCCCACACCTTGCCCGAAACGCTGTGCATATTAGTGGCTTTAGGTATTGTATGTATTAGCTCTATCTATAAATCCAACATTATGTTTGCAACTCATTTTCTATGTATGTACTTTCCCTGAATAAACATTTTGTTTTTTATTTTTTGATTTTGAAATAATCATAAATTCATTCCATACCCAAGTCAGCTCACGTATGCGGAAAGGTTGAGGGCTACAAGGCCGAAGCCGTAAATGCCAAAATTCCAACCCGTGCTTCCCATAATTAAAACAGCACATGTGACTAATTGCTTATAGTCCCAATGTTGCTAATGTTTATAGATCCTATGTGGTAGATTCCCAGTTATATATGTTTTCAAGGGACAAAGTCTTCCTCACGTACCAATTTACGTTCCATAGTACCCGTCCATCGCCGTAGACACCAGAATAGTCGTGATTGGCTCAATTTTAATGATAATTGTATTTTTCCAGTCCCACTAGTGTTTGAAATTTACGTACTATTGTCCATGCTATTCGAATATCATGGATCAGCTTCATCCTATTGAAGGCTCGTAGTTTTGTTTTGAGACATCTTGATAGTTCTCAGTAAATTATAATAACCACTATATATTATTACATATAATAATAGTGCTTAGTGAAGCTATATTATATATAATAGTCTATGCTTTAAAAATCTCAAGAGAATGTATTGAAGAAATATCAACAGAAAACAATGTTATGTTGGCTATGGGGTATACTACTGCAAACAGGATAGATGTAAAATATATTTACATATATCCTACATCCCTACATACAGTATGGGTATGGGGTCAACAACCTACTGTAGAATGGGTATGGGGTCCATTACTACCTGTTGAGTGGATAAGGGGTTCATACCACCTGTAGGATGGGTTTGGGCCCAGAACTGCCCATAGGATGGGTATGGGGTACACTTCCACCTGTAGGACGGGAATGGAGTCCACTACCAACTGTAGGTCTTTCATCACCTACCAAATACACAGAGAAAGAGTTTCAGTCTCATTTGTATTGATACCATCACACCTAGGAGGCGCACTAGCCTGTCACCTCCAGTTACCAGTTACTATTTCATTGTTATATTTTAATGTTGCTGGTCATAACGATTTTCCAAGGATTGAAACAGCTTTTGTAGTAGCATCTTGTCAGAGTACAGTAATTTACCTAAGGAAAACTTCGATAGTTGTCGTAAATTAATATTAGTTATTTATGGAATGAAAAATCATCTTCAGATGTGTCCACCATCACGCGTCTCCCAACATCTTCACTTGTGCAGGCAACTATAGGAGAAAACCATTGTGATTTTCCTTAAGTTTTCCTGAGAGCCACTCACACGTGTGGCCTCGACGAGGACATGAAGCCGGCAGATTATCGAAGATCCTTCGATTTGCCAAGATGATCTTTTGCAGTTGTACTTTAAAAGTTAACAGTTTTAGCATATACGGCTTCGACGAGTAGGCAGTTCCATCGGTTAATAAATAATATAAATAAATTAAATCATGTTTTTTTCAGGAAAAGTACATAGGTATCATAGTTGATTTACGAACATAATGTTGCATTTATATATATAGCTAGTAGATACAATACCTAAAGCCACTAATGTTCTCTTCCCGGTACTGTTCTCCCCTTTACTCCATCGCTGTGTCCTCTCAATCCCCTCCAAATTCCACACTTACATCCCACTTCACTAAATTCAAACGTGCTTCTGGTCCCTCGCTGGATTTCCCTAACTGGGCCGAGAATCAGTGGTTCAAAAAGTTGTGCCTAGTCCTTCAGGCTCAAATTACGATCATCCAGAGCTTTCAAACTGAGAATCAAGCGAACCTCGCGAACCTTCATCAACAACAAGAAATAACCCTTCTCCGCGAGGATATTAGAACCTATAAGTCTAGCCAAGATCAACTCCAGTATGACTTAAATTATCTCTGTGAGGAAAATATGCGTCTGAAAACTGATGAAGCGATAAAAATACAAGAGGAAGCTCTCAACAAAATGATTGTATGTATCAGTACATTATCCGCCCAACGTTCCATCTCCCAGGATTAACAAGATCACCAAAACCTGCTTGACTTTGTTTTTGTGGCGGCTCAATCTATTCCTGTGGAAAGTGAAGGTGAAAAGTGTATTGATATAATACATGATCTCATAACGACCTTAGAACGTGAATTGGAAACATTTTAAAAATCCTTTTTATAATCTTTTAATTACCTACATTAAAACGTTTAGGGTAAATTAGGGTATAATAATTTTAATTCATATCTGAAATAGAAAGGGAGAGAAAAAAAGAAAGAAGGCATCCAGAAGACAAAGAAAGAAGACATATCTGAGAAAGAAATGGACATCATATATATATATATATATATATATATATATATATATATATATATATATATATATATATATATATATATATATATATATATATATATATATATATATATATATATATATATATATATATATATAAGTAGTGAATAAGGAGACAGATTGAGGTAAAAAAATTTCAGAAACGGTTGGGCACTTCCATGCCGACTTGACCCTGTCGGGCCAGATCGTCCATTCCTCTTATTTGGGTGGTTAGGTTAGGGCACAGTCAGCGCGCTCCTGGCTGGCTGGCGGTGGTGGGGTCGCGGTCCCCCCTGGGGTCCCGGGGGAGACCACCACCCAGGGTGTACCTGAGGAACTGGTGCCCTATCCTAACCTGTTTTTTTTTACTTTTTGTCGCCTTGCTTTAAGATGAGTCTAGGGCCTCAAGGAGGGGGTCTCTACTTATGAGAGGTACCGAGGATGAATGTTCAATAGTTGGAAACCAAAAAATACACTGGTGAAAGGCGTATAAACGTTTTTGGAGTATTTTAATGGCATGAGCAAAAATGCACGATTTGTCCCGGGGGTGTTACGAGAGTACTACGGTATCAATTTGGGGGCCCTTACTTTTGAATGGATCAGAGGGTGAATGTTCAATAGATTCAAACCAAGAAACTCAGTTGAAAGCGAATATAGAAGTTTTTGGAGTACTTTAATGAGGCTATGACTGAATAGTATAGGGAGTCCTTGGGCACAGCTCCATTTTCTGTAATGGTCAGAGGTGGATAACCCCAGTGGGGGTCAAGCATACAAGGGGGGGTCAAGATTCCTTACAAAGACCAAGTTTGGATATATAGGTGTAGTAAGCCTTATCTTGAATTTGCATGATACTGTGGGGTACATTGACATGAAGGGCGAGTCATAGAACAGGATCTGCATGTGAGATGGGTCATATTGGGGTTTTAAAGAAGTTAAGATAGCTTTAAAGAGTCCTGTGTGCTTGATAGTGGGGAAATGTTCAGTCAATAATTCTCGTGTTTTGAATCTGAATGAGGGGTCCTAGTTTGCGTTCTAGTCGTAAAATGAGTTCCTTAGTATATTTGCTATGGAAAATGAGCTTTCAGTACTCTATATAATTTGAAATGAGGTCAAGAAAGACATGTTTATGTGCGGGAAGAGTCAGGTTGAAAACTGTTTATTTCAGTCATCCCCCCTTGGCTTTGCTCCGTTTTCTGTAGCTAAAGTAAAGATTCCATTTTCTGTGGCATACAGTTGATTACTGGTGAAAAAGGCATACTTGAATTTGTATGGTTCTAACCTGTTTATAGATATATTTTTCGGGCCTCAAATTAGATTTTAATATGAAAAATAGCATCAAATGTATGTCTATCTTTTGTAATAAACGTTACAAGCATTAACAATACCTGTGATATTTCATAGCATACGAAAAGAAGTTTAAATAGTGGGGCCTCAGCCATATTGTGTTGGGGTTTGACACTTCTAACATTAATTTGACACTCGTAAATATACTACAAAGGAAAGTAGTTAAGTGATTTAAGCAATTTAATACGTACTGGGAATCTGTCTGTATTAAATTTCATTTTTTAACATAATAGTTTTCAGCTATTGTGGTGGGGGCCCAATAACTTCATATAGCGCAACGACTGGCGCTATCTGTACTTAGTCCCCCCTAAACTTAAAACAGTTGCACAATCTTACTTAAACACATTGCTAAACTCTTATACACAAACAAAAACTCAATTTTTAACTTACACAAATAAACCCAGGGCTTTCACATTCGCGCAAAATACTTAGTCCCCCCTAAACTTAAAACAGTTGCACAATCTTACTTAAACACATTGCTAAACTCTTATACACAAACAAAAACTCAATTTTTAACTTACACAAATAAACCCAGGGCTTTCACATTCGCGCAAAATACTTAGTCCCCCCTAAACTTAAAACAGTTGCACAATCTTACTTAAACACATTGCTAAACTCTTATACACAAACAAAAACTCAATTTTTAACTTACACAAATAAACCCAGGGCTTTCACATTCGCGCAAAATACTTAGTCCCCCCTAAACTTAAAACAGTTGCACAATCTTACTTAAACACATTGCTAAACTCTTATACACAAACAAAAACTCAATTTTTAACTTACACAAATAAACACGGGCTTTGCACATTCACACAAAAAAAATACTTAGTCCCCCCCTAGACTTGAACACTCACAATCTTACGGTGCTTTAATTTCCAAAGCCTTCCAAACCTGCACTGGGTCCTGCCCAGCAGACTTACCTGGTTGATGGGCTTCTGGGAGTTCGTCTACTCCCCAAGCCCGGCCCGAGGCCAGGCTCGACTTGTGAGAGTTTGGTCCACCAGGCTGTTGCTTGGAGCGGCCCGCAGGCCCACATACCCACCACAGCCCGGTTGGTCCGGCACTCCTTGGAGGAATAAATCTAGTTTCCTCTTGAAAATGTCCACGGTTGTTCCGGCAATATTTCTTATGCTTGCTGGGAGGACGTTGAACAACCGCGGACCTCTGATGTTTATACAGTGTTCTCTGATTGTGCCTATGGCACCTCTGCTCTTCATTGGTTCTATTCTGCATTTAACCCAGACTGCGGCAGGATGGGTTACAATTGAGCCAAAAACAGTTGGTCAGGGCGAGATACGGCCTCATTTTTAGAGACATTTACTATAGCAAAAGTTTGAACGTCGAGAACTGAATGCGGGCCTGCACGAGAGATGTTCTTGGCACTCAAATGTTTAGAGATTAAAATACATAGAATCTGCAAGAGCCCACCCAAGTCGCTCACGCGGGCAATAGACATGTTTTTCGCCCAAGTGTATTTATTTAAAATAAAAATACGTCAGATAGAAAGATTTTCGCGTTGCTATTATATTTACCTTATAAAGCCTCTTTATAAAAATGATATGCCATTGCGTATTATGATTGTTTTATAATAAATATTGCATAAATACTTACACGATTTCATAAACAAAAAATTATTTTAATGAGCCATGTTAGGAAGGCAATATCATTACAATTAATGCAAACTTTTAAACTAACTAAAAAGATATATCTCATAGAGGAAGATTTATTCTTCAAGATATATGTAATAGTTTAAGAGTTTCATTCTGTATCAAAAGGTTGCCAATGTTTTCAAAACTCTGGCCTACAAATTTTTTTTTAAAGTTTTCCGAGGAAGTAAATTTTGCTTCCTCTCTTTCTCCCACTTGGACCGGATGCAGAGTAACCTTCGTGCAAGTCCTGACTCAGTTCCCCAACGTCCAAACTATTGGACATTGCAAAATTTCACTAAATAATGCGGTATTTTAGTTGCCCCCTCTAATTATAGACATTTTAATCTCTAAACATTTGAGTGTCAAGAACAACTCTCGTGCAGGCCCGCGTTCAGTCCCCGACGTTCAAGTTTTTTTCTATAGTAAATGTCTCTAAAATGAGGCCGTATCTTGCCCTGACCAACTGTTTTTGGCTCAATTGTAACCCATCCAGCAGCAGTCTGCTGGATAGAAGGGCAGTGGGCCTGATAAAAAAAAAAAAAAAAAATAAACATAAATTGTTAGACTAGCTCTTTACATATGCTAGTTGTTTAATTTATTAACTGCTACTAATGCGATGATGATGCAAGGGGAGCCAGTACACATCTATGGATCAACCAATAAAAGCAGCAGACTTCTAGATATTACTACTGCTCGGCTTAGCCCCCCCCATAGCAAGATGGGAATAGGGGGGGGGGGGGGCTGCATTAATAAAATGAATTAAAACTAACATTCAATTATATATTCTCAAACTTATGCAAAAAAAAAACTTTACAATCACATTTGCAAAACTTGCACAAATTAATTTCGGCAATTTCGTTTACCCATTATTTGTTTGTTTTTCTTGCTTGAGCCAAAAATGAATTGTTGGGTTCATTACCAGAGTCCATTTCCCACCGTGGTAACCCTTCCCACTACCCGCCCCACATGATGGGATTCATAATAAATGAACTAAAACTAGCATTCAATTATATTCTCAACAAACTTATGCAACCCCCATACAATTACATTAGCAAGCTAACACAAATTCATTGAGCAAGTTTAACTATTCGCATACTTTGCGTCATTATATAATGGAATAAGAAAAGGAAATTCGCAGAATTCAGAGATAACACCATCAATGGAGTCCAAGAAATACGCTTGTACTTCATTCATAATGATGCGCTGCCAGGAATCTTAGCAAAGTAACCAAAATATTTGCTTACTGTATGTATGTGCAGGATGCACATGACTCTCCGGTTAGGCGGTTGTGGAGTGAGGCCAGCAACTGCAGACTTCCCATAGTCGTAAAAATGCCTTGCATAGAGACCGTTGCAAGCCTCTTGTTGAATCACTTAGGGTGCATATATATGTGTGTGTGTGTGTGTGTGTGTGTGTGTGTGTGTATGTAACGAGCTTTCAAGAGATTGTCACTTACATAGCTAAACAATATGTAGGGTTCAGTTTCCAAATCAATTATGCGGCTCTCGAACCCTTTTCCCCCGCTACATGCGGGAGATCCCTTTTATTTTCAGCTAAAATATGCATTATATTCAGGGGGGTTCGCCGTGTCATAGCACAACCAAAAGCCCAATATACTCCCCTAAACTTTCCCTATACGTCAACTTTTCCGCTGTACGTCAGGCTGCGAGCAGCCGCGTCCAACAGCCTGGTTGATCAGTCCGGCAACCAGGAGGCCTGGTCGACGACCGGGCCGCGGGGACGCTAAGCCCCGGAAGCACCTCAAGGTAACCTCAAGGTATCCCATCTAAATTTAAAAAAAAAAATGCATTTCCAATACCCAATATATATATATATATATATATAATATATATATATATAATATATATATATATATATATATATATATGTCGTACCTAGTAGCCAGAACTCACTTCTCAGCCTACTATGCAAGGCCCGATTTGCCTAATAAGGTAAGTTTTCATGAATTAATTGTTTTTCGACTACCTAACCTAACCTAACCTAACTTTTTCGGCTACCTAACCTAACCTAACCTATAAAGATAGGTTAGGTTAGGTAAGGTAGGGTTGGTTAGGTTCGGTCATATATCTACGTTAATTTTAACTCAAATAAAAAAAATTGACCTCATACGTAATGAAATGGGTAGCTTTATCATTTCATAAGAAAAAAATTAGAGAAAATATATTAATTCAGGAAAATGTGGCTTATTAGGCAAATTGGGCCTTGCATAGTAGGTTGAGAAGTGTGTTCTGGCTACTAGGTACGACATATATATATATATATATATATATATATATATATATATATATATATATATACTGTCCCTCCCCCTCCCCCACCCACTCAACCCCCACCCCACCCCCAGGAATAGGCCTGATTTGTTCAAGCCAAAGCCCAATTCACCCGAGTTTTCTCTATCTCATCTAAAAATAACGTTCATTTCCAATGCCCATTATCCAGCCACCACATATTCCCCATTCCCAAGACCATTTCATAGTGTTAGTGCTGTGGCCATCTACCTAATTTCATCCCAATTAATGACAATTCCCCATTAAATATTGGCAAAAATATGCCAAATCATATCACAGCCAAAGCCCATTTCACCCAAGTTTTACCTATCCCATATAAATTTAATGTGCATTTGCAATATCTAATATCCAGGTGCCCTATGTCACGCCCTATTCCCAAGACCATTTCATAGCGCAGTGTCCATCCAGCTGTTTCCAAATATCCAGATGTGTTTATATATCTTCAATCCTACGAAACCAGACCTAACCTAACACACAGCTAAGGCCAAATTTATCCCAATTTAATCCAATTTCCACCTAATTTGATCCAATTTATTCAAATTTAATCCAATTCCCGCCAAATTTACCCGAGCTTACCATTTCATAGCACAACCAAAGCCCCAATTTGACCAAGTTTCACCTATCCCAATTAAATTTAATGTGAATCTTCAATATCAGGTCGCCCCCCCAATGTTACAGCCTATTCCCAAAGACCATTTCATAGTAATAGTGCAGTGTTCATCCAGCCATTTCCATGTTCCAGATGTGTTTATATATCATCAAACCTACCAAAAGCAGACCTAACCCAATACGGCTAAGGCCAAATTTAACCAAATTTTCCCCAATTTAAGATAATTTCCACCTAATTTGCCACAATTTTATCCAATTTCCACCAAATTTTACCATAGTTCACCTTATCATAGCACAGCCAAAGCCCCAGTTTGTCCAAATTTCACCCATTCCATATAACTTTTATGTGTATTTCCAGTATCCAATATCCAGTGGTCGATGTCATACTTCATTCCCAGAGACCATTTCATAGTGATAGTGTAGGGTCTGACGAGCCACTTCCAATATACAGATGCGTTTATATACATCAATCCTACCTAAAAACCAGACCCAACCCTAACATGGCAAAGACCAAATTTAACCAAATGTATCACAATTTAAGACAATTTCTACCTAATTTGCCCCAATTTATCCAAATTTAAGACATTTTTCTACCAAATTTACCCAATTTTACGTATTATAGCAAGGTCAATGCCCAATTTTCCCCCCAAGTTTCGCCTATTCCATACACTGCAAATTTAAGGCGCATTTTCAATATGCAGTCCAATAATCTCGACTGTTTTCTTTTTTTATTTGTTAGTTATGGATCTTTGTTAAATATTGTATTTTATATTCTTAGAAAAGTATTTGTTTGGATATTAACCCAACCACCCGGTACCCTAACCTGCGTGGATCTTTGCCGAATATTCCTGTCAATGTTGTTTATGGACTCAACAACCCTGAAGCTAACCTGCCTTGACCTGACGTTAATTGTTGCACCTTCTTTTTTGGGGGGAAAGTGATGTTTTTGCATCAACCCAACCGCCCTTGCCCATACCTCTGATGCCAAAAATCTTGGTTCCATATATGGTATCTTATTCTTGGGACACAGCCAATCCATCCCAACCTAACCTCTATTAACTATGGGTTTAATGACCATTTTTCTCTACATCAGTTCAAACACAACCCAACCTCATATAAATGGATCTGAACTCCATTTGTACACATGTTCTTAGGAAACATGATAAGATTCGCCATATCTCTATCATTAAATAATAAAATTTTTCCTTAACCTGGCCTATAATCCCCCCCCCCCCAATTGGGACAAATTTGTGTTAGATTTGGGTTATATTAAGCTAATGTGAAAATATATTCCTACTTTAATTCTTTATTAATATCCATAATTTGCCAGAATTTCGAGGGGGGGGGGATTATAGGCTAGGTTAAGGAAAAATTTTATTATTTAATGATAGAGATATGGCGAATCTTATCATGTTTCCTAAGAACATGTGTACAAATGGAGTTCAGATCCATTTATATGAGGTTGGGTTGTGTTTGAACTGATGTAGAGAAAAATGGTCATTAAACCCATAGTTAATAGAGGTTAGGTTGGGATGGATTGGCTGTGTCCCAAGAATAAGATACCATATATGGAACCAAGATTTTTGGCATCAGAGGTATGGGCAAGGGCGGTTGGGTTGATGCAAAAACATCACTTTCCCCCCAAAAAAGAAGGTGCAACAATTAACGTCAGGTCAAGGCAGGTTAGCTTCAGGGTTGTTGAGTCCATAAACAACATTGACAGGAATATTCGGCAAAGATCCACGCAGGTTAGGGTACCGGGTGGTTGGGTTAATATCCAAACAAATACTTTTCTAAGAATATAAAATACAATATTTAACAAAGATCCATAACTAACAAATAAAAAAAAAGAAAACAGTCGAGATTATTGGACTGCATATTGAAAATGCGCCTTAAATTTGCAGTGTATGGAATAGGCGAAACTTGGGGGGAAAATTGGGCATTGACCTTGCTATAATACGTAAAATTGGGTAAATTTGGTAGAAAAATGTCTTAAATTTGGATAAATTGGGGCAAATTAGGTAGAAATTGTCTTAAATTGTGATACATTTGGTTAAATTTGGTCTTAGCCATGTTAGGGTTGGGTCTGGTTTTTAGGTAGGATTGATGTATATAAACGCATCTGTATATTGGAAGTGGCTCGTCAGACCCTACACTATCACTATGAAATGGTCTCTGGGAATGAAGTATGACATCGACCACTGGATATTGGATACTGGAAATACACATAAAAGTTATATGGAATGGGTGAAATTTGGACAAACTGGGGCTTTGGCTGTGCTATGATAAGGTGAACTATGGTAAAATTTGGTGGAAATTGGATAAAATTGTGGCAAATTAGGTGGAAATTATCTTAAATTGGGGAAAATTTGGTTAAATTTGGCCTTAGCCGTATTGGGTTAGGTCTGCTTTTGGTAGGTTTGATGATATATAAACACATCTGGAACATGGAAATGGCTGGATGAACACTGCACTATTACTATGAAATGGTCTTTGGGAATAGGCTGTAACATTGGGGGGGCGACCTGATATTGAAGATTCACATTAAATTTAATTGGGATAGGTGAAACTTGGTCAAATTGGGGCTTTGGTTGTGCTATGAAATGGTAAGCTCGGGTAAATTTGGCGGGAATTGGATTAAATTTGAATAAATTGGATCAAATTAGGTGGAAATTGGATTAAATTGGGATAAATTTGGCCTTAGCTGTGTGTTAGGTTAGGTCTGGTTTCGTAGGATTGAAGATATATAAACACATCTGGATATTTGGAAACAGCTGGATGGACACTGCGCTATGAAATGGTCTTGGGAATAGGGCGTGACATAGGGCACCTGGATATTAGATATTGCAAATGCACATTAAATTTATATGGGATAGGTAAAACTTGGGTGAAATGGGCTTTGGCTGTGATATGATTTGGCATATTTTTGCCAATATTTAATGGGGAATTGTCATTAATTGGGATGAAATTAGGTAGATGGCCACAGCACTAACACTATGAAATGGTCTTGGGAATGGGGAATATGTGGTGGCTGGATAATGGGCATTGGAAATGAACGTTATTTTTAGATGAGATAGAGAAAACTCGGGTGAATTGGGCTTTGGCTTGAACAAATCAGGCCTATTCCTGGGGTGGGGTGGGGGTTGAGTGGGTGGGGGAGGGGGAGGGACAGTATATATATATATATATATATATATATATATATATATATATATATATATATATATATATATATATATATATATATATATATATATATATAAAATATATATATATATATATGTCGTACCTAGTAGCCAGAACACACTTCTCAACCTACTATGCAAGGCCCAATTTGCCTAATAAGCCACATTTTCCTGAATTAATATATTTTCTCTAATTTTTTTCTTATGAAATGATAAAGCTACCCATTTCATTACGTATGAGGTCAATTTTTTTTATTTGAGTTAAAATTAACGTAGATATATGACCGAACCTAACCAACCCTACCTTACCTAACCTAACCTATCTTTATAGGTTAGGTTAGGTTAGGTAGCCGAAAAAGTTAGGTTAGGTTAGGTTAGGTAGTCGAAAAACAATTAATTCATGAAAACTTACCTTATTAGGCAAATCGGGCCTTGCATAGTAGGCTGAGAAGTGAGTTCTGGCTACTAGGTACGACATATATATATATATATATATATTATATATATATATATATATATATTATATATATATATATATATACATATATATATATATATATATTGGGTATTGGAAATGCATTTTTTTTTTTTAAATTTAGATGGGA
Source organism: Procambarus clarkii (assembly GCF_040958095.1). Taxonomy (NCBI): domain Eukaryota; kingdom Metazoa; phylum Arthropoda; class Malacostraca; order Decapoda; family Cambaridae; genus Procambarus; species Procambarus clarkii. Next base: position 25,454,478 of record NC_091197.1, read on the forward strand.
TACCTTGAGGTTACCTTGAGGTGCTTCCGGGGCTTAGCGTCCCCGCGGCCCGGTCGTCGACCAGGCCTCCTGGTTGCCGGACTGATCAACCAGGCTGTTGGACGCGGCTGCTCGCAGCCTGACGTACAACGGAAAAGTTGACGTATAGGGAAAGTTTAGGGGAGTATATTGGGCTTTTGGTTGTGCTATGACACGGCGAACCCCCCTGAATATAATGCATATTTTAGCTGAAAATAAAAGGGATCTCCCGCATGTAGCGGGGGAAAAGGGTTCGAGAGCCGCATAATTGATTTGGAAACTGAACCCTACATATTGTTTAGCTATGTAAGTGACAATCTCTTGAAAGCTCGTTACATACACACACACACACACACATATATATGCACCCTAAGTGATTCAACAAGAGGCTTGCAACGGTCTCTATGCAAGGCATTTTTACGACTATGGGAAGTCTGCAGTTGCTGGTCTCGCTCCACAACCGCCTAACCGGAGAGTCATGTGCATCCTGCACATACATACAGTAAGCAAATATTTTGGTTACTTTGCTAAGATTCCTGGCAGCGCATCATTATGAATGAAGTACAAGCGTATTTCTTGGACTCCATTGATGGTGTTATCTCTGAATTCTGCGAATTTCCTTTTCTTATTCCATTATATAATGACGCAAAGTATGCGAATAGTTAAACTTGCTCAATGAATTTGTGTTAGCTTGCTAATGTAATTGTATGGGGGTTGCATAAGTTTGTTGAGAATATAATTGAATGCTAGTTTTAGTTCATTTATTATGAATCCCATCATGTGGGGCGGGTAGTGGGAAGGGTTACCACGGTGGGAAATGGACTCTGGTAATGAACCCAACAATTCATTTTTGGCTCAAGCAAGAAAAACAAACAAATAATGGGTAAACGAAATTGCCGAAATTAATTTGTGCAAGTTTTGCAAATGTGATTGTAAAGTTTTTTTTTTTGCATAAGTTTGAGAATATATAATTGAATGTTAGTTTTAATTCATTTTATTAATGCAGCCCCCCCCCCCTATTCCCATCTTGCTATGGGGGGGGGGGCTAAGCCGAGCAGTAGTAACATCTAGAAGTCTGCTGCTTTTATTGGTTGATCCATAGATGTGTACTGGCTCCCCTTGCATCATCATCGCATTAGTAGCAGTTAATAAATTAAACAACTAGCATATGTAAAGAGCTAGTCTAACAATTTATGTTTATTTTTTTTTTTTTTTTTATCAGGCCCACTGCCCTTCTATCCAGCAGACTGCTGCTGGATGGGTTACAATTGAGCCAAAAACAGTTGGTCAGGGCAAGATACGGCCTCATTTTAGAGACATTTACTATAGAAAAAAGCTTGAACGTCGGGGACTGAACGCGGGCCTGCACGAGAGTTGTTCTTGACACTCAAATGTTTAGAGATTAAAATCTCTATAATTAGAGGGGGCAACTAAAATACCGCATTATTTAGTGAAATTTTGCAATGTCCAATAGTTTGGACGTTGGGGAACTGAGTCAGGACTTGCACGAAGGTTACTCTGCATCCGGTCCAAGTGGGAGAAAGAGAGGAAGCAAAATTTACTTCCTCGGAAAACTTTAAAAAAAAATTTGTAGGCCAGAGTTTTGAAAACATTGGCAACCTTTTGATACAGAATGAAACTCTTAAACTATTACATATATCTTGAAGAATAAATCTTCCTCTATGAGATATATCTTTTTAGTTAGTTTAAAAGTTTGCATTAATTGTAATGATAATGCCTTCCTAACATGGCTCATTAAAATAATTTTTTGTTTATGAAATCGTGTAAGTATTTATGCAATATTTATTATAAAACAATCATAATACGCAATGGCATATCATTTTTATAAAGAGGCTTTATAAAGTAAATATAATAGCAACGCGAAAATCTTTCTATCTGACGTATTTTTATTTTAAATAAATACACTTGGGCGAAAAACATGTCTATTGCCCGCGTGAGCGACTTGGGTGGGCTCTTGCAGATTCTATGTATTTTAATCTCTAAACATTTGAGTGCCAAGAACATCTCTCGTGCAGGCCCGCATTCAGTTCTCGACGTTCAAACTTTTGCTATAGTAAATGTCTCTAAAAATGAGGCCGTATCTCGCCCTGACCAACTGTTTTTGGCTCAATTGTAACCCATCCTGCCGCAGTCTGGGTTAAATGCAGAATAGAACCAATGAAGAGCAGAGGTGCCATAGGCACAATCAGAGAACACTGTATAAACATCAGAGGTCCGCGGTTGTTCAACGTCCTCCCAGCAAGCATAAGAAATATTGCCGGAACAACCGTGGACATTTTCAAGAGGAAACTAGATTTATTCCTCCAAGGAGTGCCGGACCAACCGGGCTGTGGTGGGTATGTGGGCCTGCGGGCCGCTCCAAGCAACAGCCTGGTGGACCAAACTCTCACAAGTCGAGCCTGGCCTCGGGCCGGGCTTGGGGAGTAGACGAACTCCCAGAAGCCCATCAACCAGGTAAGTCTGCTGGGCAGGACCCAGTGCAGGTTTGGAAGGCTTTGGAAATTAAAGCACCGTAAGATTGTGAGTGTTCAAGTCTAGGGGGGGACTAAGTATTTTTTTTGTGTGAATGTGCAAAGCCCGTGTTTATTTGTGTAAGTTAAAAATTGAGTTTTTGTTTGTGTATAAGAGTTTAGCAATGTGTTTAAGTAAGATTGTGCAACTGTTTTAAGTTTAGGGGGGACTAAGTATTTTGCGCGAATGTGAAAGCCCTGGGTTTATTTGTGTAAGTTAAAAATTGAGTTTTTGTTTGTGTATAAGAGTTTAGCAATGTGTTTAAGTAAGATTGTGCAACTGTTTTAAGTTTAGGGGGGACTAAGTATTTTGCGCGAATGTGAAAGCCCTGGGTTTATTTGTGTAAGTTAAAAATTGAGTTTTTGTTTGTGTATAAGAGTTTAGCAATGTGTTTAAGTAAGATTGTGCAACTGTTTTAAGTTTAGGGGGGACTAAGTATTTTGCGCGAATGTGAAAGCCCTGGGTTTATTTGTGTAAGTTAAAAATTGAGTTTTTGTTTGTGTATAAGAGTTTAGCAATGTGTTTAAGTAAGATTGTGCAACTGTTTTAAGTTTAGGGGGGACTAAGTACAGATAGCGCCAGTCGTTGCGCTATATGAAGTTATTGGGCCCCCACCACAATAGCTGAAAACTATTATGTTAAAAAATGAAATTTAATACAGAATACGGACAGATTCCCAGTACGTATTAAATTGCTTAAATCACTTAACTACTTTCCTTTATAGTATATTTACGAGTGTCAAATTAATGTTAGAAGTGTCAAACCCCAACACAATATGGCTGAGGCCCCACTATTTAAACTTCTTTTCGTATGCTATGAAATATCACAGGTATTGTTAATGCTTGTAACGTTTATTACAAAAGATAGACATACATTTGATGCTATTTTTCATATTAAAATCTAATTTGAGGCCCGAAAAATATATCTATAAACAGGTTAGAACCATACAAATTCAAGTATGCCTTTTTCACCAGTAATCAACTGTATGCCACAGAAAATGGAATCTTTACTTTAGCTACAGAAAACGGAGCAAAGCCAAGGGGGGATGACTGAAATAAACAGTTTCCAACCTGACTCTTCCCGCACATAAACATGTCTTTCTTGACCTCATTTCAAATTATATAGAGTACTGAAAGCTCATTTTCCATAGCAAATATACTAAGGAACTCATGTTACGACTAGAACGCAAACTAGGACCCCTCATTCAGATTCAAAACACGAGAATTATTGACTGAACATTTCCCCACTATCAAGCACACAGGACTCTTTAAAGCTATCTTAACTTCTTTAAAACCCCAATATGACCCATCTCACATGCAGATCCTGTTCTATGACTCGCCCTTCATGTCAATGTACCCCACAGTATCATGCAAATTCAAGATAAGGCTTACTACACCTATATATCCAAACTTGGTCTTTGTAAGGAATCTTGACCCCCCCTTGTATGCTTGACCCCCACTGGGGTTATCCACCTCTGACCATTACAGAAAATGGAGCTGTGCCCAAGGACTCCCTATACTATTCAGTCATAGCCTCATTAAAGTACTCCAAAAACTTCTATATTCGCTTTCAACTGAGTTTCTTGGTTTGAATCTATTGAACATTCACCCTCTGATCCATTCAAAAGTAAGGGCCCCCAAATTGATACCGTAGTACTCTCGTAACACCCCCGGGACAAATCGTGCATTTTTGCTCATGCCATTAAAATACTCCAAAAACGTTTATACGCCTTTCACCAGTGTATTTTTTGGTTTCCAACTATTGAACATTCATCCTCGGTACCTCTCATAAGTAGAGACCCCCTCCTTGAGGCCCTAGACTCATCTTAAAGCAAGGCGACAAAAAGTAAAAAAAAACAGGTTAGGATAGGGCACCAGTTCCTCAGGTACACCCTGGGTGGTGGTCTCCCCCGGGACCCCAGGGGGGACCGCGACCCCACCACCGCCAGCCAGCCAGGAGCGCGCTGACTGTGCCCTAACCTAACCACCCAAATAAGAGGAATGGACGATCTGGCCCGACAGGGTCAAGTCGGCATGGAAGTGCCCAACCGTTTCTGAATTTTTTTTACCTCAATCTGTCTCCTTATTCACTACTTATATATATATATATATATATATATATATATATATATATATATATATATATATATATATATATACATATATATATATATATATATATATATATATATATATATATATATATATATTTATTTATATATATATATATATATATATATATATATATATATATATATATATATATATATATATATATATTTATATATATATATATATATATATATATATACATATATATATATATATATATATATATATATATATATATATATATATATATATATATATATATATATATATATATATATATATATTTATATATATATATGTGTGTGTATGTGTGTGAATTACAAATAAATAGGGTACAAAAAGAGAATTAAAATATTATATTTATTTAAGAATGAGTAATACAACAAAATATATGTAATAGCTGGAAATATATAGACTATATCTATAACAATATAAAAGTAAAAGTCTAAAAATCTATATGTGCAATGTGAACACAATAGAATTCGTGATGAAGCAGGCTGTGATTCATATCATGTTGAGATCAGTCTGACGTTACAAGCAGTTATTGGTACTTAAAACGAAAACAAGCAAAATTTCCCGAGTATACATAACACTATAGTTTTTCTATGGCTAAAAATAAAAATCTATAAATCATTTATGAAAATTCTAAAGTAAAATCTCAAAGTTTATGACTAATTAACTAAAAATAAAATAAAATTTTTAATCAAATGAAATATTAGAGAGAGAGAGAGAGAGAGAGAGAGAGAGAGAGAGAGAGAGAGAGAGAGAGAGAGAGAGAGAGAGAGAAAGAGAAGGAAAGAAAGAAAAGAAAAAGAAATAAAGAGAAAGAAAGAAAAAGAAAGAAAAAGAAAGAGAGAAAGAGAAAGAAGGACGGAAAGAAAGAAAGAAAGAGAAAGAAAGAAAAAGAATGAAAGAAAGAAAGAGAAAGAGAGAGAAACAAAGGGAAAGAAAGAGAAGGAAAGAAAGAAAGAGAAAGAAAGAGAAAGAAAGAGGAAGAAAGAGAGAAAGAAAGAAAGAAAGAAAGAAAGAAAGAAAGAAAGAGAAAGAGAGAAACAAAGAGAAACAAAGAGAAGGAAAGAAAGAGAAAGAAAAAGAAAGAGAAAGAAAAAGAAAGAGGAAGAAAGAAAGAAAGAAAGAAAGAAAGAAAGAAAGAAAGAAAGAAAGAAAGAAAGAAAGAAAAAAAAGAAAGAAAGAAAGAGAGGGAAAGAAATAAAAGAAAGAAAGAAAGAAAGAAAGAAAGAGAAGGAAGGAAAGAAAGAAAAAAAGAAAAGAAATAAAGAAAGAGAGAAAGAGAAAGAGAGAAAGAAAGAGAAATAAAGAAAGAAAGAGAGAGAGTATGAAAGAAAGAGAAAAAAAGAGAGAAAGAGAAAGTAAGAAAGAGAAAGAAAGAAACAAAGAAAAAGAGAAAGAAAGAGAGAAAGAAAGAAAGAAAAAGAAAAAGAGAGAAAGAAAGAGAAAGAAAGAGAAAGAAAGAAAGAAAGAAAGAAAGAAAGAAAGAAAGAAAGAAAGAAAGAAAGGGATAAAGAAGGAGAGAGAGAGAGAACTGCTGGTTTATCCAGCTAAACCAGCTAAATGCTGGTTTAGCTGGATAAAAAGCTGCCGATGTTACACTATCCGGACAGTCAGCCGGATAATCATGGAATTGTCCGTATATGAAAACCATGAGGCGGGCCGTACTGTATTAATCCCGTCTGCCTGTGGCTTGAGGCGCATGGTGTAGGAGGGGGTGGGGTGGGTGGATGGTGTCGGGAGAGGGCAGCATTGAGAGGGCCCACCTGGGGGGATAAGGGGGGGTTGGGGACTGGCCTATACACTACAGTATAGGAATTACCATCGATTTTAGAACAATTCATCATAGCCAAAGTCAAAAGAAATTCTAGTAATTATGTAAAATAAAAATAACATACAAGTTTCCTAAAAACAATTTGCACAGGCTGAAGTTTCCTTCAAAAATATTTTTTTTCCTGCTGGTGGCCTACGTAACGTGCCTCCTCCCTGCCCCGACTGGATCCGTCCAGACCTGGTCAAGCCACGTGCTCTCTACCCTCGTGTTACACCACAGTGCCGCGCCATTAGTGAAATATTTTTTTAAATAACTTTTTTATTTTCATAGTAACTTTGAACATTTTTGGCCAAGACTGTGTCTGGTAGCAGCATGAATCGTTCTGGAGGTGTTAAGAGGAAGAAGGTTGTCCTAACAATTAAGGACAAGCTACGTGTTATACAACTTTGTGAAAATGGCCGGTCGACCTCAAGTGTTGCCAAGGAATTTAATATAGGCACTAGTACTGTTTCTGATATAAGGAAACAAAAAGAGAAACATGAAATTCATTTCAACCTGTGAAAGTGAAGGTGCAAGCACTAGCAGAGGGTGTGGTAGAAAGACTATGAAAGCTTCGACACATGTACAGTTGGATGAGGCTGTGTACAAGTGGTTTGCTCAGCACCGCACAGCTGGCGTGACAATTCACGGCCAGAAATACAAAATGCTGCAAGCACTTTGCTGCAAGCCTGGGAATAAAGGATTTTGAAGCGAGTGAAGGGTGGGTTGCAAGGTTCAAGGGTAGGCACAATATTGTGAAGAGGAAAATTGTTGGTGAAAAATTGAGTGCAAATGAAAGCAGTGTTGAACCATTTAAACAGAAATTAAGAGCATACATTGTAGCAAATAATATATATTCGTATCAAATTTATAATGCAGATGAAACAGGGTTGTATTGGAGGAGTTTACCAGAAAAAACTCTAGCAATGAGGAGTGAGGGTTGTGTGCCAGGACGTAAGGTCAACAAGGTCAGGCTCTCGGCCATGATGTGTGCGAATGCCGACGGCACAGACTGTTGGGATTGAGTACTAGAGATGTTGGAGGTAGCATGTTTGGAGCAGATGCTCTTTTGTTTATGATCTTGTTAATAATATTTCATGTACCTGATAATTGTTTTGTTGTTGTTACTGGCGGAGAATAAAACCATGTGGACGAAGATTGTTTGTCTGACCAAAACCATAACAGTGGCGACGAGAATTAAACATCGCTGGCAGAGAGCCTGGGTACGAGACGTGGTGTGATGATCAAGACAGTGTAGGGTACGTCGTGTGGACGAGTGGACGCTTCGCATATAACAGTGGAGTGTGCTACACCATGGCCATGGCTACCATGTCAATCGAGCCGTTAAACACTGCCAAGATCTCGTTGGACCTGTGGTTCAGCCTGCTGGAAGCAAACTTTCAGTACCGGGAGATTAAGGAGGACGCCACCAAGAAAGCGGTACTCTTAGTTTCACTGGGTTCTGAAGCATATAGTGTTCTCGGAAATTTGTGTGCACCTGAGCTACCGCACACGAAGACCTATGTAGACTTGATTGCTTTGCTTAAACGTCAGTATGTGGTGAAACCATCATATTACAGGAGTTTGATGGATTTGCAGAAGAGGACGAAAAAGCAGCAGGAGTCCGTACAGGATTTATTTGCGGAATTGAAGGCTTTGGCTAACCACTGCAACTTCGGAGCACAGTTGGACGGCAGGGTTAGGGACCAGTTGTTCATGGCAGTGGAAAAGGAGAAATATTTCCCTAACCTGGTGGCAGAAAATTTGGATCTACAATCGATGACTTCATGGACAGTGCTCGAGAAGATATTGAACCTGGAAAGGGCTTTTGGAAGTAAGACTTCTACTCAGGAAATTATGGTGGTACAGGGCCAGACCAGATGTACACACTGTGGATACAAGCACATAAGTAGCAAGTGCAAGTTTCGTGCATATATATGCAACTTTTGTAACAAGGAGGGACACTTGCAGAGAGTGTGTAGGGAATATCTGAACAGGAACAACAAGGCCTGGGAGAGGAGACGACCAGGGAATGCAGGAAGAAGAGGTAGTGGTACTGTGGTCAAGGTAGTAGAGGAAGGTAACCAGTCTGAAGAAGCTGCAGGTGAGGAAAACCGACTATATTCGGTGAAAGAAAAGGTATGTTCAGTGAAGTCACAAGTGGTGAATTTTGTAATTAATGGGAAGTTAGTTCCCTTGGAACTGGACACTGGTGCTGCAGTGTCAACATTGTCTAGAGATTGGGCAGATACCTTGAGGCTACCTTGAGGTGCTTCCGGGGCTTAGTGTCCCCGCGGCCCGGTCGTCGACCAGGCCTCCTGGTTGCTGGACTGATCAACCAGGCTGTTAGACGCGGCTGCTCGCAGCCTGACGTATGAGTCACAGCCTGGTTGATCAGGTATCCTTTGGAGGTGCTTATCCAGTTCTCACTTTAACACTGTGAGGGGTTTGCCAGTTATGCCCCTTATGTGTAGTGGAAGCGTGTTGAACAGTCTCGGGCCTCTGATGTTGATAGAGTTCTCTCTCAGAGTACCTGTTGCACCTCTGCTTTTCAACGGGGGTATTCTGCACATCCTGCCATGTCTTCTGGTCTCATGAGGTGTTATTTCTGTGTGCAGGTTTGGGACCAGCCCCTCAATTATTTTCCACGTGTAAATTATTATGTATCTCTCCCGCCTGCGCTCAAGGGAGTACAGATTTAGGCTCTTTAGTCAGTCCCAGTAATTTAGATGTTTTACTGAGTGGATTCTAGCAGTAAAGGATCTCTGCACGCTCTCTAGGTCAGCAATTTCTCCAGCTTTGAAAGGGGCTGTCATTGTGCAGCAGTACTCCACTCTAGAGAGCACAAGCGTTTTGAAAAGTATCATCATCGGTATAGCATCTCTAGTGTGAAAAGTTCTTGTTATCCAACCTGTCATTTTTCTTGCAGTTGTGACGGCTACTTTATTGTGTTCTTTAAAGGTAAGGTCTTCCGACATGAGTACACCCAGATCCTTTACATTGCCTTTTCGTTCTATGTTATGATTTGCCTGAGTTTTGTACGTGGTTTCTGTTTTTATATTTTCAATTTTTCCGTAGCGCATGAGCTGGAACTTATCCTCGTTAAACACCATATTATTTTCTGTAGCCCATAGAAAGACCTGATCTACATCTGATTGGAGGTTTGACGTGTCCTCTATGTTGCCAACTCTCATGAAAATCCTAGTGTCATCTGCAAAGGATGATACAGTGCTATAGGTTGTGTTCTGGTCTATGTCCTATATGAGGATGAGAAAAAGTACTGGAGCAAGCACAGTACCCTGGGGGACTGAGCTCTTCACGGTTGATGGGCTGGATTTTATTTTGTTGACTATTACACATTGGGTTCTGTTAGTCAGGAAATTGTAAATCCATCTGCCTATTTTCCCGGTAATTCCTTTTGAACGCATTGTATGTGCAATAACACCATGGTCACATTTATCAAAAGCTTTTGCGAAGTCTGTGTAAATTACATCAGCGTTTTGTTTGTCTTCCATAGCATCTAATGCCATATCATAGTGGTCCAGCAACTGCGACAGGCAAGAGCGCCCTGTTCTGAAACCATGTTGTCCAGGGTTATGGAGATGCTGTGATTCCATGTATTTTGTGATCTTACTTCTTAGCACTCTCTCAATTTTTTTTTTTTTTATGATGTGCGATGTTAGTGCTATCGGTCTGTAATTTTTTGCCTCTGCCTTATTTCCTCCTTTATGGAGTGGTGCTATCTCTGCTGTTTTTAGTATGTCAGGGATAACGCCAGTATCTAGGCTTTGTCTCCACAGAATGTGAAGGGCCTGCGATAGTGGTTTTTTACAGTTCTTGATGAATATGGAGTTCCAAGAATCCGGGCCTGGTGCAGAGTGCATAGGCATACTGTTTATGGCTTCTTCAAAATCTAGTGGGGATAGGGCGACGTCTGATATATGATTTGATGTTGGTATCATATCCATGAAAAATTCATTTGGGTTATCAATCTTTAGTGCATTTAATGGCTCGCTGAAAACAGAGTCGTACTGCTTCCTCAGTAACTCGCTCATTTCTTTGTTGTCATCGGTGAAAGTTCCATCTCCCTTTCGCAGGGGCCCGATACTAGATGTGGTTTTTGATCTTGATTTTGCATAGGAGAAAAAATATTTCGGATTTCTCTCTATTTCACTGATGGCCTTTTGCTCTCTTTGCCTCTCCTGGGTTTTGTATGATTCTTGTAGCTTGAGTACAATTGTTTCTATTTCTCTACCTAACCTTCTTCGCCGTTCTTGAGATATGGTGCGACTCTCAAGTTGTTCCGCGATTCGTTTTCTTCGCCTATATAGGGAACGACGTTCCCGTTCCAATCTGCATCTCTTTCTCTTTTTTCTTAGGGGTATGCGGTTTGAACATATTTCTAGTGCTACTGAGCTTATTTTTTCCAGGCACTGGTTCAGGTTTGCATTTCCTAGCTGTTCTTCCCAGTTTATTTCTGTGAAGTCCTGGTTTATTTGCTCCCAGTTTATCCGTTTATTTTTGAAGTTGAATTTGCTGAAATCTCCTCCACCGGGAATCTGGACTGGTTTTGAAGGTCCATTCCCCATGGTTGTCAGAACTTCAATTAAGTTGTGATCTGAGTAACAGGTATTTGTAATCATTATGTTCCCGATCAACTCATCATTATTAGTGAAAATGAGGTCCAGCGTGTTCTCCTTCCTAGTTGGTTCTACTATTTGCTGGGTTAAGGCAAACCTATCGCACATCCGTAGCAGGTCATTTGCATGTGCCTGTTCATTTAGGCTACTTCCTGGTATTCTTTCTGATATTACTGTATTAGCCAGGTGCTTCCATTTCAGGTGCCGTAGGTTGAAGTCCCCAAGCAGGATGATGTTCGGAGCTGGATTTGTGAGGTTTTCCAAGAGGTGCTCTATTTTCATTAGTTGGTCTTTAAACTGCTGAGGGTTTGCCTCCGGTGACTTATATACAAGGACAACAACTACATTTAGGATCTCTATTTTGACTATCAGCACTTCCACCATATCATTTGAGGTGTTTAGCAGTTTTGGGTGTTTTGATACCTTGCAATTGAATGTAAAACCAGGTAAAAGATCTTTAAGTGCTTATGATAATATACCGATTAAGGTCTATGGCAAGGTGTTGGCAAAAGTAGGTTATAATGGAAAAGAAATTGTCCAGGATTTTTATGTAGTGGATTCACATAATCCTAGCCTATGTGGTAAGGATCTCATGGAAAAAGTGGGAATTTTCTTGGCGGGCCTAGATGAATTGTCGATAGTTAAAACAATTAAAAGTGCCGAACAAATGTTAGACAAATATTCAGTGGAGGCAGTTAAGCCAATTAATAGCATGGTGGCAAAAACTCACCTGAAAAGTGGGGCTTCACCTAAATTTTTCAAGGCAAGAACAGGGCCGTTTTATTACAAGCAATTAGCAGTCTCCGTGGTGTAGTGGTAAGACACTCGCCTGGCGTTCCGCGAGCGCTATGTCATGGGTTCGTATCCTGGCCGGGGAGGATTTACTGGGCGCAATTCCTTAACTGTAGCCTCTGTTTAACGCAACAGTAAAATGTGTACTTGGATGAAAAAACGATTCTTCGCGGCAGGGGATCGTATTCCAGGGACCATAGGATTAAGGACTTGCCCGAAACGCTACGCGTACTAGTGGCTGTACAAGAATGTAACAACTCTTGTATATATCTAAAAAAAAAAAAAAAAAATTGGTAGAATCAACTCTGGAAAAGCATGTGGCAGAAGGCATCTTAGAGCCAATTACACATAGTGAGTGGGCAGCCCCAATTGTACCAGTGTTGAAGGCAGATCGGAAATCCTTGAGAATCTGTGCAGACTTCAAGGAACTGAACAACCGCATACACTGTGAGAAGTACCCTTTACCTAAGATGAGTTGTTGTCAGTGGTCTGCAAGGGAGCAATTTTTTCTAAGATTGAACTGAAAGATGCTTACTTGCAAATTCCTGTAGAGGAGGACAGCCAGAAATTGTTAGTGATTAATACCCACAAGGGGTTATTTAAGTATAAAAAACTTCCTTTTGGACTCTCCTCGTCTCCAGCAATTTTTCAGAGATTCATGTCCCAGTTGTTAGTTAACATTGAAGGTGTGGCTAGTTTTTTAGATGACATTATTGTATGTGGAGAGAATGAGGAAGTGCATGATGCTAGATTAGAACAAGTTTTTAATCTTTTGTAAAAGCACAATGTGAAGATTAATAAGGGAAAAACAACGTTGAATACCAAGGCCAGTGAATATCTGGGGTACCATATTTCAGGTAAGGGCTTTACTCCTTCTCACAAAAATGTAGCTGCTATAATAGATGCCCCAGCCCCAACATCAGTTGGAGAAGTACAGTCTTTTGTTGGGACTATTGTACATCTATTGGGACTTTTGTACATCTATCCTGTTTGCAGTAGTATACCCCATAGCCAACATAGCATCGTTTTCTGTTGATATTTCTTCAATACATTCTCTTGAGATTTTTAAAGCATAAACTATTGTATATAATATTGCTTCACTAAGCACTATTATTATGTGTATTTGGTAGGGGATGAAAGACCTACAGTTGGTAGTGGACTCCATTCCCGTCCTACAGGTGGAAGCGTACCCCATACCCATCCTATGGGCAGTTGTGGGCCCAAACCCATCCTACATGTGGTATGGACTCCTTACACATTCAACAGGTGGTAGTGGACCCCCATACCCATCCTACAGTTGGTTGTTGACCCCATACCCATACTTACATATATCCTACATCTATCCTGTTTGCAGTAGTGTACCCCATAGACATTCCAACATAATACCATTTTCTGTTGACATTTGTTCTATACATTCTCTTGAAATTGTTAAAGCATAGACTGTTGTATATAATGTTGATTCGCGAAGCACTATTATTATATGTAATAATATATAGTGCTTATTAAAATTTACTGAGAACTATCAAGATGTCTCAAAACAAAACTACGAGCCTTCAATAGGATGTAGCTGATCCATGATATTCGAATAGCATGGACAATAGTACGTAAATTTCCCAACACTAGTGGGACTGGAAAAATACAATTATCATTAAAATTGAGCCAATCACGACTATTCTGGTGTCTACGGCGATGGACGGGTACTATGGAACGTAAATTGGTACGTGAGGAAGACTTTGTCCCTGGAAAACATATATTTGTTTAACTCACTAAACATGATAAACATAATCTCACTCCACAAATTCTCTTGTGTCAACTACATTTACAAAACCCTGTTCTTAAATGCAAATCCTTGTCTGAAACTCTTCCTGGACAGATGTAATAGGACCCATTATCACCACACCAGAAATAAATATCTCTTCGATATCCCCAGAGTCAAACTTAATTTGTGTAAACACTCTATGCAAATAAAGGGACCCAGTTTATGGAACTCACTCCCTACTGAATTGAAAAGCTGTCCAACTTTTACATCATTCAAAATCAATACTAAAAAGTACCTAATTTCATCTTCATAGTTTTTCTCTTTTTGCCTTAAAATTGCACTGTATCTATTGCTACCCAATCTCCCAACCTTTATGTTCCCAATCTGCACATCTCTACCATTGAGATCATTGCTGTTTTCTTATATGTGCTGCCATTCTATTGTATGGTGTTTATAAATCTTGTTTATCTGTATCTTTTGCTACCCAGTCTCCCAATCTTTATGTACCCATTCTGAACATCTTTACCATTGTGATCATTGCTGTCTTATATTTGCTGTCAATCTGCTGTATGGTGTCTATTAATCTTGTTTAAAATACTAATCAAGCTGTCAATGTAATCAGTCAGAGCTTTAATATAACAATGTGCTTTAATATACTTACTTATCTCTCTCATCTCATTTTTCTCTTGTAATGTATCTTTCATTTATCAATTCTGATTGAAATTACCTACTTAAAATTATCTGCTAGATTAAGGACCTGCCCGAAACGCTGCGCGTACTTTACAAGAATGTAATTACTGTACTATCCAATGTATTCTCACAAACCCAATGTACCTTCTTGTATATATATAAATAAATAAATAAATAAATAAATAAATAAATATAACTGGGAATCTACCACATAGGATCTATAAACATTAGCAACATTGGGACTATAAGCAATTAGTCACATGTGCTGTTTTAATTATGGGAAGCACGGGTTGGAATTTTGGCATTTACGGCTTCGGCCTTGTAGCCTTAAATCTTTCCGGGTACGTGAGCTGACTTGGGTATGGAATGAATTTATGATTATTTCAAAATCAAAAAATCAAAAACAAAATGTTTATTCAGGGAAAGTACATACATAGAAAATGAGTTACAAACATAATGTTGGATTTATAGATAGAGCTAATACATACAATACCTAAAGCCACTAATATGCACAGCGTTTCGGGCAAGGTGTGGGGAAAAACACTTAGACAAAAAGCTTAATATTAATTGAGTATTAAAACTTTTTAGTATGATTAACTTGATACATGCAGCTCCTGATAAAAATGTGTTCCCTGTTGGGTTATTTGTGGACCTGCATAAGGCTTTTGACACTGTCAACCACCAAAATCTTCTTCTTAAATTACATCATTAGGGAGTCAGAGATCACTCCCTGCAATACCTCAAATCTTACCTTACTGACAGCTTCCAGTATGTTTCTATGAATAATTCAATTTCTCCCACCCTACCCACCAACATTGGTGTTCCTCAGGGAAGCATACTTGGCCCACTCCTCTTTCTCATCTACATTAATGACCTTCCAAATGCCTCTCAACACCTCAAACCAATTCTATTTGGTGCCGACAAACCTTCATTTACTCCAGTCCTGACCCCCTTGTTCTAAATGTCACAGTGAATACTGAGCTAAATAAAGTCCATCTTCGGCTAACTGCCAACAAACTCACCCTCAACATTGACAAAATTTTCTATATTTTGTTTTGCAATAAATCCTCAAATCAAATAAATCTCAGGATAAATAATACCCAAATTTGTTACAAAGTAGATGGCAAATTCCTGGGCGTCCTAATTGACCACAAGCTGAATTTCCAGGGACACATTCTTAATATATCAAAAGAAGTTTCAAAAACTGTTGGCATTCTTTCTAAGTTCAGATATGATGTACCTCGCCCTGCCCTGGTGACACTCTATTACTCCCTCATCTATTCTTATCTCAACTATGGTATTTGTGCTTGGGGTTCTAGTACCCAAAATCATTTACGTCCTCTAATTATTCAACACAAAGCTGCTATTAGGACAATATCCAACTCTGGCCCCAGACAGCACTCGGTACCCTTACTCAAATCTCTAAATATGTTAGATATTAAATCACTGCACATCCTCTTATGAGTACTCTATATATTTTAATCTCTGAACTTTAATGCGAATCCTGACCTTAGAAGCTTCCTAGAAGGTTGTAACAGAACCCATGGGCACCACACCAGACACAGATACCTATTTGATATTCCAAAAGTACGACTTAATCAAACTAGAATTAATCTACAAATCAAGGAGACCCAGAATGTGGAATGACCTTCCTAATCATGTCAAAGGCTTTACCTCTCTCACCCAGTTTAAGATAAAAACTAATTACTACCTAATAAACTCCGTGTAACCTACCTTACCCCTAAATGTCAACCCATGAGTTACTATTTTATACAATGTTGTTTGTTGACCAACTTGAATAATTGCTATTTTCTGCCATGTTTCCCTCCTTTTCTAATTTTTTTCAACACAATTTATTCTTTAAGCTCAATTATTATTAAGTTTTAGTCTAAGTTCCCCCCTCCCCCTCACCTTGCCCGAAACGCAATACGAACTAGTGGCATTAGGTATAGTATGAACTAGCTCTATCTTTAAATCCAACATTATGTTTGTAATGCATGTCCTCTCTACGGTTAATGGTTGAGTGGGAGAGGTTATATGGCTACACATTGGTGTCTATCACTAAGATAGGATCGGATATAGTCCAGGGCAAGGCCTCGGATTCCATAATGGTGGAGTTTAAGTAAGAGGTAGTGGTGATTAACAGTATCAAAGATCAATGAAGAGTCCAATCAGAAACTCATTTTTGTCAGGGGCTGAGTAGATTATATTAAGGAGACTAATAATGGCATCATTGATACTCTTTTGGGAGCGGAAGCTAAACTGACAAGAGCTGAGTTTGTCGAATTTTACGAGATAGGAGTAGAGCTGTTTGTAGATAATTTTTTCAAATATTTTTGATACTATGGGTAGGTTTGATATTGGTCTACAATTGCTTCTGTCTGCCGGATTGCCACCTAAATGAACAGGCGTTACTCGTGTTTACATAAGGATATCATGGAAGGTATGACACTCTAAGAGATTTGTCGACCAGCAAAGCTAAGGGTGGCGCAAGGGCATGGTATTATAGTCTGTGGGTTGGTGGTGTTGTCGTCGTTGATCCTTCTCTACGGACAACTCAACCCACAACTCGGTAGAGTGCTTATACCTTACTAGGAGATCACCCTTGGCGCTTTTGGCTCTTGGAGAGGGGCTCAACGTCACACGTTTAGGGGATGCGACTCCAACACTTAGCCTCGTTGTCACGTGCGCACACCCACTCGAGCCGCTGTGACTCCCCACTCTCTCCTTAGGTGATATGATCTCCTCAATCCCCTTTTGACTTATTAGTATTACCTTCTACCCTGTCCACAGCAGTGGTTCTTGGTTCTTTCTCTCTCTCTCTCTTCCTCTGTACTATTTCATGGGAAGCCTCACTAGGACAAGGGCAAACACCAGCAAATTGGAATACATTTACTGGACAAAGCACATACACAATACATACACACATATAATAATAATGAATCCTATACTCTATAATATTACAATCAGGTTGCTCTCCAATACCATCAGAACTCTATTATCAGTTTACCAAGTGGTATCCTATCTTCTGATTCACCACCTGATACTATCAACCTCCTCAAGTAGATCAAGTCTACATACACTGTTGCACCATCGGCAAGATAATATATATATATATATATATATATATATATCTATAAATGTGTACAAAGGAAATCAGCATTTGAATGCAATAACATATATCAGTATAAATGTTCATTGATACACAACAATGATCAATCGATCACTCTACCAGTCCTAGAACACATACATCTGTAGGTAATCCAGCCTACGTCTGTAACTCTAAACTTCAGTATAAAACACTCCTTGACATAAGAATGCCAACAATCACTCACCTCTCACTGTGTCTTGCATGCTAATGACAACCAAACACTATCAACTCCCTACAAGTAATCCACCAGAACTTCCCTTCCACCTCTGGAAGTTCACTACCCTGAAATCTTCAGGTTCTTCCGGGCTTAACTACCAGGATCCTCTGCAGCTCCTCCAGGCTGCTACCATGAAGTTTCTTTGAGCAACTACTGTGCTTCACCCTTCTGCTAGGTTCCTCCACAGCTCTCTTGGCTGCTACACCATGAAGTTCCCTCGAGCAACTATGGTGCTTCACCACCTCTACAGAAGCACGTGACACTCCTCTTCACTGCTTCTCCTCACAGCTCGAGGTCCTCTGCTCCACTACCTTGGAGTCTCATCAACTACTCCTTCTGTGCTGGCTTCGAAGTTCTCAGCAACTTCTTCCCCAAAGACAAACCTGCACCCCATCGACACTCCAATAAAAATGTTTCCCCTTTAAGACATAAACAAAAATAATCACACAATATGTTTGCCTCAAACCTCTATCTGTCCTCTACATACAGTGAGAGTGGACTCCCCCGTTTTGGGCGGGTCCATACTCCACATCGCCCGGCGGCGGTCCTCACTCACGCTGGGAGGGTCCTTCGCCGTCAGGAGCCGGGCTCTCTCAGTTGCCTGCCAGCGCTCAGAGGAGGCGGATGTCGCTCCTGTTCCTCCCACTCCACTCTCTTATTTCAGGCTTTCTGCCTCACCAAAACATGTCTAACTTATCAATAAACATTGCTACTGTCGCTGGGCACACGACCAACTACAAGCAATCACTATGAACTGGCGTATATCGTGCTTACCACAGATTGTCTAGTCGAGGGCGCTCCTCCCTCTGACGAAGCTTGGTCAGTGCGCTTCCACGGCCCACAATAATGCCTCTGGGCGGTTTAATAAACACTCCTCGTCGCCCACGACTTGAGACCACACGTCCCCAGCTCGATTCCACAGCTGGTACGTCTGCACACTTCTCTTCGAGATATATCACTAGGGGTTCCCTTCTGACGGGAGCTCGAACGGAGCGCGGCTTTCCCCTGCAATGTCTGGCACTCAAGTGAGGTCAAAGCCCCTCCAGAAGCGAGCCTCACGCCTCCAGCAAAATGTCCACATCTCCTAACCAGTCATTTATCTGTTTTCTTCTACACTGCCCATAATCTTAAATTGTTCATCATATCCAACCAGTTATTTTACATATGGGTTATCACCTCAATATTTGCTAGACCTTCTAGTTAGGTCAGGCTTGCTGAATGACTCTCAAGGAGGGAGACTCGTTTCTCCTGTAGGCTGAGATCATAACAATGGGAGACGCTCTTGTATGCAATAGATGGTATTTCGCTAATAGCTTTGTTCATACCTTTGGTTTTTAGTGAGTGTATGATTGGAACTAACATCTGTCGGGCTTTCTGGCTAAAGGAGAAGAGTTTGGATAGCTGCCTGAGAGATATGTGTTAATATGTGTCTGAGTCTGAAGGATTTTTCAGGCAAGGTTAGCACCAATCGGTGAAAAGAAGCTATTAAATTCATTTGCCATTTCAAATCAGTTGTAGGTGTATAGCCATTCTTTGAGAGTTTCATCTGCTTATATGAATGTTGTTTAGTTCCTAGGATGTTAAAGATGGTTTTCCATGTGCTTTTCATGTTGCCTTTAGCTTCTTTGATTCTATTGTCATAATAGGAAAGTTTTGCTTTTCTTATGATACTGGTAAACATTGATGAGTACCTTGTAACTAGTTCCTTTGTAACTAGGCTAATCCTAAGTTTCTTTTCATATTCATGTTTCTTGTTGATTGATTTGAATATGACACCTGTGAGCCACGGATTGTTTATTCTTTTGTCAGTTACTTGCTTAGTGAGGAGAAGACAATGAGTGTTGTAGAAGCTTAGAGTTTTGGAGAGGAAGAGGTTAGCAAATGAATTTATATCCTGTGTATTATTGACTTCAGATTCCCAGTTAATATTATGAAGTGCGTTTGCGAGGTTGCATATTGCTGCTTCACTGTGTAGTTTGAAGGTAAGTTTCTTGCTATTTGGTGGTGTTATGTCTATGTTTGCTATGAGGATTAGGATAGTGGTCAGTTGTTCTGTCAAAGAATAAACCAGATGCAAGGGGAGCTGTTATGTTAGTCCATAAGTGATCGAAGGTAGTGGCAGATGTTTGAGTGACACAGGTGGGCTTGGAGATTGTGGGGATTAGTATACAGGAGTTCATGCTGTTTAGGAAAAAGTCGAAGGGAGGGCTATTTTGTTGACCCAGGTCACTATTGAAGTCTCCTCCTAGAATGATGTGATTTTTGTTGAGATTGTTGTTTATGATAAGATTCCTTAGGTTATCTGAGAATAAAGCTATATTAGTATTTGCATAATCTATAAGATAGCTCCGACAGTCAAGGAGGATTTAAGGGATTTATTCGAGAACCAGGCAAAGGTATATTCACATTAGTCGTCTCTATCTTTAATGTCACTATTTCAGATGAAGATATCTTGCCACCTCCTATTTGTTAGTCCTACAGTTGTGAATGGCTTTATAACCAGCTGTTGAATTGGGTATAGTCTTTACTTAGTCAGGTTTATTTTAAAATAATGAGCGATCACATAGTAACAAGTGCTGTGAGTAGTGCATTTATATCATCAAAATGTTTACCAAGTGATAGGACATTTTGGGTGTAAACTGATAAGCAGGTAAGTAAACTGACAAGCTTATTGTAAGCTGACATGCTTACAGAGCATAAGCTTCATAAGCTTGTTATCAATGAGGACACAAAGGAATTTCCTATTTACTTTGTTACTAATTTGGATATTGAATATTCTTAGATTAATTTGTTCCAAGGATTTATTACCAAACAAAAATATAGAAAGTTTTGTCAATGTTAAGCGTGAGTTTGTTAGCAGTTAACCACAGATGGACTTAATTTAACTCAGTATTCAATGTTTCACTTAGAGCAAGAGGGTCAGGACTGGAGAAAATGAAGGTTGTGTCATCATCAAATAAAATTGGTTTGAGGTGTTGAAAGCCACCAGGAAGGTCATTAATGTAGATGAGAAAGAAGAGAGGGCCAAGTACGCTGCCCTGTGGAACACCAATGTTGATGGGTAGGGGTGGGAGAAATGGAATTATTCACAGAAACATACTAGAGACTGTCAGTAAGGCAAGACTGAAGGTATTAGAGGGAGTGACCTCTGACTCCATAATTTAAGAAGAAGGTTTTGGTAGTTAACAGTGTCAAAAGCCTTATTTAGGTCAACAAATAACCCAAAAGGGAAGTCATTTTTATCAAGAGCTGCATGTATCAAGTTAATTATACTAATCTGTGCATTGATAGTGTTTTTGGGGTCTGAAGCCATATTGTTATATTGTGTCTGGCTAGATAAGAGTAATGCTGCTCGTAGATTAACTTTTCAAATATTTTTGACAAGGTTGGCAGAATTGATATAAGTCTGAAATTGTTGACATCAATGAGATCCCCACATTTAGGGACTGGGGTTACTCTCACTTTTTTTTAGAATATCTGGAATGGTTTGGAGTTCAAATGATTTGTTGAAGAGCAATGCAATGGCAGGAGCTAGAAATCTGGAGTTTTTTTTGGTAAATTAGAGTTGGTTTCTCAGCAAGGGCACTTGACTTTGATTTAAGAGAAAAGATTATCTCATTAACATCAGTGGAATTAGTGGGAGTTGGGTACAGAGACTCTGTATAGTCACCTGTAAGGTAGTCCTTAACATTAGTTAGGAAGGATGGAATATCATTAGCAAGGGATGACCCAATGGATGAATAGAACCTACTGAATTAAAAAGCAGTGTCAAAGGCACACCATCGTCATTGAATAAGAGTTTTGTTTTTTTATTCAAAAACGTTTTTGACCCAAATATTTGGGAAATAGTGCTCTCTGTTTTCTTAATGTTGCTCTTAATTTGGGTAAATTTATATTCGTAGTATTGTATTTTGACCTATTTATTTTAGATAGCAGTGATGAGTAAATCTTTGAGAATTCTTTGGAGACGGCTCCTAACCTATAGTTCTTCTCAAAGTCATGTTTTTCATTATTAGATTTAAGTATACCCTTTGTTAGCCATGGATTGTTTAACCTTTAAGTAGTGACTTGTTTCGTTAGCATTGGACAGTGGGTGTTATAGAGGCTCAGAGTTTTCGGAAGAAATGTTTGAACTGCTAGGTTGATGTTCATTATGTTACCTAATTCAGTCTCCCAGTTGATATTAGCAGCAGCAGCAATAAAATTGCTTATAGAAGTTTCATTGTGCAGCCTAAAACTTATCTTCATTGTAATTAGAGATAGTTTATTAATGGGGGTTAGGAAAAATGTGAGGTAATGGTCTGAGGTCTTATCACTTCTTATCCCTGAAGTAAGTGGAGTGGTTATGTTAGTCCAGATGTAGTCAAGAGCAGAGACAGTCGAATCAGTGATTCTAGTAGGTCTAGTGATTAAGGGTATGAAGAGGCAGGAATTCATACAGTTGAGGAAACTAGCAGCATGAGGGTTATCAGGCTAGCAGAGGTCAATATTAAAGCCCCCGATATTATTAGATGGTTTTTGTTCAGTCTGTTAGCTAGTATTAGATTTCTAAGGTTAGAATTGAATTCAGACACATCAATGTTAGGAATTCTGTAGACTGCTCCCACAGCCAGGACAGTCTCGGCACCCTTGACTCTGAAACTGGCAAAGATATACTCTCCACAGGAGTCTCTAGTTCTAATTACTTTTCAGCATGTCAGCTCCTGGTGGTAGTTTAGAGCAGTACCATCACCTCTCTGAAATGATCGACAGTTGTGAATTGCTGAGTAGTTTGTATATTAAAGAGTTGTATAGTATCCTCGTTTAACCATGTTTCAGTATGGTTAACAATGGAGAATTTGTTGTCAAATGTTTGAATTAGGGCACTAACATCATCAAAGTGTTTGCTTAGAGATCATGTATTCAAGTTAATTACAGAAACATTGTGGTTATGTGTTAGAACATTGTTTACATCGTGTGCTGTATAATACCTGAAATTTTGAAAATTAAAGTGATGATTGTCATTGATACCAGATAAGAGGTTTAGTTTAGGCCTATACAAGTTTGCATAATAGGGATTATTGACTAAAAATGGCAAAAAATTTAATTGTAAAAATATCTGATATAATGAATATACAAAACTAAACAAAAAGAGGTAGATTGCTTTAAGGGGCTCTCAGGTACATTGAAAGTAATAATTTGCACTAGGAGATACAGGCAAAGCCAGGGGAATAATGGAGCAAGGGAGAATGGAGAGGCTAGGCAGCCTAGGTAACAAAGAAAAATAAGTTGAATAATAATCCTAAAGTAATATAATCTTAATGATGATGAACTATAAATAGCTTAGTTATGATCCTATAATTTGTATGAACTTAAGAAAATAAAAATGAATTCAATTAATTAATTCCAAAAGATGACCAATATAAATCAAATTTACTTTATTTAGATGACTAGTATAATTCAATAGTTTACTTTACTAAAGTAATTACACTATAGTTAATTTCTAAAGTTACACTATGACAAAATGAGGTAGATTACTTTGAGGTACACAGCAACACTGAAAGTAATAGTTTACACTAGAGAACACAGGCAAAGCCAAGGCACATTAGAGCAACTAGGCAACCTAGGTAAGAATGAAATTCAGGTTAATTCAGGTTATTCAGACATTACAACACAGTTGGTCTTTTATGAGAGCATATACTATAACAATACGATTCTCACCTTCACTTTCCACATAAATGACTGAAGACGACACAATTACAGAGTCCAACAACTTTTGCTGGTCTTGTTCATCCTGGGAGATAGATTGTTGAGCGGTTAAATTACTGACAGAAGCATTAATTTTTTCAAGACCTTCCTCTTGTTGTTTGATGAATTCATTGGTTTTCAAACACGTATTTTCATCACGGAGACGGTTTATGTCATGCTGGAGTTGATGTGGTTAGCTTGACTCGCTCTAACCTCCTCGCGAAGAAGGGTTGTTTCCTGTTGCTGTTGATGTAGGTTTCGTGCGGGTTAGCATGATCCTCACTTTGGAGGCTCTGAATTGCCGTAATGTGAGCCTCAACGACTAGACACGGCTTTTTCAACTACTGATTCTCACCCCAGTTAGCGAATTCCGGCGAGGGACCGACAGCATGCCTGAAGTGCGAGAAGTGGGATGTTAGCGAGGAATTTGCAGGTGACTGAGAGGACACAATCCCCTAGTTCAGTGAAGGGTTTGAAGGGAGAGCAGCGCCGCCACAGGCCCCTGGGGGGCATAGAACGACGACTGTCAGTGTTGTTCAGGATGTGGGCCTTGTTTGGAGATTTGAGGTTCTTTTTTCCCTGGGCAACATGTTGAACATTAAGAGTTCCCGTAGTACAGTCAGGTTCGTTCTCGACTCATAATCGAGAATTTTGCTTTCGAATCCCGAGCGGGACAGAAATGGTTGGGTACATTTCCTTTCACCTAATGTCTCTGTGCACCTAGCAGTGAGTAGGTACTCAGGAGTTAGTCAGCTTGTTGTGGGGTTGCATCATATGGGTGGGGGTCAGTAATTTGACCTTGGTGGGGGGGGGGGAGAACCAAGATAAAAGCCAAATATGTATGACTACACTCTGGCTTCCTGTCCCTCGACACAACGAATTATTTATATACATTATATGTAGAAGTATCTTGTGTGGTGGGGGTGACGTGATATAATAATCTTGTTAATATTATTGGATTGGTTTGATCTCTGTAGTTAGTGCTATGTTCTTTGCGGTGTAGCATCTTTAGTGCCCTAATATCCACCAGACAAGAGTTAAGCAAACGCAAGTCTCTGATCCCAAACACACACACACAAATATGCTATAACTGCACAAATCAAGTCAGTTAGCGAGAAAGAGGTCTGGACCTAGATTCGCGAAGCACCATATATTTTTTCGTAAGTAGGTGTGCTACGAAAGTTCTTAAGTATTCCCTAAGAAGAGCCCTACGTACGATTCTGGAAGTGAGCTCAATATCTGGTTCCTGCATGATGGCACTCAGGCAGGCACACAAGACCTGCAGCAGGTGAAGTCACAGAGGAAGACTCTGGGCCTCGTTCTTAACCCCATCCAAGAGCTAAATTATGTCATCCTCTGACGTAGTTATTAATGCAGTGAAATCAGTTTTACCAGAAGCCTCAGTCATTGAAGCACCACTCGGAGCACCTCTGGGCCACAATGCCATTGTTGCGGTCCTTGAAGAAAAGTTTAATTACCTAAAGTGGATGGAAGAGAGAATAGGGGACTTGGACTCCCATGATGCCCTCCACCTTCTCACAAAATGCCTTACCTTACCCTGGCTAACGTACTTTTTAAGTTGAGCACACACTTTCGGCAACCTACTACTAAGTCAATATGATGAGCTCCTCAAGTCAATATTCAGAAAGGCACTCAACCTAGATTTAGATGAGAGTCAGTGGGACGAAGCAGCACTGCCAGTGAGATTTGGGGGAATAGTCATACGAAAGGCAACCGATGTAGCACTTTTAGCGTTCTTATCCTCATGTACAGTAGTTGTGGTGTTCTGTGTTGCTGGGGAAGTTTTGGTTGTAGGGTTGATATAAAGCTATTGCTTGGTTACTGACTTTAATAGTTATAATGATACATGACTAGCAGCGTCCAAGCTTGGCGGGCGTCCTGTACGCTCTCTGTTGTTTACATACTGCTGGTGTATGAAACACAGCGCATCAAACAGATGGTGCCGTTTGCTATCAACATGACAGCCCTCCTTTTCTTTAAAAAGAATGAATACAGGATGTCTACCATGCTTGTAGCACAAAGCAAAGTTATTGACACAAAGTAAATTATTAACATATCAAAACATGTTGCATACTTTTTACATTAATTAAGCACACAAAGAATTTAAACAACTTAATTAATCTTTACCACACAGGATTTCAATGATAAAAAATACAAATGAAATGTTACATAAAAATGAAAGAAACTGTAATGCAAAGTTACAAAATATTGAATGAGAGACCTGCATTATTCAAACAATATTATTATTATTTTTTTATTTATATATACAAGAGTTCTTACATTCTTATATAGCCAATAACACATGTAGCGTTTCGGGCAAGGCCTTAATCCTATGTTCCCTGGAATACGACCACGCGAAGAATCGATTAACAACCAGGTATCCATTTTACTGTTGAGTCAAACAGAGGCTATATTTAAGGATTTGCGCCCAGTAAATCCTCCCCGGCCAGGATACGAACCCAGGACAAAGCGCCCGCGAAACGCCAGGCAAGAGTCTTAATCACTATTCCACAGGGGCTGTTATTAAATTTAATTTAGTATAATAAGTAAATACCTTGCATTACATAGGCACACAATTAATCATCAAATCGTGTTGGGCGTTTAACGTGACGTTTACGACGAGAATCCTTAAACACAAGGCCCACACTCTATGGGGCCTCGTAGCCTGGTGGATAGCGCGCAGGACTCGTAATTCTGTGGCGCGGGTTCGATTCCCGCACGAGGCAGAAACAAATGGGCAAAGTTTCTTTCACCCTAAGTGCCCCTGTTACCTAGCAGTAAATAGGTACCTGGGAGTTAGTCAGCTGTCACGGGCTGCTTCCTGGGGTGTGTGTGTGTGTGCGTGGGGAAAAAAAAGTAGTTAGTAAACAGTTGATTGACAGTTGAGAGGCGGGCCGAAAGAGCAAAGCTCAACCCCCGCAAAAACACAACTAGTAAACACAAGGGGGCCGGCCGGCCGAGCGGACAGTACGCTGGGCATGTGATCCTGTAGTCCTGGGTTCGATCCAAAGGCGCCGGCGAGAAACATTGGGCAGAGTTTCTTTCACCTAGATACCTGTTACCTAGCAGTAAATAGGTACCTGGGAGTTAGTGAGCTGTCACGGGCTGCTTCCTGGTGTGTGATTTGGAAAAAAAATAGTAGTAGTTAGAAACACTTGATTGACAGTTGAGAGGCGGGCCAAAAAAGCAGAGCTCAATCCCCGCAAGTACAATTAGGTGAATACAAGAATATCCTTTGATGAATTGTTTGTCGGGTTATAACTCATTTTTTCTTTATCGTTTGTAAGACTTTGCACTTCATCAGTTTCTACACTAGTTGGAATCACTTTGAAATAAACTATATAATGTGTTATACTATGATCTCTATTACTCGCTGTTACCATAGTTCCTTTTACACTAATCACTTTATATGGTTTTGTATTATATGGCAGATCTAGCTTTCCCTCCTTTTCTTTTTAACTAGAACAATGTCCCCAACCTTAATGTATTGTTCCTTTGCACGTTGATCATGAGCAATTTTCATTTTGCCTTTGGCTAGTGCACCCATCTGAGCGAGACGTTTATCCCTTACTTAAGCTGGCATGACAGGTAGTGCGATTCTCATAGGACGTCCAAATAAAAGTTTACCAGGCGACTTGCCCAGTGTTCCCTGCGGTATTGCACGGTAATTCCCGAGAAAAGCATACATAGCCTGTTTACAGGATCGTCCTTCGGCATGAACACAGCGTACCGCGTTCATGAGAGGTTGCATGAATCTCTCAACTTCTCCACTTGCTTGAGGATGTAGTGGCATCACACGGCGGTGTTTGAATCCAATAAACTCAGCAAAGTTGACGAAATCTTGTCCATTGAATGGTGGTCCATTGTCCGTCTTGACAACTTCAGGAATGCCAAAATCTGAAAAGATCTTGTCGAGTTTCGGGATGACAGCCTTCGCTGATGTAGAAGTGACGATTTCTACTGCTGGACAACGTGAGTGATCATCAATGACTACCATCAGGTACTCTCCAGGTGGTAGCGGTCCACAGAAGTCCATCGATACTTCTGTCCATGGTGCAGCAGGAAGTGGTGAAGGTTGTAGAGGTGTTGGTCTTGAAATATCCACTGAAGCTTGGCAAGGAACACAGGCATCATGCATGTTCTTTGCTTGACGATCAATGCCAGGAAACCACACCTTTTCTAATAGCAGCTGTTTGGTCCTAACAAGACCTTGGTGTCCTTGATGTGCAAGCTTCAGAGCACACTGCTGGAGAACTGCTGGAATGTTGATACGAGTATCTCGCAGCACGGTGTCGTGTTGTTACGTAACACTTAATTTTGTCTGGATGCGTTCAAGTGCTTTGAATGCATCTTGGCCAACTCCTTAGGGTGGGATGAGTGGAAACTTTTTCCTTCTTCAATGAATCCACTGTTGCTTGCAGAGTTGGGTCCTCCAGGGTCGCAATACGGATTTCATCAAGAGTGAGAGCCTTATTGGGACTGCATCACAGGTTACAGAGTGTACATATTCCTCGGCAACTTGCTGATGCTTGGTGATGGTGAAACTGTTGGCAGGATGTCGACTGATGAAATCAGAGAGATTGCCCTCACCCGGCTTATACTTCATAGTGAAGTTGTATGGTTGCAGACGAACCATACGATGGGTTGCAGCCCATCTCTCAATGCGAGCTGGTGGTTTGGACTTCGGATTATTGAAGATGGTCTCCAACGGCTTGTGGTCAGTGACTATCGTGGTGAAGGGTGCACTAAGCAGACACACATTGACGTGTTCACAGCCCCATACAAGAGCAAGAGCTTCCTTCTCTGTCTGACTGTAGCGTTGTTTAACATCTGTGAGAGAACGGCTGACATAGGCAATTATTACTCTGGAATCTGATTGACCAGGTTTGTGTTGGGCTAAAACAGTACCTAAACCAGCAGGACTAGCATCCACCGTTAGCTCGGTGTTCATTGATGGATCAAAATAAGCAGCAGTTGCATTCTCTACTAATGCATCTTTCACAGTATCAAATGCATTTTACTCGGTATTACTCCAGTACCATGATGCATTTTTACTACACACAGAAATCACAATAGCGTGATATGAACATATGAACAAATCCACAGTGGCCGTGACGAGGATTCGAATCTGCGTCCGAGAGCATCCCAGACGCTGCCTTGCCGCTGAGACACGAACCAGGGTTTTACACCACTCCCCCATCCACTCGAGCTATGTCAATAGGCCGTTCTCCATCTTCACCCTTACTTCATTACACAGGTTTGTGTCTCGGAGAGGCTGCAGGATCCAGTAAGTTCAGTAGAACTTCGGTTTCAACTCTTTTGACCATGTAGCTCAGTCGATTAAGGCAGCGTCTGGGATGCTCTCAGACGCAGGTTCGAATCCTCGTCACGGCCCTTGTGGATTTGTTCATGGTGCATTTTTCTTCAAGAGCTAACGTAGAGGCTTGGAAATGGTTGAAAAATCGGGAATGAAGTGAGAACAGTTATTAGCTATTCCTAGAAAACTATGTACTTCAGTGGATGTTGAAGGAGGTGCAGCATTGTAGAAATCTGCAACTTTCTTAGGATCTGGAGATAGACCTTTGTCACTAAGTACATGTCCAAAGAATTCCATTTTATGTTGATTGAACTCCCACTTTGCTCGGCTTAGCGTCAGTTTCTTTTCTCATAAGCGTTGCAATGTTGCACGAAGAGCTTTGTCGTGTTCAGTTTGGGTATGGCCATTAACAATGCTGTCATCAGACATGTTGCCAGCATTAGGTATATCTTGCAATACATGGCTGATGATATGCTGGAATACTCGGTTTATATACTCGCTTCACTGTTTATACCAAAACTCAGGCGCTTGTACCTATACAGACCTCGATGTGTCGTAAATGTTGTGATGAAACTACTCTCATCATCAAGATCAAGCTGATGATAGCCCTTGTTTAAATCTAACTTGCTGAATACAGTTGCACCATTCAGGTGGTAAATCATATTATCTACATTGAGTGAAGGATGGCGTTCACGCATTATTGCCTTGTTGGGAACACGCATGTCCACACAGATGCGTATCTCATCTGGATTCCTCGGCTTTGGCGGGGTGACAATTGGGCTTACCCCATGGTGTTCGGCCTGTTATTGGTTCAATGATATCTAGTTCCATCAGCCTATCCAGCTCGGCATGAACTTAGTTGCGAGTATGTGGTTGGGCAACTGGAATTTTATATGGGTTGATGTGCAGATGTACTTTGCTATCAGTGTAACAACCTATGGATTTAAATCGATCAGAAAATTCAGTAACAATAGCATCAACATTGTTTGCAGATTCCACTGCTACAGAATTTGAAAGCTGAAGTAGCCCCAATTTGGTTTAAGTCTTGTAATTGAGCAGAGACTCCTTGGCATTCCTACCAACATGGAATGTAGTAATGAACATTGCACTCTTGACTTAATTTCTGCAGTGAAAGTTCCAATCACAGCAAGGTTTGAAGCATAGGCAGTGGCTTTACCATTGTAGTTCTCAAGCATTGGGAACTGTGTTTTAAATTTCTCATAGTGGCACTCAGCAGTGGTGTCAATGAGAACTCTGAGACAAATACCAGCAATGTATACTACAGTCTCTGGGTTGTTTGGAAGATCATTCCATTCTGTGACTGCTTGTACTCCATAAGTATAATCACATTCACTGTCATCAGGGATTGGTTGTAATGACATGTTGTCTTGTACATTATTAACATTCTGGATATGAGGGGCAATATTGTGTTCACCACCTCGACCCCTAGGACCTGATTACAGTACTTTTATTCACTAACTGTGGTTTCTTTAGTGCGGAACGTTACATAGCACCAAAGTTACCTAGTTTTCCACAGTCATAGCACTTCTTACTTTGAGCAGGACAAACATTACTTTGGTGTAAGTAGTCTCATCCACAATTGTAACATTTTTTGTTGACACCCTCTGATGTGGGTCGTTGTGACTGCTTGAGTCTTATTCTAGGACTCCAGTTGAGATGTGGTTCTCGGCTCAAATTTCTGTTGGGTTTGCCATGATACCTTCTATGATCACGGGGTTCTTCCTGAACCTTACGTACCTCATCACTGTTAGTAACACTGGCAGGATCGTTGTTGGCACTGCACTCCATGACACGAGCATCACGTGCAGCATCTTCCACTCGATGAGCAATGTGCAGTATCTTTGAAAGAGAACTTTCATCATCAACAAGTTCTAGAGCTCTTCGACAAAGACGTGTACATGTGCATGTTTCAATTATTTGCTGTTTGATTTCTTTGTCAACCTCAGCAAACTCACAATGTGCTGCTAAACCCTGTAGACGTGTTTGGTATTGATCTACAGTTTCATTAGAGAGTTGTTTGACTCTCCTGAAATGCATAATTTCCATAGCAGTGTTTTGTCTAGGTTTGAAATGTTAAGCTAATTTGGCTTTGGCAATGTCATAATCTTTGGCACCACCAGTGTCTTTCAGTGTGCCAAAGATGTCACAAACACGATCACCTACATAATGAAGTAGAAAGGCACGCTTTCTTTCAGCACCTTTGATGTCTGAAACTATCAACAAATTTTCAAACCATTTAAGACATTTGGTCCACCTCTGTGACAGGTTTGTCTGGTCACAGTTAGGATCAAATGCAGGAAACTGAAGTATATTTGCCATTTTTACTGTATAAATGTAGACTTATCACTTTAATGTTCCTCAGATAACTGAACACTTACTGCACTGTATATGATAGTTAAGAATTAACTGTAATTACTTTAATTTTGCAAGCACACAAACATTTTAATGCAAAAGTTCACAACAGTGTACAATACAGCAGCAACTGACCTCTTACCTAGCCTTGTGTACATGTGGTGTTATTCCTACTCACAGCTGCACAGCAGTTGACATAGCAGTTGGCACAGCAGTTGTTTGATGAGTTTTCAGCACTGTCAACACAGCAGACAGTTCACAGCATCAGCATGAAGAATGGTGTAGCACAGAGCGTCGTTTTGTACACAAAATATCGGTTTTGTACACAGCATCAAAGCGTTGTTTTGTATACGGCATCAGTAGATATCGCACAGATTCCTCAGTATACAGCTTCTGTCAGCACATTGCTTCCTCAGCACACAGTTTATAAGCACTAA
This sequence comes from Procambarus clarkii, assembly GCF_040958095.1. NCBI lineage: Eukaryota > Metazoa > Arthropoda > Malacostraca > Decapoda > Cambaridae > Procambarus > Procambarus clarkii. The sequence goes on from NC_091197.1 coordinate 25,486,085, forward strand.
ACTTCTGTTAGCACATAGCTTTAGTCAGCACACAGCATTGGTAGAAGACAGCATTGGTAGCAGACAGCATTGGTAGCAGACAGCATTGGTAGCAGACAGCATTGGTAGCAGACAGCATTGGTTATCACACACAGCATTGATCAGCACACAGCAGTGGCAGCACAGGGACTGGTCAAATCGTATACTGTACTTTCGGATAACGACCGTTCAGTACATCAGAAACAAGTTCGTTCACTGAGAAGTTTGTACATGCTAACCCATTCGTACATATATGTGCTGTTCTCTTATGAATAAATACACCCACCAAACATTTTCACGTCTTCTAAACGTGCTAAAACGACATTTCATTGTTTTGGGCACGTTTTAAATTACGTTTAATATACGTGTCTTGAGAATTTGAAAAGACGAGAATATAACGTGAGGTCAAAACGTTTTAATAAAACATGTTTTAAATGTTATGATATAACGTTTTAGAGCAAAGGTTTTTAAAACGTTAATACTAATTATTAATTATTGTATATATTAGGTATAGTTATTGGATTTATTACGTATAGTTTTCTTTATAGTATTTAGAAAGGTAGAGACGAAAGAGAGACAGACAGTCGGGGCCTGGTAGCCGGGTGGATAGCGCGCAGGACTCGAAGGCTGTGGCGCGGGTTCGATTCCCGCACCAGGCAGAAACAAATGGGCAAAGTTTCTTTCACACTGAATGCCCCTGTTACCTAGCAGTAAATAGGTACCTGGGAGTTAGTCAGCTATCACGGGCTGCTTCCTGGTGTGTGTGTGTGTGTGTGTGTGTGTTGTGTGGAAAAAAAAGGAGTTAGTAAACAGTTGAGAGACGGGCCGAAATTGTAAAGCTCAAACCCTGCAAACACAACTAGGTGAATACAGTGAGAGAGGAGAGAGAGAGAGAGAAGAGAGAGAGAAAGAAGATGAAAGAAAGAAACAGAAAGAGCGAGAAGAGAGAGAAAAAGAGAGAGAGAGAGAGAAGAAGGAGAGAGAGAGAGAGAGAGAGAGAGAGAGAGAGAGAGAGAGAGAGAGAGAGAGAGAGAGAGAGAGAGAGAGAGAGAGAGAGAGAGAGAGAGAGAGAGAGAGAGAGAGAGAGAGAGAGAGAGAGAGAGAGAGAGAGAGAGAGAGAGAGAGAGAGAGAGAGAGAGAGAGAGAGAGAGAGAATGAGGCAGATCACATTTGCGACTGAGAGGACACAAGCGATGATGATAAGTAGACTGCACATTGCGAATCAGACGGAGCTGCAAATGGGTGGCAAATCCCTAGAGTTTATAGATGAATTTGACATCTTGGGAATGAAGTTCGACTCTTTAATGACAATGAAGAGCCATGTACTAAAAATAGGTAAGAGGGCCGCCAGGAAACTCACAGCTCTACGGCGCATCTCATATCTTCTTGACAGCAAGGGATGCAAAACCTTATATGAAGCGCAAGTTGGCTCCCATCTAGAGTATGTACCCCTTTCCTGGATCGCCTGCCCCCCATCTTTCGTCAGACTATTGGATAAAGTAGAGAGACGGGCAAGAAGGCTTAACTCATGTCTTGACCAAGCCTGGTGGGAACAGTCTGAACATCAGACCCTGCAACACCGTTGTGACGTTGTTTGTCTTACTGTTATGTAGAAGGCCAACATCCTGTTCCATATAAGATTATAACCTAATGTTTTTTTTTAATGAATAACGGCTATTCCTTCTGATGCATATAAAAAGCTCATGATATAAGTGGACCTCTAGGTGTAGGTTTCAACTTTACACTTACCTTCCATACGTTCCTTATATGATTGTTCCTTATGTGTTAGTTTCAAAGTATATTCCCATGAAATAAATGAGTAAGGCTTCAGATACGTAGGTGTAGGCTTCAAATACGCTGAGGTAGGATAACAGCTCTTGCTTGCAGTTTCACTAGGTATGTTATTAGACATCCCTTATGAATGAATCCTAGTATTAGTTTAAAAAAAAGAAAGAGAGAGAGAGAGAGAGAGAGAGAGAGAGAGAGAGAGAGAGAGAGAGAGAGAGAGAGAGAGAGAGAGAGAGAGAGAGAGAGAGAGAGAGAGAGAGAGAGAGAGAGAGAGAGAGAGAGAGAGAGAGAGAGAGAGAGAGAGAGAGAGAGAGAGAGAGAGAGAGAGAGAGAGCAGAGAGAGAGAATAAGGAGAGAGAGAGAAGAGAAGAAAGGAGAGAGAGAACAAGAGACAGGGAGAAGAAAATAGAGAGAAGAGGAAGAGAGAGAGAGAGAGTGACAGAGAGTGTGAGAGAGAGAGTGTGAGAGAGAGAGTGTGAGAGAGAGAGTGTGAGAGAGAGAGAGAGAGAGAGAGAGAGAGAGAGAGAGAGAGAGAGAGAGAGAGAGAGAGAGAGAGAGAGAGAGAGAGAGAGAGAGAGAGAGAGTGTGAGAGAGAGAGAGAGAGAGAGAGAGAGAGAGAGAGAGAGAGAGAGAGAGAGAGAGAGAGTGTGTGTGTGTGAGAGAGAGAGAGAGAGAGAGAGAGAGAGAGAGAGAGAGAGAGAGAGAGAGAGTGTGTGTGTGTGTGAGAGAGAGAGAGAGAGAGAGAGAGAGAGAGAGAGAGAGAGAGAGAGAGAGAGAGAGAGAGAGAGAGAGAGAGAGAGAGAGTGTGAGAGAGAGGCCGAAGCTGACAATGCCAAAATTCTGCTTCTGAAGTACAGTTTGAAAAGATCAATGCAAATGGGGGGGATCTTCGACAAGCCGTCGACTTCCTGTCCTCGTCGAGGCCAATAGTGTTATTGGCTCTAAGGTAACTTCATGTTATAATCTTATATCTCAGACATCAAAAACTCGTAATTACTAGGATTACCCCCTTCAGAACTGTCACAATACTAATGTTCAAGGTTTAAGGGTCTTTGTTACCTTAAGGACCTGCCCACTATGCTATGCGTTCTAGTAACTGCAAAAAATATAAGAACATCAACATTATGAATTCTCAGAATCCAACTTACGTACTTGTATATTAATAAAATAGGAACAACACAAAATAATAAATGAACTACCGGCATCCTCTCTCATGGATATCAATTAATAAACCATTAGATTTTGATGAATTTGGTTATAGTTTTTGTCTTTCTAATAAATACTATCATTAAATATAAATAGAAAATCTTTAAATTATTTGCAAACTTTTAACAATTGTTAAAATTTTACCATAAAAATGTAGGATTTAAATATTTCTAAGTTTTTTATTACTCTGGTCTGCAGATTGCACACTTAAGGTAAGGATAGCGGATATGACTCTTATAAAATTTTGAACACTAGAAAAAGTTTAACAATATACTTTTTCTAGTCAAATTTATATATTTTAGTATAAGTTGATACACATTTACAATTTTTTAATTTTGCTGTTAAAAACATATACACAACATCTGAAATCTGAAAACTTACACCCTAGAAGTGACTCGAACCCATACTGCCAGGAGACATACACATTATATATATATATATATATATATATATATATATATATATATATATATATATATATATATATATATATATATATATATATATATATATGTCGTACCTAGTAGCCAGAACTCACTTCTCAGCCTACTATGCGAGGCCCGATTTGCCTAATAAGCCAAGTTTTACTGAATTAATATATTTTCTCTAATTTTTTTCTTATGAAATGATAAAGCTACCCATTTCATTATGTATGAGGTCAATTTTTTTTTATTGGAGTTAAAATTAACGTAGATATATGACCGAACCTAACCAACCCTACCTAACCTAACCTAACCTATCTCTATAGGTTAGGTTAGGTTAGGTAGCCGAAAACGTTAGGTTAGGTTAGGTTAGGTAGGTTAGGTTGTCGAAAAAACATTAATTCATGAAAACTAGGCTTATTAGGCAAATCAGGCCTTGCATAGTAGGCTGAGAAGTGAGTTCTGGCTATTAGGTACGACATATATATATATAAAATTTGTGAGGGTACCACCTCTGGTGCCAATGTGGGGACCCATAGCCTCGGAGAAGAAAATAATAAGTATTCAGAGGAGACCTTGTGGTTTCTCACTGAAAACTAATATTATCTTCTCCTACCACCCCCATTCTTTATATATATATATATATATATATATATATATATATATATATATATATATATATATATATATATATATATATATATATATATATATATATATATACATATATACATATATATATATATATATATATATATATATATATATATATATATATATATATATATATATATCTATATATATATATATATATATATATATATATATATATATATATATATATATATATATATATATATATATATATATATATATATATATATGGCACAACTCTCCTAAACACGAGAGTTAAGCAGAGACACTGTGTCTTCCCATATTAACAGGGACTTGATGAAATTAACGAATAAATGACCCCTCACTTGCTCTGGTGCTCTTGGGAGGTGTTGATCTTTGGGGTATTTAAATACTCCGAAATTACCATCTCTTTTAAGGGTCTGAGCGGGTGGTGGAGCGGGTTAAGGCGTACCTGCTATGCCAGTTGCTGGAAGGCTTCTGTGCTGGCTAGGGTTCGAGTCTCCTGGTGGGAAAGTGTTCTAAAGTTGTATATATATATATATATATATATATATATATATATATATATATATATATATATATATATATATATATATATATATATATCACGGTACACTGTCGGCTATCATCCCGATTGTTTCATCCACAGGTACGTTGGTAAACAGAGATTCTACGTCCAACGAGGCTCTTATCCCTGTGGCCTGTGTTCCTCGCAGCAAGTCAACAAATTCCTTTGGAGACTTCAGGCTGAAGGCGCAAGGGACATAAGGAGTCAGCAAGCCGTTGAGTCATTTCGCCAGTCTGTACGTGGGTGTGGGTATCTGGCTGATGATTGGCCCACTTCGGAAACCCACTTCGGCCAATCATCAGCCAGATACCCACACCCACGTACAGACTGGTGAAATGACTCAACGGCTTGCTGACTCCTTATGTCCCTTGCCCCTTCAGCCTGAAGTCTCCAAAGGAATTTGTTGACTTGCTGCGGGGAACACGGGCCACAGGGATAAGAGCCTCGTTGAACGTAGAATCTCTGTTTACCAACGTACCTGTGGATGAAACAATCGGGATGATAGCCGACAGAGTGTACCGTGATCCGGCCTGTACTCCTCTTGACATAGCAGAAAACAGTCTAAGGAAACTACTCCAAGTTTGTACTAAAGAGGCACCCTTCTTGAGCCCGGATGGACACATGTATAAGCAAGTAGATGGGGTCGCCATGGATTCTCCCCTAGGTGTCCTGTTTGCAAACTTCTACATGGGTACCATCGAGCAAAAAGTCTTAGTCGACATGAACTTGAAACCGGCCATATACTGTAGGTATGTTGATGACATTTTTACACAGGTACCTGATGTCAGACATCTGCAGGAGCTGAAGGAGGCATTTGAGCAGAATTCTGTGTTGCGTTTCACTTACGAGATGGAGAAGGATGGGAAGCTGCCCTTTCTAGATGTAACAGTCATGGAAAGGAGCGGAGTTTTCCACACTGCAGTCTACACTAAGGAAACAAACATAGGAATGTGCCTGAATGCCAACAGTGACTGCCCGGACAGGTACAAGAGGAGTGTTGTTAACGCTTATGTCGACCGTGCCCTCAGCCACAGCTCAGAATGGAAGCAAGTCAACGAAGAACTCTGTAGGGTAAGGCAGGTCCTAGTCAACAACGGCTTCTCCAATGGTTTCGTGGAAGACATCATAAGAAGGAAAGTGAAACGCCATGCAACCTCTGAAGAGACAACTAACACAACACCTATACCCCCTATTAGACTATTTTACAGGAACTTCTTTTCCACAGCCCATAAAACGGAGGAAAGGGTCCTGAAAGATATTGTCAGTAGAAACGTTATCCCTACAGACAAAAATCAGAAGATACAACTGACGATTTACTATAAAACCAGAAAAACGGCCAGCCTACTCATGAGAAACTCTCCAGACACAAAGCAGAACGCTTTAAAAGAGACCAACGTCGTCTATGCCTTCAAATGCCCTCTTAGGGACTGTAAGCCTCAAAAAACCCAGTATATATGCAAGACAACAACATCTCTTTCCAGGCGTTTAACGATGCATAAGCAACAGGGCTCCATTAAGGAACATATAATCTCTTCCCACAAACAAACCATCACCAGAGAAATCTTAGCAAACAACACAGAAATCATCGATAGATACAGCGATAGCAGGCGACTTGACGTCTGCGAGGCACTACACATCAAGAAGTCAAAACCAGCAATCAACAGCCAATTAATGCACAACCCACTTCTACCCACTTCAAGATTCCGCTCCAATATAGAAGTATCAAGAAATATGGACCAATAGGCTTTCTACAATTACTTCCATTCAGTACCCATTATTTCTTGTTCTGTCTTGTGTTTGAATTTAATACCCATTCAATACCCATTGTTTCGTGTTCTGTCTTGTGTTTGAATTTAATACCCATTTAATACCCATTGTTGAAAGTTTTTTTTCACCTCATCCACCTCACCCAAATGTAGATATAAAACTCGAAGATGTGTAAGCTCTATTCAGT
>NC_091197.1:25495176-25553978 GCF_040958095.1 Procambarus clarkii
ATATATTATTAAATATGACCGAAAAAGTAAGATTAATAATTCTAACACGAATTTTCTCAATCTTTCGTACATTACGCTTCACTGTTGGAGGTAAATCAAAAATCACTTCTCCAAAATTCATTTTTATTTCTAGTCTGACGCGACACGGGCGCGTTTCGTAAAACTTATTACATTTTCAAAGACTTCACAAATACACAACTGATTAGAACTTGCGTTTCCCTGATTTTATATCTACATTTGAGTGAGGTGGGAAGGGTGATGTGGCATTACATTTGAGTGAGGTGGGAAGGGTGATGTGGCATTACATTTGAGTGAGGTGGGAAGGGTGATGTGGCATTAACACAAGACAGAACACTAGGGGATATTAATAGGGTATTAAAAGTATCAACACAAGACAGAACAGAAACAATGGGTATTGAATAGAAGTGTTTGTAGAAAGCCTATTGGTCCATATTTCTTGATGCTTCTATATTGGAGCGGAGTCTTGAGGTGGGTAGAATATAGTTGTGCAATAATTGGCTGTTGATTGCTGGTGTTGACTTCTTGATGTGTAGTGCCTCGCAAACGTCAAGCCGCCTGCTATCGCTGTATCTATCGATGATTTCTGTGTTGTTTACTAGGATTTCTCTGGCGATGGTTTGGTTATGGGAAGAGATTATATGTTCCTTAATGGAGCCCTGTTGTTTATGCATCGTTAAACGCCTAGAAAGAGATGTTGTTGTCTTGCCTATATACTGGGTTTTTTGGAGCTTACAGTCCCCAAGTGGGCATTTGAAGGCATAGACGACGTTAGTCTCTTTTAAAGCGTTCTGTTTTGTGTCTGGAGAGTTTCTCATGAGTAGGCTGGCCGTTTTTCTGGTTTTATAGTAAATCGTCAGTTGTATCCTCTGATTTTTGTCTGTAGGGATAACGTTTCTATTAACAATATCTTTCAGGACCCTTTCCTCTGTTTTATGAGCTGTGGAAAAGAAGTTCCTGTAAAATAGTCTAATAGGGGGTATAGGTGTTGTGTTAGTTGTCTCTTCGGAGGTTGCATGGCTTTTCACTTTCCTTCTAGTCAATAACGGCTTCTCCAATGGTTTCATCGAAGACATCATAAGAAGGAAAGTGAAAAGCCATGCAACCTCCGAAGAGACAACTAACACAACACCTATACCCCCTATTAGACTATTTTACAGGAACTTCTTTTCCACAGCTCATAAAACAGAGGAAAGGGTCCTGAAAGATATTGTTAATAGAAACGTTATCCCTACAGACAAAAATCAGAGGATACAACTGACGATTTACTATAAAACCAGAAAAACGGCCAGCCTACTCATGAGAAACTCTCCAGACACAAAACAGAACGTTTTAAAAGAGACTAACGTCGTCTATGCCTTCAAATGCCCACTTGGGGACTGTAAGCTCCAAAAAACCCAGTATATAGGCAAGACAACAACATCTCTTTCTAGGCGTTTAACGATGCATAAACAACAGGGCTCCATTAAGGAACATATAATCTCTTCCCATAACCAAACCATCGCCAGAGAAATCCTAGTAAACAACACAGAAATCATCGATAGATACAGCGATAGCAGGCGGCTTGACGTTTGCGAGGCACTACACATCAAGAAGTCAACACCAGCAATCAACAGCCAATTATTGCACAACTATATTCTACCCACCTCAAGACTCCGCTCCAATATAGAAGCATCAAGAAATATGGACCAATAGGCTTTCTACAAACACTTCTATTCAATACCCATTGTTTCTGTTCTGTCTTGTGTTGATACTTTTAATACCCTATTAATATCCCCTAGTGTTCTGTCTTGTGTTAATGCCACATCACCCTTCCCACCTCACTCAAATGTAATGCCACATCACCCTTCCCACCTCACTCAAATGTAATGCCACATCACCCTTCCCACCTCACTCAAATGTAGATATAAAATCAGGGAAACGCAAGTTCTAATCAGTTGTGTATTTGTGAAGTCTTTGAAAATGTAATAAGTTTTACGAAACGCGCCCGTGTCGCGTCAGACTAGAAATAAAAATGAATTTTGGAGAAGTGATTTTTGATTTACCTCCAACAGTGAAGCGTAATGTACGAAAGATTGAGAAAATTCGTGTTAGAATTATTAATCTTACTTTTTCGGTCATATTTAATAATATATATATATATATATATATATATATATATATATATATATATATATATATATATATATATATATATATATATGTCGTACCTAGTAGCCAGAATGCACTTCTAGGCCTACTATTCAAGGCCCGATTTGCCTAATAAGCCAAGTTTTCCTGAATTAATATATTTTCTCTAATTTTTTTCTTATGAAATGATAAAGCTACCCATTTCATTATGTATGAGGTGAATTTTTTTTTATTGGAGTTAAAATTAACGTAGATATATGACCGAACCTAACCAACCCTACCTAACCTAACCTAACCTATCTTTATAGGTTAGGTTCGGTTAGGTAGCCGAAAAAGTTAGGTTAGGTTAGGTTAGGTAGGTTAGGTAGTCGAAAAACAAATAATTCATGAAAACTTGGCTTATTAGGCAAATTGGGCCTTGCATAGTAGGCTGAGAAGTGCGTTCTGGCTACTAGGTACGACATATATATATATATATATATATATATATATATATATATATATATATATATATATATATATATATATATATATATATATATATATATATATATATATATATATGTCGTACCTAGTAGCCAGAACGCACTTCTCAGCCTACTATGCAAGGCCCGATTTGCCTAGTAAGCCAAGTTTTCCTGAATTAATATATTTTCTCTAATTTTTTTCTTATGAAATGATAAAGCTACCCATTTCATTAAGTATGAGGTCAATTTTTTTTTAATGGAGTTAAAATTAACGTAGATATATGACCGAACCTAACCAACCCTACCTAACCTAACCTAACCTATCTCTATAGGTTAGGTTCGGTTAGGTAACCAAAAAAGTTAGGTTAGGTTAGGTTAGGTAGGTTAGGTAGTCGAAAAACAATTAATTCATGAAAACTTGGCTTATTAGGCAAATTTGGCCTTGCATAGTAGGCTGAGAAGTGAGTTCTGGCTACTAGGTACGACATATATATATATATATATATATATATATATATATATATATATATATATATATATATATATATATATATATACATACACACATATATATATTGAAATTGAAATAAGGTTTTTGAGGTAAAATACACACAAAGAGATGAGGTATATCCTGAGTTATCTTGAGATGATTTCGGGGCTTTTTATTGTCCCAGCGGCCCGGTCTTCGACCAGGCCTCCACCCCCAGGAAGCAGCCCGTGACAGCTGACTAACACCCAGGTACCTATTTTACTGCTAGGTAACAGGGGCATAGGGTGAAACAAACTCTGCCCAATGTTTCTCGCCGGCGCCTGGGATCGAACCGAGGACCACAGGATCACAAGTCCAGCGTGCTGTCCGCTCGGCCGACCGGCTCCCAAGCTCAAGGTAGCTCAAGCTTGGGAGCAAGGTAGCTTGAGGTAGCTCAAGCTATTCTCACCCCGTACAGTACAACGTGTTCATACATATATAGACACACATCACAAATAATAAACATTTTGCCGAACATTCTGAGAGATAAACATATACAATTCCTCCTTTACACAAGTAGTATGGTATCAGATGTACACAGAAATACTTTTATGACTTAGGTATACTGTATAGACAATTTGCAAGAGATATGCATATAAGATGCAGACATGCAAACAAAAGATTACAGTCTTGGTGCAAAATTCTCATATCTATCCAGAATATCATCAACCTTTCCGTTGTGACACATCCAGGCTATTTGTTCAGGAACAGTCCTTATCTCAGTGTTTCTATATACATTAATAAACGGACAATCAAGAACATAATGGGCAAGGGTGTGAGACCTTATCATACCACATAGTTTACACTTCGTGTCATTATCATGAACACCTATCCCATTGATTGATTGATAAAGATTAAGCCACCCAAGAGGTGGCACGGGCATGAATAGCCCGTAAGTGGTACAATTTTTTGTTCGGTAATTCTTTTCAGTATTCTGAGGTTGCATATAATCGTCAAGCTGTTATCGCGAGGAAGGATACTGCTTGACAGACTTTATGCGGGGGTCCAGATGCTGGACACCTTTTTTGTCCAGGAGAATGGCTGTGCTGATAGCTTCAGGGTGGCCACCGCAAGATTCAGGGACTCTTAACGCTCTTCTAAGGTCGTTGGTTGCTTCACATTCCAAAAGATAGTGAAGTAATGGCTTTTCTGTAACAGTTTGGCAGAAGATGCACTCATTCTGTCGGGGTTCACCAATCTCCCAGTTGCATCTGTAACCTAGACGTAGTCTATATAACCTAACTGCTATTTCCCTGTGGATTCCTTTTGGGATATTTAACCTTTCTAATTTGGTTGCCTGAAGATACCATATTGCAGAGGGCGAACCTTCAGCTACTCTCTGGTGTAGATAGGTTTTGTTGAGGTGTGAGAGTTATTAGTGATGATGTTTTTTATGTTCTCTAGGCTGGGTTGAATTGTTTTATGTATCACTGGATGACGAGTTGCCAATTTAGCAATTTCATCAGCTTTCTCATTTAATGGGATTTCAATATGGGATGGGATCCAGTTTAAGGTTATGTTGAGTCCTTTGCCTTTAGCGACTGTTCCAAGATTCAAAATGGTGGTAATTATTTCCACTTTATCTTTATACTGCTTTTGTCCTAATATTTGGAGAGCAGCTTTTGAGTCTGTGTATGATTGCATTTTGAGTATTTTGTGCAATCACATATGCGAATGCCTGTTATTTGGCAAACAGCTCAGTTTAGTTGATAATACTAGTCCTCCCAGCCTCCAATATGCCTGTACGCTGGCCGTGCAAAGAGCAGAGCCAGCACTCTCATATTCTGTCAACCGATCCGTCTGTGAAGATGTGGGTGGCTCCTGCTACTGCTATGCTATACATTTGCTCTTCTATTAAGCGCCTTAGGATTGTTGGGTCATAGGCAACCTTTTTCATTGGGAGACTTTCTATTACTATTTTGAAAGTAGGCTCTTCCCACCGTGCGGGAGGAGTGTAGTTTGGGTGTGGTTGATCTCCCTCTCTATCAAGAATCATGCTTTTTAAATGTAGTCTGTTTAGGACATTTCCTGCTCTTGCAGCCAAAGAGTTTCCATTGTTTTGGCCAAATGCAACCACCAAGGCCTGCCGTACTGGGATTGGATCAGGAGAAATAATCATCTTACTGATAATTGTAGCTGTTCTTCGTGATATTCTTTCTTGAAGAGAAAGCAAACCCGTTTCCAATCTTAGAGTTTCAAGCCTGGTCCACATGGGGGCTCCCAGTGCGGCTCTCATATCATTGTTTTGGGCAACTTCAAGCTTTTTCCACTGTTGGTGTGATAGACTTGTGAGTGCAGGTGCGGCATAGTCGATCACTGATCTGACTGCCTGTACATAGTATGTGCGAAGGACTTGCAGATTGGCTCCTCCAAAGAGGGAGCTCAGCGACCTGAGAATTGCCGTCCGGGCCACATTTCGCTCTCTCAAGTAAGTGAGCTCAGCATTAAAATTCATGTGTGTGTCCAGGATTATTCCTAGATATTGATAGGTGTCCACCCATTCAATTGGTTGACCCAGTACTGTGAGTTGGATGTTGGTCTTTGCTATTTTTATGGGCATGGCTTTTGTCTTTGAGGGGTTGAGTTTGATACCAATTTGTTTTGCCTGTTTACTGATGCAGTCTAAGCATTTGGGTGCAAGGCGCGCCGCATTCCTTCCTTTTATGATGAGGACAAAGTCGTCCGCGTAGTTTAGCAGCCTGCAGTGATGTCGGAGTTTCAACCTCTTTATTCTTTCCATTAAACAGTTGAAGAGAAGAGGGCTGAGAATACCTCCTTCCGGTGTACCATTTTCATGTCTTTTGTACTCAGAGACTGTGCCATGAAGTTTTACTCTTGCTTCTCTGTTTATGAGACAGTTTTTGGTCCAGGAGAGCAGGTTGCCTCTGACCTCTTTGTCAATGAGGCAGCAGAGAATAGCTGGGGCGCTAGCCAGTTCAAAGGCGTTCTCGAGGTCCAGGAATATCAGCATTCCATTTCTGTCATTCAAGTGGGCTAACAGAGTTGTAATACATTCCACTGTGCCAACCCCTCTTCTATAGGCATATATATCATGGTGCAGTTTAGGCATTTTCCATTCCAGTCTGTTGAGTGCCATTCTGTCAGCCGTCTTGGCTACACAGCTTAGGAGAGAGATGGGCCTGGGATTAGCTGAATCTTTTGGTTTTGGGATCGGCACTATGTCTGCTCTATTCCAAGCAGAAGGTCTAGTTTGAGAAGTCCAGGCTAAATTAATTAACCTTAGATATGTAGCATCTCCCTTTGGGCCGAGGTTTCTAATCATTTAATAGGTTATTTTGTCGACTCCAGGTTATGTATCTTTGGAGTTTTTCTTAGCCTGATTGAGCTCATCCAGTGTGAAAGGGGCATTAGTGTAGGAGACTTCTTCACATGCTGTAAGGATTCTGTGCCACCTTTCTTCCTCTAATCCTGTCTGCACTGCTAATACATCTGGTGGAAGCTGATTGCTGGCTGCTCTTTCTGCAACCCTGGTTGCCAGTACTTCGACTTCCTGTTGAGGATCCTTGGGGGTGTGGAGCCTTAGGTGTTTTGTTTCCTTTGGCCCGGTGGATTTGCTGCCACATCTCTCCAATTGTTGTTGTTGTTAAAGATTCGCTACCTGGAACAAAAAGTTCCAAGTAGCACGGGCTATGGTGAGCCCGTGATCTCTCCAAGAGAGGTGTGTTCATTCAGATGTGAGCACCATTCCAGCCACTTTTGTTCATTTATTAGTCTGGTCTCTCGATGCACATGTTCCTTGACCTCACAAAGTAAGGTCCTGTTGCGGTCACTTGGCTGCTTTCTGTATAGCTTTCTTGTTTTGTTGAGTCTATGGTTGAGTTCCTTGACACGTTCGCAATAGTCCAATGATCTTTATGGTGTCCGGTGGACTGTTTTTTTCAGTGGGATTGAGTGGTTGGCTGCACTTTGAATCGCTTTGACAAAATCTTGTTCTGCTTGATTAATGTCTTCAGGAACATCATAGTTTCTGTGCCACTCTGAAATGAGGTTTTGAAATCGGTCCCAGTTTGCTAAAGCAAAGTTCCAGGCTTCAGATGGAGGCAGAGGTGGGGTGGGTAGATCTAACTGAAGATCAATTTGGACCTCATAGTGGTCGCTTGTGAGTGTGAGCTCAACTGACCATGTTGTTGCATCTTTTAGGGAGGCTGAAACGAAGGTTAGGTCTAATCTACCTCCTTGGATGTGGGTGGGTTCATTCTTGTTTAGGATTTGGATTTCTGGTAACTGGTCTAGTAGATATCCAATGTGAATGCAGACCTCATTTGTTGTGTTCGAGCCCAGTGCCAATCGATGATGGGCACTAAAATCTCCACAAATGATTGTGTTTGATGTAGTCGCGTGTCCAAATAACACAGAGAGATCCATTTCAGCATGTGGAGACCTGTACAAATTAAACACTTTAAGTTCGTCGTGTCTTAGCTCAATGGATACTCCCATTACCTCTGTCCCTGCTCCACAATCGGATGGGCTGGTTATTGACTTGGAGGTCAGGTCACATTTTACATAGATTGCACATCCCCTGGATTGTCCGTTGATCCATGGAAGGAAGAAGCCTCGATAGCCTGAGAGTTTAGGTTCTAATCCGGCTCGAAGCAGGCTCTCCTGCAGTATCAGGATAGCCTTTGGTTGCCTTTGGTTGCTGCTATGCATTGTAAGTGTTGCAATTTTGTGCGCAGCCCTTGCACATTATATATTGCAGGATCTCTAGACCTTTAGGTTCTTGGAATTTGCTGATACTACCGTGGTATCTATGGAGTCTGATGAACACGCAATGGTAGTTGCAATTGATGTAGATCTTAGTGGACCTGAAATTGATTCATCAAAGTCGCTTTTAGACGACTTGGACTGTTTTTTTAGGGGAGTGTCTCCTGCCCTGCGTTCTTGTAGGTGAGGATATTATATTTTCGAAGTACTTGAGCTTGTGCTCAATTGTCTTCCGAGTCTCTGTGGTTTGCTTCATACCGTGTATCGACAGTGGACTTTTAACCAATTCCGTGACCAAAGTTTTTGATCATTGGCCAGAGAGCGTCCAGTTGTGCGAGAGAATTATTAACTGTTGTGCAGGTTTGGGGCCTGACTACTTTTTAACCCTTCTCAGTGGACACTTTGACACTGGAATTGTTACTCTTTCCCTTATTGCCCCAAGTGTGCTTCTGGATGCAATGGGCGGGCGACTGCTTTGAGCAGGTTTCTTGTGGCCCCCAGGTATCTCTTTGTCTTGGATGGAGGCCTTCACACCCTTCACCATGGCCGATGGTGAAGGGCCGTGTCCCCCCCCCCCCACCTCTACCTGAATAGGTACACTCCACGCGGTTTTAGTGGGCAGGGGAGCTAGTATAAGTTTTGGTGGGGGCTTCGGCTCCGCTGTAGGCGTGGTGGGGATAGTTTGAAGCCTTTTGAGCCTTTCAGGGCATTTCAAGTTCCAGGCGGATGTGTCTTGGAGCAATTTGGGCACTTTGTTTGGACAGGGTGGTTTGAAAAAAAGACAATAACAAAGATGACAATTTAAAAAAAAAACTTTTGAAAGGAAAAGCAGAGCTATAGTACGCTTTGGTAGTTGGATGAGACTATACTTTATATTCTGGTTATTCAGCTGTTATCCCACAGTCATCCAGGAAAGAATTGAGGTGTGCCTCAGTTGTTATTACATAAGCTTTTCCAGTGTCAATCTTCCAAGCTCTAATTTTAAAATCTCCCACAAAACAATGTTTAATTGCAGGGGATTTTTTGCAGATAACAAACAGTTTAAATAGAGTTTTTGTCTGAACTTTGTCAAACATTCATTCACATAAACAGTGGGTTTACTAAAGACTGCGGCTCTGATATGGTCTGACTTGAGGGAGTAGCTATCTAATTTAACACAAATTTTCCTGTTATTTGTACCAGATGATTTGGTACCCACTCTATAGGCTGATTTGATGTCTCTTGCTTGGATTGAATAACTCATCTTATTCCGCAATTCCTGGATCACGATCGCAGCACAGTCTTCTCCGTCAGTTTCTTGAGGAAAATCAAGTGATGAGATAACAAAAGAATCAAGGAGCTTATGTTTTTTTTTTTTTTTTTTTTTTTTTTGAGATATATACAAGAGTTGTTACATTCTTGTACAGCCACTAGTACGCGTAGCGTTTCGGGCAAGTCCTTAATCCTATGGTCCCTGGAATACGATCCCCTGCCGCGAAGAATCGTTTTTTCATCCAAGTACACATTTTACTGTTGCGTTAAACAGAGGCTACAGTTAAGAAATTGCGCCAAGTAAATCCTCCCCGGCCAGGATACGAACCCATGACATAGCGCTCGCGGAACGCCAGGCGAGTGTCTTACCACTACACCACGGAGACTGCGAAGACGGAGACTGTTGGTCTGTTTCGTCTTGGGTAACAGTGTGTTGCTGTTGTAGGTTGATTGTTAAGTTCGTTCTCAAACTTTTGTAACATTTCTTCCTGTTTCCTTGTGGTTTCTGCTTGTTTAGGTTAGTAACTGTGTTCTTGAGAGAGGTTAATTCTTGTTCGAGGAGATCGACTCTGGCAGACAGATCTTGATTATTCCTGAGCATTGCTATAGCTTCACCTTGCAGGTTCATTATTATAGCCGACTGATCTTGGATTACTGACATTTGGTCTTCATGTAATGGTGATAATAACTTGAGCCAAGGGTTATCAGCAAAGCGCTTGAAGTCGCAACAAGGGGCCGTATCTCGTTTAAGTTTCTCCATATGGTTACAATACAATACAATACAATTTTATTTAGGTAAGGTACATACATACAATAAATATTTACAAGGATTGTTTGACTTATAGGTAGAGCTAGTACATACAATGCCTAAAGCCACTATTACGCAAAGCGTTTCGAGCATAACTTCTAACATATTACACATAACATATTACCACTACACCACGGCAGTCTCCGTGGTGTAGTGGTAAGACACTCGCCTGGCGTTCCGCGAGCGCTATGTCATGGGTTCGTATCCTGACCGGGGAGGATTTACTGGGCGCAATTCCTTAACTGTAGCCTCTGTTTAACGCAACAGTAAAATGTGTACTTGGATGAAAAAACGATTCTTCGCGGCAGGGGATCGTATTCCAGGGACCATAGGATTAAGGACTTGCCCGAAACGCTACGCGTACTAGTGGCTGTACAAGAATGTAACAACTCTTGTATATATCTCAAAAAAAAAAAAAAAAAAAAAAAAAAAAAAAAAAAAAAAAAAAAAAAAAAAAAAATAATTGTTGCAAAATAATGATTAATGGTTAAATAATGGTTATATAATTGTTGCATGGCTCGTGTCGATGACGTCGCTCCACACAGCTGAGATGATTTGTTATTATTGTCGAGGGGAGAGTCGGTACTCCCATCCCCCCTTCCCCCGGGCAGCCCCCGAGGGAAAGACAGCAGCACTACTCCTGTTGCTAACTTGGCTATTAGTTACAGACGGAATAACTTGAGCAGATGGGAGATGAGGAGTGTCAGAAGGCGGCTTGGCAGGGACTGGGAGGGAAGTAACAGAAGTTGTAGTATTTGATATGAGAGTGGCAGTAGAGGGGATGATGTTCAGAGAGGAAAAATACGGAGTACTTGGGTAGGCCGGTTTGGAATAGTTCAGGGTCTTCAGTCTGGTCATAGCTTCCGTTTTCTGTATCAGTCAGGATTGGGTTCGTTGGAGGTTCTTGGGGGTATTACAGTATTTTCAGCAGCTTTATTTATTTACTTTATTTTATTTATTTAATACAAAAATAACCTTGCTTCCTATGGTTTATGATCGTACATAGCATTGATGTTTATTTCATTCTTGTAAAGCCACTAACACGCATAGCGTTTCGAGCAGGTCTTTTATCTACCAGATGATTTTGAGTAGATAATTTTTGGCAAAATTGAAAAAAAATTAACAGGTACATTGTAAGAAAATTTGACAAAGATTAGTAGGTACATTAACGTAATATTTGAAGGTTATCAACAGGTACATTGTACCTGAGATATTTCAAGATATAATGCAGTAAAATATGTGTTCAATATGACAACTATGATATAAGATCAAAAGATTCAACTTCAGCACCTAAATACAACACATAACTAAGAAAGTCTCTAAAACAGTTGGTATCCTCTCCAAAGTCAGATATTATGTACCTAACTCTCCTCTCATCTCACTATATTATGCACTAATCTATCCCTATCTTAATTATGGTATCTGTGCATGGGGTTCAACCACTGAAAACCACCGCAAGTCCATCATCACCCAGCAAAAATCTGTTATCAGAATAATAACAAACTCTGCTTTCAGACAACACTCAGCCCTCTTGTTTAAATCCCTAAACATGCTAAACATAAACTCACTCCACACATTCTCTTGTTTCAATTACATTTACAAAACCCTATTCTTAAATGCAAACCATGCTCTGAAACTCTTCCTGGATAGATGCATCAGGACCCATTCTCACCACACCAGAAATAAATGTATCTTTGATATCCCCAGAGTCAAACTTAATCTGTGTAAACACTCCATGCAAATAAAGAGACTTAGTGTATGAAACTCATTTCCTAATGAATTGAAACGCTATCCAACTTTTGCCTCATTCAAAAACAATACTAAAAAGTACCTAATTTCATCTTCATAGTTTCCTACCTTGTGCTTAACAATTGCACTGTATCTAGTGCTATCCCAATCTATATGTACCTAATCTAAACCACTTTACCATTATGATCAATGCTGTCTTATTATATGTACTATCAATATGTTGTATTATGACTATTAATCTTTGTTATATTATCAATCAAGCTGTCAATGCAATCAATACCGATGTAGTCTAATGTTACCTACTAATCTCTCTCATCTCATTTTTTTTCTTGCAATGTACCTGTTATCGTTTTATAAATTCTGCTAGAATTTACCTACTTAAAATTATCTGTTATATTAAAAACCTGCCCGAAATGCTGCTTGTACTAGTGGCTTTACAAGAATGTAAATACTATGTATCCTCACAAACCCAATGTACCTTCATGTATATAAATAAATAAATAAATAGATGAGAGCAATAATTACAATGGTGAAGTTATATGACTCAGGTACAAACTGTACTTGCGGTGTCCATATGAAGGCGATGAGTCACAATAACGTGGCTAAAGGAAGTTGACCACACCAGACACTAGAAGGTGAAGGGACGACGACGTTTCGGTCCGTCCTGGACCATTCTCAAGTCGATTGTGACTTGAGAATGGTCCAGGACGGACCGAAACGTCGTCGTCCCTTCACCTTCTAGTGTGTGGTCTGGCCAATGTACTTGTGGTCTATCTCGAACCCATTGATGATGTGACGACTTATACTGAGTTTTGTAACTAGCTCATGAAGATTGTAACTTGCTTAGCTAAATAAATTGTAGGGTTCAGTCCCTGAGCCCATTATGTGCCTCTGTAACCCTTTCTACTAACGCCCACAAGATGGGTATGAGGTGCATAATAAATGAACTAAACTAACTTAGGTACATATATTTGGAGATTAGGTAGCACTAGATACAGTGCCAGTTTAAAGCACTAGGTAGGAAACTATGAAGATGAAATTAGCTACTTTTTGGTTTTAGTTTTAGCTACTTTCAATTTTTTCAAAGATTATTTTTGAATAAGGCAAAAGTTGGACAGCTTTTCAATTCGGCAGGGAGTGAGTTTCATAGACCAGGTCTCTTTATTTGCATGGAGTGTTTACGCAGATTAAGTTTGATTCTGGAAATATATAAGAGATATTTATTTATTGTGTGATGATTGATGTGTGAACACCACACTCTAGATAGATGTGTTCTATTACATCTGTCAAGGAAGTGTTTCAAATGAAGAGTCCAATCGGAAACTCATTTTTGTCAAGGGCTGAGATGATTATTCAGGAAAAGTACATAAATAGTTGAAATACAAACATAATGTTGGATTTATAGATAGAGCTATTACATACAATATCTAAAGCCACTAATACCCATCGCGTTTCGGCAAGGTGTGAAAAAACCCCACTTTGACTAAAACTTAATAGTAATTGGGATTAGGTATAAATTGTATTATAAAGAAGGAATAAAAAATAAAAAATGGAAGAACTTGGCAAAAATCAGCAATTGTACGAGTTGGAGAACAAACAGCATTGTTTAACAAAAGCAAGACATGGGTTGACATATAGGGGGTAAGGAAGGTTACATAAAGTTAATTAAGTGCACTTCGTTTTACTCTTAAACTGGTTGAGAGAGGTACAGCCTTTGACATGATTGGGAAGACCATTCCACATTCTGGGTCCCGTAATTTGTAGAGCATTTCTAGTTTGGTTAAGTCGCACTCTTGGAATATTAAATAGGTATTTGTTTCTGGTGGGATGCCTATGAGTTCTGTTACAACCCTCTAAGGTCAGGAATGACATTGCAGTTCAGAGTTTTAAATATATAGAGTACGCATGAGAGGATGTGCAGGGACTTAATATCTAACATATTCAATGATTTGAGTAAGGGTACCGAGTGCTATCTGGGGTCAGAGTTAGATGTTGTTCTAATAGAAGTTTTGTGTTGAATAATTAGAGGACGTAAATGATTTTGTGTAGTGAAACCCCAAGCACAAATACCATAATTGAGATATGGATAGATGAGAGAGTAATAGAGTGTCACCAGGCCAGGGCGAGGTACATAGTATCTGATTTTAGAAGGAATGTCAACAGTTTTAGAAACTTCTTTTGATATATTTAGAATGTGTCCATGGAAATTCAGTTTGTTGTCGATGAGAACACCTAGGAATTTTCCATCTACTTTGTTACTTATTTGGATATTGTTTATTCTTTGATTAATTTGATTTGAGGATTTATTGTCAAACAAAATATAGAAAGTTTTGTCAATGTTAAGGGTGAGTTTGTTGGCAGTTAGCCAAAGATGGACTTTATTTAGTTCAGCATTCACTGTGACATTAAGAGCAAGAGGGTCAGGACTGGAGAAAATGAGGGTTGTGTCGACAGCAAATAGAATTGGTTTAAGGTGTTGAGAGGCATTTGGAAGGTCATTAATGTGGATGAGAAAGAGGAGAGGGCCAAGTAAACTGCCCTGAGGAACACCAATGTTGATGGGTGGGGTGGGAGAAATTGAATTATTCACAGGAACATACTGGAGCCTGTCAGTAAGGTAAGACTGAAGATATTGGAGGGAGAGACCTCTGACTCCATAATGATGTACGTTAAGAAGAAGGTTATGGTGGTTGATAGTGTCAAAAGTCAATTATATATCAGATTATATCAAGCAGACTAAAAATTGCATCGTTGGTACTCTTTTGGGAGCGGAAGCCAAACTGACAGGGATTTAGTTTGTTGAATATTACGAGGTAGGAGTAGAGCAGTTTGTAAATTTTTTTTTCAAATATTTATGATAATATGGGTAAGTTTGATATGGGTTTGTAATTGTTTCTGTCTGCCGGATTACCTCCTTTATGAACTGACGTTACTCGTGTTTTTTAAGGACATCAGGGGAAGGTGTGACACTCTAGAGATTTGTTGAACAGCAGAGCTATGGGTGACGCAAGGGTATGGGAGGCACTCTTGAATACCATAGATGGTATTTCACTAATGTTCTCAGCTTTGGTTTTTAGTGAATATATTATGAACACAACATCTGTCGAGCTGACTGGCGAAAGGAGAAGAGAGTTTGGATTGCTGCCTGAGAGATATGTGGCAACATGTGTCTGAGTCTGGGGGATTTTTCTGGCAAGGTTAACACCAACCGATGAAAAGAAGCTATTAAATTTAGTGGCCATTTCTAAATCTGTTGCAGATACATAACCATCCTTTAAGAGTTTTATCAGGTTATGTGAATGTTGTTTAGATTCTTGAATGTTAGAGATGTCTTTCCAAGTGCTTTTCAGGTTGCCTTTTGCTTCTTTGAATCTACTCTCATAATAGGAAAGTATTATGATCTTCTTATTATACTGGTAAGCATTGACGAGTACCTCTTAACTACTTCCTTTGTAACTAGGCCAATCCTAAGTTTTTTTCCTATTCATGTTTCTTGTTAATTACTTTGAGTATGTCAAATGTGAGCCAGGGATTGTTTAGTCCTTTGCCAGTTACTTGCTTGGTGAGGAGGGGACAATGAGTGTTGTAGAGGCTTAGAGTTTTGGAAAGTAGAGGTTAGCTAATGAATTTATATGCTGTGTATTATTGATTTCAGATTCCCAGTTTATATTGTGAAATGCATTTGTGAGATTGCCTATTGCTGCATCACTGTGAAACCTGAAGGTAAGTTTCTTGTTTTCTGGTGATGTTATGTTCATGTTTGCTATGAGGAAGGTAGGCAAGTTGTTCTGTCAGGGATTATAACAGATGTAAGGGGAACTGTTATGATAGTCCATAAGTGATCCACGGTAGTAGCAGATGTTTGAGAGATTCGGGTGGGCCTAGTGATTGTGGGGATTAGCATACAGGATTTCATGCTGTTTAGGAACTAGTCGAAGTGAGGGCTATTTTGTTGAGACAGGTCATTATTGAAGTCACCCTCCAGAATGATGTGATTTTTGTTGAAATTATTGTTTATGATAAGAACTGAACTAGATAAGATAAAATAAGAGATAAGATAAGATAAGATAAGATAAGATGATAAGATAAGATAAGATAAGATAAGATAAGATATTTATTCAGGTAAAGGTACATACACTGAAAATTTGTTACAAAGTATGCAGCCCCAGCATGGAGCCCGTATCTAGTCAAGCACAAGACGAAGCTGGAAAAAAAATCAGAGGTATGCTTCTAGGCTAGTCCCAGAACTAAGAGGCATGAGTTATGAGGACAGACTTCGTTAACTGCACCTCACGTCGCTGGAAGACAGAAGAGCTAGAGGAGACATGATCACCACATACAAAATTCTCAGGGGAATTGACAGGGTAGACAAGGATGGATTATTTAACACGGGTGGTACACGCACAAGGGGACACAGGTGGAAGCAGAGTACCCAAATGAGCCACACAGACATTAGAAAGAACTTTTTCAGTGTCAGAGTAGTTAGTAAATGGAATGCACTAGGAAGTGATGTGGTGGAGGCTGACTCCATACACAGGTTCAAGTGTAGATATGACAGAGCCCAGTAGGCTCAGGAATCTGGACCTAGATTCCCGAAGCTCCATTTATTTTTTCGTAAGTATCTGTGCTACGAAGGTTCCTAAGTACCAGCTAAGAACGCGCCAAAGGGCGATTCAGAAAAGTAAACTTACGAAGATTTTAAAGTAGTTCACTTAGGTCTCGCTAGATGTCACTAGGCTTTTAGTTTGGCCAATCAGACAGAAGGTAACATTTTTCATCTTACAGCTGTAGCCAATCACGACGCTGGCATATCGGAGCTTATCCGTGACCACTTGCTACATATTTACGTCGAATTTTCTTATAAAATTAGTACATTTCGAAGTAAAACTATGTTTTTTCAACTTGTACAGTCAGCATCAACATTGTAGTATACAAACATGTTACATTTTTTGTTTACTTACGTAATTCAAATAGATAATGTATAGCTTTCATTGTCGCTCCCAAGATTTGAGAAGCGATGGTATTTAATTACTTATATATTTACCTAAATTTACCGAAGGGCCACTAACTATCTAGTTGCCTCGACGAGGACAAAAAACCGGGGGCTTGTTAAGTCCCGCCAATTGTCCGAATGATATTTTCTAGCTGGATTTTGGCATTTACTCTTTCAGCAGGTAGGCGGTTCCATGGGTTTATTTATTTATTTGTTTATTTATATAAAAGAAGTAACATTGGGTTTGTGAGGATACATAGCATGGTATTTATTTCCTTGTAAAACCACTTGTAAATGCAGTGTTTCGGGCAGGTCCTTAATTTAACATATAATTTTAAGTAGGTAAATTCTAACAGAATTTATAAAATGATAGGTACATTGCAAGAAAAAATGAGATGAAATAGATTAGTAGGTATATTAAAGCACATCGGTAGTTCTGATTGTGATGAAAATGGGTCCTATTACATCTGTCCAGGGAGAGTTTCAGAGCAGGGTTTACATTAAGAACAGGGCTTTGTAAATGTAATTGACACAAGAGAATGTGTGGAATGAGTTTATGTTTAACATGTTTAGGGATTTAAACAAGGGGGGGCTAAGTGTTGTCTGAAAGCAGAGTTTGTTATTATTCTGATAGCAGATTTTTCCTGGGTGATGATGGACTTGACGTGGTTTACAGTGGTTGAATCCCATGCACAGAAGCCATAATTAAGATAGGGATAGATTAGTGCGTAATATAGTGAGATGAGATCAGAGTTAGGGACATAATATCTGATTTTGAAGAGTATACCAACTGTTTTAGAAACTTTTTTGTTATGTGTTGTATGTGGGTGTTGAAGTTGAGTCTCTTGTCTAGGAATAGGCCAAGAAACTTTCCATCATTTTTATTACTGATTTTAACATTGTCTATCTGAAGCTGAATTGCATTTGTTGATTTGCTTCCAAATAAGATGTAGCAGGTTTTTTTTCATGTTTAGTGTTAGTTTGTTGGTTGACATCCATAAGTGGACTTTTTTTTTAATTCATTCATTATTCACAACATTATTTAGTGTGTGTGTGGGTTGGGGGTTTTATAACCCTCAGGGTGGAAAACACCTGTTTTCAGTCCTACTTGAGTGGACATATTCTCCAACTCAATATCTGCGATTGCCCTGATATCATTGACTTCAGACCAAATGGTATGAGGTAGTTTGAGCTCTGTAATTGCTTCATACACTCCGGAATATTGGAAGATATTCTTGTGCTGTACCCAAATTTTGCTAGTGGGAGCTAATAGATCAGCCATGCATTTCTTAGTCTCTCCTGACACCATGTATTACTGGCCATTCTGTGAGGTGGGAATGTTGAATGAGCTTGTAGCTAGTTTATGATCTACACTGTAATCTTTCATATAGAATAGGGTAGCAGCACATTACTGTGTTTACCTAAGCTTGTCAATAAAAAGATGTAAGTAATAAAGGTTTTAAATATAGATTGTGTTATTATTACCAGTATTTTCCTTATTTCATCATAAATGTTAACCATGGATCATTAAGATCTCATATTGATATGCAATGTTAGTACTGTAGTTCATACAGTCATAATTATAGGTTTAAGTATTCAATGAGAGACTTTTTTGAAGTTTTAACCCTTCTTATCTAACATAATTTGTGCAACATTTTTCTTTTATATCTCACCCAGATTTAATTTCAAAATAAAACCAAACAAAATAAATTAAAAATGGGTATGTATAGTTAAGGTACACATTTAGCTATACTTGTTCGGTGAACAGGTGCATTTGGTGATAGTAAATGCTCCCACCAGCCACCTTCTTTCATTTTTTATGTTCACCAGTGTTTATTGACTTATATCTACTGGTATAATATTTTGCTATTATAAAACTAATTCTAATATCATAAAAGACATATTTACTGCAAGTTTTAGGCTGAGAATTCATATATTACGAAGGACCCCTGTTGACGAAATTCTCCAGCTAAAACCTTTTGTTTATAATAAAATCTGCGTGCTGTGAAGTAGAGAAAAATGGAGGTATATCCAGTTTACGTAAAGCTACGAGTGGTCGACAACACTCTTAGCCAGGCGGACCAAACTTACGATGATTTTCCTTCTTAAATGCGTACCTGAATACCGACATAGCCGCTACGAAGGTGCTAAGAAGAAAAGCATTCGTAAGTACGTAAGAACAGAAGGGGAAATTAGAGTGGTACTTACCTAAGTAATAAACCTTGAGAAGTTAGAGTAGACGGAGGTAAAAATGAGGCCACACAAGCCAACCAGCCGCCTTGAGTCCCGAGCCAAGAAGCAGGGCCTAGATTTACGAAGCTCCATGTATTTTTTCGTAAGTATTCTACGAAGGTTCCTAAGTATGGCTTAAGAGCGTTTCCTACGTCCGATTCAGAAAGATATACTTACGAAGATTTTAGCATCTTCACTTAAGTCTCGCTAGATGTCACTAGGGCTTTTCGTTTAGCCAATCTGAGAGAAGATAACATTTTTCATTTTACAGCTGTAGCCAATCACGACGCTGGCATATCGGAGCTTATCCGTGTTCACTTACCACCTATTTACGTCGAATTTTCTTATAAAATTAGTATATTTTGAAGTAAAACTATGTTTTTTTTCAACTTCTACAGCCAGCACCGACATTGCAGTCAACAAATATGTTGCATTTTTTGTTTTCCTACGTAATTCTAAGAGATATTGTGTGGCTTTTCTTGTCGCTCCCAAGATTTGAGAAGCGAGGGTATTTTTTTACGTTTACATTTACCTAAATTTACCCAAGGGCCAATAACTATCTAGTGACCTCGACGAGGACAGAAAGCCGGGAGCTTGTTAAAAGTCCCGCCAAATATCCTAATGATATTTTCTAGCTGGAATTTGGCATTTACGGTTGTCCCCTGTTGTTTCAGCGGGTAGGAGGGTTTATAGCCCTCTGGGTGAACAAACATATTTTTACAGTCCTACTTGAGAGGACATACTTTTCAACACTATATCTGTGATTGCCATGTTATCAGTTACTTCAGACCAAATGGTATGAGGTACTTTGAGCTCTGTGATTACTTCAGAGGAACGTGTCGGGTGTGTGACGAATCTCAATGCATTAGAAACCTTGGAATCCTACGCCTACACAACAACTTTGAGGGTTCACGGACGGTACCTGTAGCGAGAGAAGGCCCACAGGTCCCCCCGGCACCCCCATACATCCCAGCGAACTTAATGTCATCAGATGACGTCCTGGGGGCCGTCAAAGCCTCCACGACCAGAACTCTTCCCCGCATTCCTAAAGCAGCGCACCCATTTGCAACAAGGGAAATATATAGACCTTCTAAGGAAAGTGAATGAACGGTCTGCAAATCGTAATGCTGCAGCCACCATCAAAGCATGGCATAACTTGCTCCTGTTTGGCAATATTTGCTTAGGCGTACCTGCAAGAGGAAACAAGTCACTAGGGCAATAAATAATTTCCCCAGAGCTGACAACTTGATCTCCATCCCCCCTTAACGCAAAAACCGCCGTGGCAAACCCAGGAGTTCTAATGACAATTTTAAACTAGGAACGCAAGTGACCAAAAAAAATGAAGAGGGCAACACAGTAGGAGCAATAAGGTTACTTACCAGCGAAAATACAATCGCCCCTAGAAATCCCGCTACCGCCGATTCACTGAGAGAGAAGCATCCTCCCAGAGTACCGTGGGAACCCACTGCTAGGGACACAAGTGTCCCGGACATGGGACCTCTATTCCTGCAAACGTCAGAGGCATACAAAGCCATCATGTCACTTCCCCCCAGGCTCAGCAGAGGGATACACTGGAGTAAGACCTCAGCACCGCAAGGAGATGGTAAATCCAGTTCTCGGCGAAGTTGCCGAGACACTACTGTCAGAGGTCACGACGTTTGTCAACGACTGCCTCTCTGGGTTGATCCCAGATACAATTAAACCCTTCTTCTTTGGAGCATCCCTTTGTGCCCTTAAGAAAAAGGATGGTGGAGTCAGACCCATTGCCGTGGGTAACACACGTCGGCGCCTTGTTGCTAGAGCAGCTGTCAGAAAAATTAGCATAGACGCTGCAACGATGCTTCAACCCCATCAACTAGGTTTAGGTGTCCCCCATGGCTGTGAAGCAGCAGCTCATGCAGCACGAGCCAATATTAAGCACCTCCCAGAAAATAAGGCATTAATTAAATTAGACTTTAAAAATGCCTTCAAACAAGTAAAAAGGTACTGAAAGCAGTTCGAACAAGCTTTTCTTGTCTACTCCCCTTCGTCTCAGCAGGGTACAGTAGGGAATCGACGCTGTTGTTTGGGGAACATGAAGTTGTTTCCACAGATGGTGTCCAGCAGGGAGACCCGCTTGCCCCTTTCCTTTTTTGCATGGCTGTTAAAGAGGTCACAAGCAGGTTGAGCAGCGAACTCAACATATGGTTCCTGGACGATGGCACCCTGGCAGGGACACATGAGTCCCTACTAGAAGATTTACAGCCAGTGAAATCTAAGGGAGAAGAGTTAGGACTCACCCTAAACCCATAAAAGTTTGAAATCATCTCATCTAGACAACCAATCATAGATGCAGTGCGAATCATATTGCCAGGAGCCCCAGTGATCACGCGCACCGACAGTGTGCTACTAGGGGCACCTCTGGGCTCGAGCGCCATTGAGGTAATCCTCGAGGTAAAGCTGAACGACCTGAGGAGGATGGAGGGAAGAATAGGGGATTTGGATGCCCACGATGCTTTGCACCTTCTCACAAGGTGCCTGGCTTTGCCCAGACTGACCTATTTCCTAAGGTGTGCTCCCTTAGGAAATTGTAACGAAAAACAAGTAGGCCTACGCGTCTCCCCTAGAAACTGTAACGAAAAACAAGTAGAAGTAGGCCTACGAGTGTCCCTCGAAACTGTAACGAAAAGCAAGTAGGCCTACAAGTGTCCCTCGAAAAAAGCAAAACAGACACAGACAGGGAGCGAAAATCTCACCGGGGTAACGAAAAAACATGAGGCCTACACGTGTCCCTCGAAAAAAGCAAAACGGTCACGCGTAGTCCCCATTTCCACTACTATTGTAGTAGTAGAAAGTACGCCATAGAGGGGCCGTTTTGCTTTTTTCGACGGCCCCTCTATGGCGTACCCGTTTTTAGTTACCTCTGCTAGTGATTGCCTTATAGTTCATGAACCCATTCAGTCACACCTCCATCATGTCACCCCTATTTCTTCTTCACCTTTCTAGAGATTGTAAATTAAGCTTTGCCAATCTTTCTTCGGAGATTGCTTATTGAGCATATATCATCTTCGTCCATTGAACATATAAAATTTTCGTTCAAGGGGATTAAAAGGCTGGCTTCTGGCATACCCAAATTTCGTTACCCCATTGACCCATGCAAAGGCATCGTTAATGGACAAATGACGTCATCAGCTGGCCAGTCTTCATCTTCCCTGAATAAGTCAGTTTACTGAAATAGCATGTCCACCCAAGGATCGTTTATTGAGCATAGAAATGAAATCCATTCATATGAAACAAAGGGGAGCAGCACTGCAAGAAGTTATGTGTGTATTTTCAAGTTCGTCCCCTGCTACCTGTATTTACCCAGGTCTTTTCCTAAATCTAAAAACCTATCCAATTTATTCCTATTCTGTTTCATGTTGATACGTTTAATAGGTTATTAATATCCCCCTTTGCTATGACCATTCAGTCACACCTCTATCAGGTCACCCCTATTTCTTCTTCTTCGTCTTTCTAGAGAATGTAATTTGAGCTTTGACAATCTTTCTTGAAGGATCGTATATTTCTCATAGGGAAAAATAAAAATGAAAACCGCTATCAGTCATATATATGAAAAAAAACAGAGCCCTAGCTGGGCATTGGTGATTTCAATGTGAGTTCAGTAGTAATCCAATATTGTCCCTAACCATATACACGTCTCACATTCGCTCAAAACATACCTCCCACACCTTACTGTAGCATATAACAAATTAAAATACTCATTCAGTAAAAGCAAGCCTCTCATGTTTTGAAATAAGGCCTTCTGCAGTTACCTTCTTTTCTGACGTCATCATCCCTAATACGGTGCGAGGCATCAACGTGCCAAATGCAGATCCTAGGAGGTTCACACATAAGTGTGAATTCTTAATCACTCCCAATACCTCAACTGTACTCTGTAACATCATAAGCGATATTCAACTGCATTGGCTCGTGTTTTCGCTCAATGCTCCTATTTTCTGTTATTCATTTCATAAACCCTATCAAACCATCCTAACCTAACTTATTATATAACAAACAAATACATTCTACAGACCAGTTGTTGTTGTATAGTGACATCACGAAAAGCAACCTCAGGTATAGGGATAAGGTATTGCTGGCCATTAGCGTATAAGTGTCAAGGTATCATAGCACCTGACTGGTCAACTATGTATGATGTCACCAGATAACCAATGCGGCCTTTAGCGTCCTACCTGTATATGTACTGTATTTGATATTATTCAAAAATGACTAGACTAACCATCTCCACCTAACCTAATCAGAGGTTTAAGAATATGCATTTTAGTCTACCACAACTGTAATTATTAAGCACTGATAAGTTCAAAACTAAAATAGCTGCCCAAATGTCGTACCGCAATTTAAGCAGAAAGCCGGTCGGCCAAGCGGACAGCACGCTGGGCTTGCAATCCTGTGGTCCTGGGTTCGATCCCAGGCGCCGGCGAGAAACAATGGGCAGAGTTTCTTTCACCCTATGCCCCTGTTACCTAGCAGTAAAATAGGTACCTGGGTGTTAGTCAGCTGTCACGGGCTGCTTCCTGGGGGTGGAGACCTGGTCGAGGACCGGGCCGCGGGGACACTAAAGCCCCGAAATCATCTCAAGACAACCTCAAGATAACCCTCCTTCAACAGCCCAAAATTAACGGAATACAACTCACTCCTAAAGTCAATAACTATGAAAGTGTTAAACCTCTCCCTGCAAGATGACCAATGGGGCCAAGCAACGCTCCCAGTTAGACTCGGGGGTATAGGTATTCGCAATGCGACACAGTTAGCATTGCCGGTATTCTTATCCTCGACCAGTGCTACAGGTGAATTAGTTAAAGAAATATTACCGGAATACCTAAGAGGCTCAATTGGGATTCATGATCCCAAATTTGCGAAAGGAGCCGGTCAGTGGGACACTCTTGTCAACTCTCACCCTCGACCGACTTTTCCAAATGAATGCAAACAGTCCAAATGGGATAGCCCCATAGTGGAAAACATCGCCACATCATTGCTGGAGGCAGCTTCTAGGACGTACAGAGCGCGTCTTCTAACTGTGCAAACGCCAATGCCGGGCACTTCCTGTTGGCAGTCCCTAATTCCGCCTTGGGCACCCGCCTGGACCATTGGGCCCTAAGTATTGGTGTTGCCCTGCGTCTTGGCGCCCCTATCTCCACCGAGCACAGGTGTATTTGCGGCCATGCACGGGCAGACCAATACTGCAGCCATGGTCTCATCTGTTGTAAGACACAGGAAAAGATTGCTAGATATGAAGCAGTCAATGACATCATCAAGAGAAGTTTGGTTACGGGTGGGTGCCCAGCACAAAGGGAACCTCAGTTGTGCAGATCTAACAACAGCCAAAAACGCCCAGATGGAGTCACCCTGCAGCCATGGAGGGAAGGTAAACAGGTCGTATAGGCCTACACGTGTGCGTCTACATTGGCTGATACCTATCTACCTTACAGCACAGCTGAGGGAGGCGGGGCGGCCACCTTCAGGGAGACCCAGAAAAGACACAAGTACAGGGACCTAGAACGTTGTTACAGGTTCGTGCCGATAGGCTCTGAGATTCTGGGCGCCTGGGGTAAATGTGCACTTAAGTTCCTGAAGGAGGTGGGTGAGGACCTCATTGGGAAAACTAGAGACCCAAGAGCGGCCAATTTCATGTTCCAGCGCCTCAGTGTCGCAGTTCAGAGGGAAATTTTGTGTGCTGTATCTTGGGTATGCACCGGACCTCCGAAGAGCTGGACGAGATCTCAAAACACTGATTGTTCTATTGTTATATAAGTGTGTGTTCTCTGTAAACTGTAGCATTACAATAAAATCAAATAAAACAAAATTAATAAGAAGTAATAGGGGTGGAAGGAAAGGAAAAGATTAAAGTATTCAGTGAGAATCCACAAGGTCTTCTCTAAACACTCTTTATTTTCTTCTTCGAGGATGTGGGTCCCATTAATTTCGTAGTATTTCATTTTGGCTCTTCTAATTATTTTAGACAGCATGGATGAGTAAATCTTTGAAAAATTTTTGGAGACGACTCCTAACCTATAATTCTTATCAAGGTCATGTTTTTTTTAATAGATTTAAGTATACCCTTTATAGGCCGTGGAGTGTTTAACCTTTTAGTTGTAAAATGTTTCGTTAGCAGTGGAGTTATAAATGTTCAGAGTTTTCTCAAGAAATGTTTGCACTGCTAGGTTGACGTTCACTCTGTCACCTAATTCATTGATATTAGTTGATATTAGCAGCAGCAGCAATAAAGTTGCTTATAGAAGTTTCATTGTGCAGCCTAAAACTTATCATTCTTGTATCTAGAGGTGGTTTGTTAATGTTGGTTAGGAGAAATGAGAGGTAATGGTATGTGGTCCCATCAATGATTATCCCTGAAGAAAGTAGAGAGGTCAGGTTAGTCCAGTTGTGGTCTAGAGCAGAGACAGTACTATCAGTGATTCTAGTAGGTCTAGTGATTAAGGGTATGAGAAAGCAGGAATTCATACAGTTGAGGAAACTAGCAGCAGGAGAGTTGTCAGGCTCCCAGAGGTCAATATTAAAAAGTCCCCTGCGATAATTAGATGCTTTTTGTTCAGTCTGTTATCTAGTATTAGATTTCTAATGTTAGAGTTGAATTCACCACACATTAGCGTTAGGAATTCTACAGACTGTTCTCACAGTCAGGACAGACTCAGCACCCTTGACTCTGAAACAGGCAAAGATATACTCCCCACAGGAGTCTCTAGTTCTAATTACTTTTAAGCATGTCAGTTCTTGGTGGTAGTAAAGAGCAGTACCACCACCTCTCTGAATTGGTCGACAGTTGTGAATTGCTGAGTAGTTTAGAATGTTAAAGAGTTGAGTAGCATTCTCTTTTAACCACGTTTCAGTAAGTATAACAAAAGAGAATTTGATGTCAACAGTTTGAATCAAGGCACTAACATCATCAAAGTGTTTGCTTAGAGATCTTACATTCAAGTTAATTACAGAGACATTGTGATTATGTGTTAATACATTGTTTTCATCTTGTGCTGTATAATATCTGCAATTTTGATCATTAAAGTGATGATTGTCATAGATAATGGGTAAGAGGTTTAGTTCTGAGTCTATACTTGTTTGCATAAGAGGACTGGTTGTAGGAAAACAAGGCAATAACAAAAAACTGATATAAAAAGGGGAAAATATAAATATATACAAGACAAATACGAAACGAACAAAAAAATGAGGTAGATTGCTGACAAGTACTCTCAGGTACACTGAGAGTAATAATTTTCAGTTTGAGACAGAGGCAAAGCCAGGGGTACAATGGAGTAAGGAAGTATGGTGAGGCTAGGCAACCTAAGTAATAATGAAAGCAAAGAAAAAAAAGGTGATTAATAAACATAGGCAAATTTAATCCTAATGATAATTATCTATAAATAGTTTAGTTATGATCATATAATTAATAAGAACTAAACACAATATTAATGTACTCAATTAATTAAGTCAAAAAATGACTAATACAAATTAAATTAAAATTTAATTAAAAAACAACAACAGTGTAAAAAACAGAGTTTGGTTACCTAGCCCACACTAGGTGACAAAGTGGGGGGGGGTAATTATGTTGAGTCATTGAGAGGGATAATAAGGTGAGACAAACCACATTGGGAGAAGAATGTGTTGAGGTTATTCTCATTAGCAATTGTAAACATTTTACCTGCAGAAGTCTTTCTCACATTTATCATGCCATCTCTAACGAAGCACTGATGAATCGCATCTTGGTTCTGATTACGGATTTGACGCAGCCGGTGGAGGAGTTTCTGTCTTTTTCTAGTCAAGCACTCGTTGATGAAAATCCCCTTTCGTTGGGATACAGCTGTCCGGACAAGATCAGATTTTATGGACTGGGTAGCTAGCTTGAGGCGAATTTTTCTGTGGTTTAGTTCTGCTGGATTCTTTTTACCTACTCTGAAGGCAGCAATAATGTCTGCTTTATTGAGACTGTGACGATAATCTCCTTCAAGAGAGATTGAGCCTGCTCTTCCCTCCTAAGTACGTCCCTATACAACTAATATGGAAGAAATATCCAACAAGTACAACACCAAGGTGTGCCCGAGAGCAAACGTATTCAGCACCAGGAACACCTGCTCCACCTCCACCACTCGAACCACCAAACTACCTGTCCGTCGCCTGCTCATCACTGATTGGCTGGTGCCCAGTCGCACCTGCTCCCTCCACCCGCCACACTACCTGATGTCTGGGGCCACCACGACCTACAGCCCTCAGAATATCCCGTGCTTTCCACAAGTTAACACGTCTCGTTGGTAGACTAAGCTCTGGCTTACGTGTACTAAGAGAGGTGGCAGCTTAAAGCCAATATTCCTGCACCCATATATTGCATTGTATATTATTCACTTGTTATTACTCACTTGTCTTAACGCAACTTTTCATTTTGCCATTGATTATTCTTATTATTTTGATTGATTGATTTTATGTTACAATTTGTATGTCCATTTTATTCATGTTTTGCTTTTCTAACGTAATTAAAATCTCATTGTTAAATTTACTTGTGTTTTGTGTGTCTCCCCATTACCTTACCACAGACGAAGTTCCAGATTTTCTCTTTTTTGTTTCTTTATGTGACGAGGCCATACCCCTAGCTTTTGAAACAGCCGAACACCAACGCGTTACCGTCACATATTAAGTGGGGGCCTGTCCTAGGAGCTTCACTCAGGTACTGGTGCCAAGTAGTAATTAACGATAAGCGTATTTGACTTTGGTAATGTAGCTTTTACTATTTTTCATATTCAATTTCATTTTTTATATGGTGCGGTGTGTATTGTGCATTACGAGAGTAGCATATGGTGAAGGTGAGACAACTTTGGATTACGTGGTGACTGTAGGCCTCAGTCATTCTCTTAATTGGTCATCTCTCCCTCCGTGTTATTACTCGTGTTTACCATCTTTTGTCCCTTGGATATTTCTCATATTTTGACAGATCATCATATTGGTACCCTGGTACTGTGGTCTGCCCCGGGTCAAGTGCACCTAATCTTCTGCAATCTGACTGTAGGAGGATAAAGAGGGCCATAGTTCCTCTTGCTCGAACTTTAGTTGCTGAATTGGGACCTCAGCAGCAGTTCTCGTCACCAGTTGACACCTCGCACCCCTACACGTCAGTCAGAGATGATGATACATACAATGGTAGGGAATTAGCTTTCTTTTCAGAGCACAAAAGTTCGCTAATTCTGTAAGTATCATATTAATTTCAGTAGGAAAGACTTGCTTATGTCCTATAGAGACTCGGCAAGGTATGCCTACATCCTTGGACTACCAATTTTACTCTTGAGGCAATTAACTGTTTCATTTGTTTTCGAAACTCAGTTTCATTTGTTTAGTAGGATTTTCTTGCCCTTATCCTCTTACATGAGTACCGGGTACAAGATTTCCTGCGCCCTTGATTTAAATTAATCATTTAACATCTTGTATTTAACTTTAATTGTTAAAGATTCCACAGGATAGGTACCAGTTGCCACGTTGTCCTGTTTCTGACATTCACTATATAATAACGGTATATTCGTTGTACATTTATTTGCTAATTTCACCATGTTTCGTCTCCAAGCTTTCCGTGCAGATCCAGCAGGTGCAATAGGGACTTTAAGTCATGCCAAGAGAGCTGAATTACAAACTCTTGCACATGAGTATCAACTAACAGTTCCCTACCAAGCCAACAAGAGTGAAATACACAACCTGTTACTGGATCATTTCTTAGAGCAAGGTAAGATAGACTCTGAAACTCATGAAACTTACTATATTGCAGATAAAACTGATTTGGCAACGATGAAACTCAAACTAGAGCTGGCCAAGATTGAACGTGAGCAGCAAAGGGAAGCCCTAGAGCAGCAAAGAGAAGCGGCTGCCATACGAAGGGAAGAACAAGAACATGAGGCTGCCTTAAGAAGGGAAGAAAAAGAACGTGAGGCTGCCTTGAGGAAGGAAGAACAAGAACGAGAAATCGCCCTCAAGGAACGTGAACTCGCCCTCCAGGAACGTGAGGTTGCAATGCTCCAGGAGCGGGAACGAGTACAGCTTGAAACCAAACAACGCGAGTTGGAGATGCAACGCGAACATGACAAGCAACAAGCGACTCTGGCTCTAGAGTGTCGTCAACAAGAATTCGCGTTGGAAACTTCACACCTCGCTCAACGCCAGCAAGCTACTGCCAATCTTCCCGTCAGTTTTAATATATCACATGCAAGTAAGTTAATGCCATCCTTTGTAGAAGCAGCAGTTGATGTGTTTTTTACAACCTTTGAAACCCTTGCTAATCAACTCAGTTGGCCTGTCGACCAGTGGGCCACACTTCTCAGAGTCCATCTTACAGGTAGAGCTGCAGTCACACTCAGTACTTTGGCGTCTGAGAATGACTACCAGACTCTGAAACAAGCAGTGTTGGACGCCTACCTCCTCTCCACAGAAAGTTATCGAAGGAAATTCCGTGACCACCTGAAGGCAAGTACCACTACCTTCCTCGAGTTTGCTAACACAAAACGGAGATATATTATGAAATGGCTGGAAGCAGCACATGTCTCTACTTTTACAGAACTCGTCAACCTGATGCTAGTTGAAGAATTCTTGAGGCGTGTGCCGCCTCCTGTCCGTCTATATTTAGCAGATAAAGAAGAAACCGACTACCTGAAGTGTGCCAAGTCGGCTGACACTTACAGCCTCATCCACCGGCTGTCACCCAAACCATCCTCCAGTAAGAAGTCGTGGTACAGTTACGAGAAAGTGAGTACCGATCAAGCTGGCTCGCAATTGTACTGCAAGTATTGTAGACTCTATGGACATACCATAGATAAGTGTGGTAAGTCTCAATACAAAGGAACCACTGACACACAGAAACCCAAACCAACTCCTCCTAAGTCCGGTAAGCCTGTGATGAATGTTGGTGTTAATGTAATGATCTTTCTCTTTTCAGTAACCACCTGTATACTGGAACTGTCTCTGCCAACGGTTCAAATCCGGAGGGACGTTTCAAATTGAAGATCTTGAGGGACACAGCGGCTCTTCAATCGATAATTTTGAAGTCGGCTGTGCCCAACATCGCCTACACGGGAGAAACTGTCTTCATCACTGACCTCACTGCTACTACTCCTTATCCTCTCGCCAGAGTCCACCTGGATTGTCCCTACGTGAACGGAGAAGTCCAAGTCGCCGTCAGGGAAAAGCCTTTTCCCATGCCTGGAGTGCAACTTCTCCTAGGCAACGACTTGGCAGAAGACCTGCAACCGACCAACCTGATCGTCATGGACAAACCCCAGGTGTGTACCTCTGTGCCAATTAACCCTATACTCGAGTATGTTCCAGCAGAGGTTCAAGAGAGTGATGAAGTTTCTCCTCCGGTTCTAGTGACCACTCTTGCACAAGCCGCACGACCACAGCCAGCTGACTCTACTGCTACCGCTGTCCCTCAAGACCCTCAGAAACTACCCCCGCATCTGACCAAGTTGGAGTTCCGTAAGTTGCAGAGGGAAGATCTTACCTTAACACCATTGTTTTTCCAGGCTGAGACTCAACCCGACAGTATTCCTGGGTTCTTCCTAGAGAACGACTTGCTCTACCGCAGATATAGACCCAGTAAACTGAAGGAAGAGGACGATTGGGCCAACATCGAACAACTTGTGATTCCTACCAGCCTGCGGCCCACTATTCTACACCTGGCCCACGGAGCACTCTCCCACTACGGATTCAACAAGACTTACCATGGGATTCGTCAAGACTACTACTGGCCAGGTATGGTAAATAGCGTCAAACAGTACGTAAAACAGTGTCATACATGTCAGATGGCAGGCAAACCGAACATCTCCATTCCCAGAGTGCCACTGATTCCCATACAGGTGCCTGCGGAACCTTTCCACAGACTTATTATAGACTGTGTTGGTCCTTTACCTCGGACCAGTTCAGGTAACGCCTATATCTTAACCATCCTGTGTCCTACCACCAGATTTCCCATAGCAGTTCCAGTGAAGAACATCACGGCTGCTACGGTTGTAAAACATTTATTGAAGATCTTCACTCAATATGGATTTCCCAGGGAGATTCAGAGCGACTGTGGTACCAACTTCACCAGTGATCTCTTCAAAAGGACACTGGAGGAGTTCAACATCAAACAGGTATTGTCCAGCCCCTATCATCCTGCTTCACAGGGTTCTCTTGAGCATAGTCATCAGACTATCAAAGCACTCTTGAAAAAGTTTTGTAGTGAAACCTCTAAGGATTGGGATAAGCAAATTGATTTGATAATGTGCATTTACAGAAGTCTTCCCAATGAGTCCCTAGGAGTATCTCCTTATGAGATGCTCTACGGCCGTAAGTGCCGTACTCCCCTCAAGGCTTTCAAAGACTCTCTAAGAGATGCCACCTTCAGTGAGCATCAGAATGTGCCCCAGTTTCTTCAAAACCTTCAACACATTCTAGAGAGAGTCCACAGTTTTGCCCATGATAATCTATTGAAAGCCCAGGAGAGGATGAAGACTCATTACGACCAGACCAGCAAAGTAAGAAAATTTAAGCCGGGAGACTTCGTGCTAGCATACTTCCCTATCCCAGGTTCTCCTTTACAAAACAGGTTTTCAGGACCCTACCGCATCAAGGAGTGCAGAAACAACCATAACTATGTTCTAGAGACTCCAGATAGGCGGCGGAAGACCCAGCTGTGCCACGTCAACCTCCTGAAGCTATATAATGGTACTCCTCCCACTGTCATGACAAATTATTCTACTTTTACAGAACCATACATCCACAGTAAGACCTTCCCAGCTTCTCCTCCCGAAATCACCGACAAAGAGTCCACGCTTTCTCATTCAAAAATCCATACTGATATTCCCAACCATTTTCAGGACCCTAATAGTGCTCCTTTGCCATATTCTAATTCCACTCTGACCTCGTCAGATAAGCCCTTCATCCTCCATGTCGACGCCAGTGGTACGGACATTGGTGGTGTCGTGATGCAGCAACGAGGCGAGGAGAATACACCTGTCAGCGACTACTGCTACAAGGAACTACGGAACAATTGGCAAGGAGCTACTCTTCATCATCCTGAAGCTCCAGCACTTTACTCCACACCTGAAAAGTGCTCGGTCTACCATCAACACGGACCACACCACCCTACACCTCCTGCAGCACGCCCCTTCTCATCTCAACGTCTTCTACTATGGGCTTGATAACTGCAGAAATTCCACCTGGAGACCCGCTATACCAAGGTTCTGACAACATTATAGCCGATGCACTCTCCAGAGTTTATGAAGTAGAAGCGACTCCATCTATTACTCCACCACATAACGACGTACTTCTTCCAGAACCGCAGGCTTCGGGGGAGAGTTGTGACGATAATCTCCTTCAAGAGAGATTGAGCCTGCTCTTCCCTCCTAAGTACGTCCCTATACAACTAATATGGAAGAAATATCCAACAAGTACAACACCAAGGTGTGCCCGAGAGCAAACGTATTCAGCACCAGGAACACCTGCTCCACCTCCACCACTCAAACCACCAAACTACCTGTCCGTCGCCTGCTCATCGCTGATTGGCTGGTGCCCAGTTGCACCTGCTCCCTCCACCCGCCACACTACCTGATGTCTGGGGCCACCACGACCTACAGCCCTCAGAATATCCCGTGCTTTCCACAAGTTAACACGTCTCGTTGGTAGACTAAGCTCTGGCTTACGTGTACTAAGAGAGGTGGCAGCTTAAAGCCAATATTCCTGCACCCATATATTGCATTGTATATTATTCACTTGTTATTATTCACTTGTCTTAACGTAACTTTTCATTTTGCCATTGATTATTCTTATTATTTTGATTGATTTTATGTTACAATTTGTATGTCCATTTTATTCATGTTTTGCTTTTCTAACGTAATTAAAATCTCATTGTTAAATTTACTTGTGTTTTGTGTGTCTCCCCATTACCTTACCACAGACGAAGTTCCAGATTTTCTCTTTTTTGTTTCTTTATGTGACGAGGCCATACCCCTAGCTTTTGAAACAGCCGAACACCAACGCGTTACCGTCACAAGACTATAATGCAATTCGTCTTTTTTGAGATCATGTACTATATCAATACACTTTTCACCTTCACTTTCCACAGGAATAGATTGAGCCGCCACAAGAACAGAGTCAAGCAGGTTTTGTTGATCTTGTTCATCCTGGGAGATGGAATGTTGGGCGGATAATGTACTGATACATTAAGTCATTTTATTGAGACCTTCCTCTTGTAATTTTATGGCTTTATCAGTTTTCAGACGCATATTTTCCTCACAGAGATCATTTAAGTCGTGCTGAAGTAGATCTTGGCTAGCCTTATAGGTTCTAATATCCTCGCGGAGAAGAGATATTTCTTGTTGTTGATGATGAAGGTTCGCTTGATTCTCAGTTTGAAAGCTCTGGATGATCGTAATTTGAGCCTCAAGCACTAGGCACAACTTTTTGAACCACTGATTCTCGGCCCAGTTAGGGGAAATCCAGCGAGAGACCAGAAGCACGTTTGAATTTAGTGAAGTGGGATGTAAGTGTGGAATTTGGAGGAGATTGAGAGGACA
This sequence comes from Procambarus clarkii, assembly GCF_040958095.1. Classification (NCBI taxonomy): domain Eukaryota; kingdom Metazoa; phylum Arthropoda; class Malacostraca; order Decapoda; family Cambaridae; genus Procambarus; species Procambarus clarkii. The sequence continues at coordinate 25,528,649 of NC_091197.1, forward strand.
CAGCGATTGAGTAAAGGGGAGAACAGTACCGGGAAGAGAACATTAGTGGCTTTAGGTATTGCATTTACTAGCTCTATATATAAATCCAACATTATGTTTGTAAATCTACTATGATACCTATGTACTTTTCCTGAATAAAAACATTATTTAATTTATTAATTTTACTTATTAACCGATGGAACTGTCTATCCGCCGAAGTCGTATATGCCAAAACTGTTAACTTTTAAAGTACAGTTGCAAAAGATCATCATGGCAAATTGAAGGATCTTCGAAAATCTGCCGGCTTCATGTCCTCGTCGAGGCCACACGTGTGAGTGGCTCTCAGGAAAACTCAAGAAAAATCACAATGGTTTTCTCCTACAATTGCCTGCACAAGTGAAGATGTTGGGAGACGCGTGATGGTGGACACATCTAAAGATGATTTTTCATTCCATAAATAACTATTATTAATTTACGACAGCTATCGAAGTTTTCCATAGGTAAATTACTGTACACTGACAAAATACTACTACAAAAGCTGTTTCAATCCTTCGTGGAGGCGGTCGCCTAGGAGTTATGGCCGACCAACAACGTGGTAATCAACATATACAGAAATGGGTAGAAAACGGGGAAACAGTGCTCACCTTGAGCTGAAGTCTTCTATGGGAGGGCTGAAGCAATGCGACGGCTTCTTAGGGGAGAGGATGGGTGAGGTCCAATGATAGCTAGCTAATACGAGGTGCTGGATGACCAATGTCCAGGAGGGGGTCACTAACAGGTGTGTCTTCGGTGCAGTGCGGTTCTTCTATGCCCCCTTCTCTCGCCTCCGGGCATCCGCGTGGGTGATGCGCAGATGCACGGCGTGGGACTGGCGTCCACCAATCAGGAGCGGCTAACGTAAGAAATATTCCCTGACTGGCATTTTGACTGTGGTTCCCTCCACACTCCCCCCGTCCCTATAAAACAAGGGGTGTATTAGAAACTTAATTTATACATAGTATGTCATTTTAAAATGGACCCTCCACCGGCTTCACATTAAGGGGTGGAATGGTATATATAGCAATAGAAGAGAACGTTTCTGGTTTGACTAAAAGAAAACATCTAACAATTTAAATACATAATATACTTCTTTGTGAAATTGTTCATGATTATTGTACTGACATGGTGTTGGTTGATCTAATTCTTGTGATTGAACGAAGTACTACTATTTTGGTGCACTAAACTGATCATGATTTAGTTACACTACACACTTCACTGCAGCTTTTTTTCTTCTTTTTCTTCCTTTCTTTCAAGATTCACTCCGAGGGATTCACCCTAGTAATGGTCCTCACACCCAAGCGCTGCTCCTTGGTTATGGTTCCTTCCTTGACAGAGCAACACCTCCCCACACATCTCACCCCCAGGATCCCAAGGGAAAGCAATTGGATTTATGCCTTCCAGAAACTGACTTACTGCTAGTTTTTCTTTTACTTTCTTCTGAGGACGCATTTTCGAACTGTGTTTTAAAAAGCCCTGCTTCTTGTAAGGAACTGGCTCCTCCCTGTGGTTCCTCCTGCTATAATTACATTTCCCATTGAGCAGCTCCTGTAATCTAACTTCTCCCTTAAAATAGGATGAGGAGACACCCTCATGTCTTTGTTCTAGATTCTTAATTAAGCTTCCTGAAGGTTGGATGTTCAACATAGTCACTTCCTGATCCTGGCTTGTTTGTGCAGTAAAGGCAAGTTTCTGAAGTGCCACTTCTGTCCCCGCACTGGAGCACTGAAGGAACTTCACCCGATGTGTTCCCACCTAGTGCAGCCAAACTCTGCTGATCATCCTTGTCCTTATCTGCTGCTTCTACCCCTGAGTCCGATACAATACTAATGTCTGAACGAGTACTTGTTTCTAACCCCTCCCCTGAAGGTTGGCTATTTGTCTGGGCAGTCTCCTGCCCTTAATCAGGTTGTTCTACTAGTGTGTGGTCCTGAAGTACGCTCACTTCCCTGGTCCTGCACTCTAGCATTGAGGGAACTTCAGGTGGTGAGCTTTCAGGCTGCATAGATGAAACCTGCTGACCCTCTGCAGGGTTATTCAAAGATGAAAAGTGAATATCATTGACTTTTAACATTAGATTACTTACAACATTCCGGGGACGTACCCTAAGTAGACGTTGTGGGCCTGGTGGTAGCTGGGTCAGATTTAGGCCTATTGAGTCGACACGTCCAGGTTTAACGACGAATTCTCCTCGTTGAATGAAACATTAAACTTATTGTCGGCATGTTCCCCCTGTTTGCGGCCTTCATCCCAGCCCTCCTGGAATCTTTGGCAATCGCGAGCAAAGTAACCCTAAAAAGTAAGAAAAAGTAATCCCCACATAGGCAACGATTATTACTCCGCCTAGGTGATGGGGTGCGTTGGCCACGAGGCGATATGATAGCGTTTGTGAGACGCCTCAAACCCTCACATACCTCGTCCAATTTGTCACGAACCCCTGAGATCCCAGTGACAACTTCGTCTAGTTTTGCGTTCATGCCTGTCACTTTATCTAGCTTTGTATCTATTCCCGCAAGAGAGGGAGAACCTGATCCAGAATTTGTTTGCCAGAGACCCCCATTACCATGACCTGATAGGCTAGCAGTCGGTGATGAATCTGGTGATTTTGTGGGTGTCCGTGAGCAGAGGCGGGAAGCCAAACTACTCTGGCCTGGCTGTTCGTATCGGGAAGGTCAACCCACAGCATTTATCTGCACTACTGGCCCTTGGGACCTCTGGTGCTGGGAACCATATGAGGATGAACCTGCTGACCCGTGCATAGCAACATAATTATGCTGAAATGTCTGAGTCCTATCAATGGCTTTTTCCATGGAAGAAATATTAGCGTTGAAAATATATTCTGCTAAACGCTTATCCAGCAAACCCTGGGTAAATCACATTGTTATCTGCTCTTCCTCTCCCCTTTCCAGATGTTTGTAAGCTTGATGAGCCAAATGCTGGACTCTATCAGCCTATTCTAAGATTTCCTCACCATTCTCCCGGTGGGCCTGAGAAAATTTCATTATTGCCACGTCTAAAACTTCCCTATCTCCAAATCGCTTTACAAGTTTGTGCATCATGCGAGTGTAATCAATTGATGGTTCCCGATCTAGTATCCGGTTGTAAAAATCTCTAGTTTTCCCCTTAAGACACCATCCCAAGTTTGTTAGAGAAGTAGTGCCACTCCAATCTTTTTCCGCTGCATACGATGTGAAACGGCGATAGAACGGAGTCCAATCAGATTTACCATCATAATCGAGTTCTCGAGGTGGTGGATGGAATGAATTACTCCTTCGGCCATTGACTGGTCCACCGTCGAGGAGACGTAGAGTCATGCGAATCAGAATCCTGAGAGCCAGCTGACAACCTTCGAACTGGACGACAAGTGGAATGAGACGAACCCTTAGTTGAAATATGTCCCTGTCTCCGAAAACCAGAACTATGCAAACCATAGGGTAATACGAGGAGACCTACGTCTGGTGTGAGTGCGTGCAGCTGCACCTCCAGAGGCAGCGGAAGCATTGCCATCGGTTGATGGCGAGTTTGAACGTCTCCTAGCATTTGTTTCTGCTATTGTGTTGGAGCCTGAGGTTCTGGGTCTGTGTCAAAAGATATGGCATCCAACAAAGGAGTTGTAATCTTAAGGTGAGAAATATGGTGGATGTTGTATGCCGTGATAGTGCGTGTGTCTAAATTTGACAATTCTGTTGGCCAGTGTGAACAACACTCCAGATAACGTTATTAGATCAGTTACCGATGCCAAGTTAATGCGCATGCGGGGCATCTTGCAGTGATGAAAAGCCGCAGCTCAGAACTAGTCTTTTGCAAAATGTACGTTCACAGCCAAAGTAAGCCAGCAATGAATAAAAATAAGACACGTCAGGGAATAGACCTTATTTCTAGGAATGGTCAAGAATAGTACTCTGCTTCCAAGTCTGTAACTAATGGAAGCAGGTGCCGCTTAAGAATTATCCAGTATGTTTGAGGTAACCATTCACTGTACGAAGTTCAAAAAATTGGGGAAAAACAGGGTGGCCCCCAATACTTAGGATTATCTGACCCAATGGTACTCCCTCCCAAAAATTTTCAAAACTTAGATGACACTTGGTATGGTCGTAAACACTCAATAGGACTGGATAATCATAAGTTCGTACACTTGATCATGCACTTAATGATCATGTAGGAACATGACTTGATCATGTTCGTACATCTAGGATCATGCACTTAAATTTAGGGTGTAAACAAATATTGCTCTCTTACAAGTGTATGTTAGGTAAGAACCCTTATCACTTATTTCTAAGTATTTTCACTGGCCACTTGTAGGAATGTCTCATACAGTCATGTTCCCCTAAAAAGTGGACATTTGCAAACCACAATGTTCCAAGTTTCAATATTTCAATTATATATTCCACAGTATCACTCACTCAACTCTAGTATATAACAGTATATTTCACCTAAGTGTTTCAAGTAAATGTATCTAATTTTACTTAAAATTAAGTTTATGCACAAATATCTATATTTATCAATGAGTATACAGTTCAAAGTTCATGCATCTATTAAAGAATAACACATGTAAATGAACAAATCCACAAGAGCCGTGACGAGGATTCCCTGACGCCTAATCCTATTGACATAGTTCGAGTGCATGGAGAGAGTTGCGTAAAAACCCTGGTTTGTGTCTCGGAGAGGCTGCGGGATCCAGTAAGTTCAGTAGAACTTCGGTTTCAACTCTTTTACCATGTCGTAGCTCAGTCGATTAAGGCAGCATCCGGGATGCTCCCGGATGCAGGTTCGAATCCTCATCACGGCCCTTGTGGATTTGTTCATTTGATGCATTACGTTATTGTGATTTCTGTGTGTAACAACACATGTATTTCAGATGAATGGATAAGCTCAATGGCACTCCCAGGGAAGAAATATGGTTTCCTTTACTCAGGTTCTAAGTACACCAGCACTAATTTTCTTGACACATATGTCTCCCTGGAGTCATATATATATAAGGAAAGTTCTTGCAGCCAATGTATAATACAGCGCAGTGAGATGCAACAAACACTTGTATACCTGAAGCCACTGGTTCTTCCACGACCGTGAGAAAACAATAACACTGAGCCCGGATACGCTCGTGAACGAAGGGGCTGAATCCGTGAGTTGGTAACTTCCTCCTCACTCCTATTATAACAACAAAAATTGCCGAAAACTCTGAATTCTGATGTGGAATATCGAGAAAAATAGTAAATGCAAAGAAAACTGAGGGTACAACCTTAGTGGTAAGTGGGAACGCCAACTGGTGGGGCGGACGCCAACTGGTGGAGTAGACGCCAACTGGTGGAGCAGACGCCAACTGGTGGAGCAGACGCCAACTGGTGGAGCAGACGCCAACTGGTGGAGCAGACGCCAACAGGCGGGGAAGACCGGCAGCATGTAGGAACAAATATGGCGGCGGCGTGGCTGGGTGATGGCGTCGTCTTGAGAACAATGAATATTCACCAAAATTCACAAAAAATAGAGAAAATTGCCAAAAATGGAGAAGATTGATACCGCAAAGAGGGCAAAAAATCTGGGAAATAAATCTAACGTCGAGAAACTCGCTGGATGAATGGGGGTTGTAGAACACTCTTGAATCAGGAACAGAGATATGACGAAGTATATAAAATCACAGGGAAATGCAAGAAATGGAGAATAAAGCACAAATACTGGAATCAGGAACCACAATATCTCAGACAACGCAGCTGGAAAGCATAAATCAAGTCCTAGCAAACTGGAGAACATCTAAGGTGCAACCGACGACAGTAAATGTTACTGTGATGTTGAACACGAAGTCTCAATCAAATTCAGCAGGATAATGATGCGCACAGCGTGGCGAGGTCCTCTTGATCACCGTGTCGGCTGATTTTAATTTTTTTTTTAATTTTTGCCCCGAGGGCCGAGTTTATTGGGCAGCGCCACTCATCTTATGAGTGGACATACCGCCATAGCAGCATGTACAACACTCCCCAAAAGGAAGTAAACCCGCCGAGTTGTTCATCCTGTCACTTGTACCCAGACACAGCTGGGACTTGCTTAACTGTCTCAAGTGAACAGCTCCTGAAACAAGAAGAGTAACATCTGTCAACCCTTAAAAGCTTACGTTATCTTGCGGGTGCCAAATGTGGGAATCTTTTATAAGAACAGTATCAATATTTGAGAAATAGTGTTTGCCTAACTCAAACAATGTGGGGTTTATCATTCTACACATATTTCTAATGTTTCTCAGGTATTCACATTCACTTACATAGTGTTCAAGGCAGTGTTCGTCACTCTCATCACAAATTCTGCAACTTCGCTGATCAACAGTCGTTTCCATTCCATATCTCCATGGATATTTGTATCCCAGACGGATTCTCGCTATTACTGATTCTCTCCCGCGTCCTCCTCCTATTCTTCCATAATGACTGCCAGCTGCAACCATGTTGTACCATCGTACAGATTAACTGGTTTGTGCTTCTATCCTCCTTTCCTCAGTTACCTTGTCACGGTGATGTTGCCTGACAATACCTCTAATTTGTAGTAGAGTCTTGGGTATGAAGTATTCAATATGGTCTCCTTCAGCGCCTTCAGCACACATCTGCTCGTTCATTCCCACATATTCCAACATGGGAGGGGATCCACAGAAACTTGATGACTCTTCCCTGATTGGTAAGTACTCTCACAGCTCTCTTAATTTCAGCAACTATTGCAAGATTTTCTGCCCAATTTATACTTAGGCTTTGCAGTGCTGCTTTTGAATCAGTGCAAATCATTGAATCATTAGTGTTCCGTTCAAGAAACCTTAGCGCCATAACAATGGCAGTTAGCTCTGCTTGCGTTGAAGAGGCATAGTTCTCAATACGCGCTTTTTCTTCATTTCTGCGTTGGAAAGTATTATCCTTGATTACCGTGTATGCTGCACCAGCCCTTCCATTGACAGGATTAGATGACCCGTCAGTGTAGATTTGATCTAGTTCATCTCCGGCTTCTTTATAAATTTCCTCGAGATACTTGTGCCTCATTTCTTGTGGTAACATGTTAGATTTTTTCATTGCCATTTCATTGATGATAATCTTGCATGAGTCATCCTCCCAGGGAGGTAACCTCTCTACAGGCAGGAGCTCACGGGCTTGCACAAGCAGGCGAAGCTCTTCGAGGTAGCAGACTGATCTGTGATGCCATTTTTTGCTTCTCCTGTTTCCCCCTGGAGAAGCAAAAAACGGCATCACAGATCGGTCTGCTACCTGTAGGCTGATTACTCACTGCGCCAGTGTGGAGGCGGTCGCCTAGGGGTTAAGACCGACCAACAACGTGGTAATCAACATACACAGAAATGGGTAGAAAACGGGGAAACAGTGCTCACCTTGAGCTGAAGTCTTCTATGGGAGGGCTGAAGCAATGCGACGGCTTCTCAGGGGTGAGGTCCAATGATAGCTGGCCAATACGAGGCGCTGGATGACCAATGTCCAGGAGGCGTCACTAACAGGTGTGTCTGCAGTGCGGTGCGGTTCTTCTCTGTGAGAGGATGGTCTCTCAAGATTATCCCACAGCTGACTTGAATGGCTCATTGCAGTGCACAGTGCACCGACCTCGTGCACAAGCCCTATCTCTGTTAACCCTGGATAGTAAACTGTCATGTTGGGTATCTCCAGGATGCCCACTTAACCAGGAATACGTTTGTAATACGGAGGCCGCCATATGTCCAGGCAGGGAGTATTTACAGCGAAGTTAAGCATCCACGCCATAGGGTCAGAGAGTACACATAGGAGGTGCCAGGCGTGAGAGAGAGAGGGAACGCCAGCGAGGCGACAGATCTGACCCTGAGGTCAGCCTCAACCGGTGCGATGGAGAATAACAACTGTGACGTGGTCGTGACGTGTTCATGACGACACTTCTGCTACTGATCGTGGAACGATCAATATGATTGGTTCCCGCTCTTTTGCTGAAACGCCATTGGTCAATTGTAACCCCTTGTGTTTGTGCTTGATCAGATATTCTGTACCTCACCCTGCTCTGGTGACGCTCTATTACTCTCTCATCTATCCTTATCTCAATTATGGTATTTCTGCTTGGGATTCTACTACCCAAAATCCTTTATGTCCTTTAATTACTCAACACAAAGCTGCTATTAGAACAATTTCTAACTGGCCCCAGACAGCACTCGGTACCCTTATTCAAATCTCTAAATATGTTAGATATTAAGTCACTGCACATCCTCTTATGTGTACTCTATAAATTAAAAACTCTGAACTGTAATGTCAATCCTGACCTTAAAAGCTTCCTAGAAGGTTGTAACAAAACCCATGGACACCACACCAGACACAGATACCTATTTGATATTCCAAAAGTACGACTTAATCAAACTAGAAATGCTCTACAAATCAAGGGGACCCAGAATGTGGAATGACCTTCCCAATCACGTTAAAGGCTGTACCTCTCTCACCCAGTTTAAGATAAAAACTAATTACTACCTAATAAACTCCGTGTAACCTAAATGTCAACCCATGTCTTATTATTTTATACAATGCTGTTTGTTGACCAACTTGAATAATTACTATTTTCTGCTCTCCTTTTTTATTTTTTTATTTTTTTCAACACAATTTATACCTTAAGCTCAATTATTATTAAGTTTTAGTCTAAGTTCACCCCCTCCCCCTCACCTTGCCCGAAACGCTATGCGAACTAGTGGCATTAGGTATAGTATGAACTAGCTCTATCTTTAAATCCAACATTATGTTTGTAACGCATGTCCTCTCTACGGTTAATGGTTGAGTGGGAGAGGTTATATGGCTACACATGGCTACACTTGATACATTGGTGTCTATCACTAAGATAGGATCGGATATAGTCCAGGGCAAGGCCTCGGATTCCATAATGGTGGAGTTTAAGTAAGAGGTAGTGGTGATTAACAGTATCAAAGGTCAATGAAGAGTCCAATCAGAAACTCATTTTTGTCAGGGGCTGAGTAGATTATATTAAGGAGACTAATAATTGCATCGTTGATACTCTTTTGGGAGCGGAAGCTAAACTAATAGGAGCTGAGTTGGTCGAATTTTACGAGGTAGGAGTAAAGCTGTTTGTAGATAATTTTTTCAAATATTTTTGATAGTATGGGTAGGTTTGAAATTGGTCTATAATTGTTTCTGTCTGCCGGATTGCCTCCTTTATGAACTGGCGTTCCTCGTGTTTTAATAAGGATATCAGGGAAGGTATGACACTCTAAGAGATTTGTTGAACAGCAAAGCTAAGGGTGATGCAAGAGCATGGGAGGCGCTCTCGTATGTATGGTATTTCATTGATGTTCCCAGCTTTGGTTTTTAGTGAGTGTATGATTGGTCCTAACATCTGTCGGGCTTTCTGGCTAAAGGAGAAGAGTTTGGATAGCTGCCTGAGAGATATGTGTTAATATGTGTCTGAGTCTGAAGGATTTTTCTGGCAAGGTTAGCACCAATCGGTGAAAAGAAGCTATTATATTCATTTGCCATTTCAAATCAGTTGCAGGTGTATAGGCATTCTTTGAGAGTTTCATCTGCTTATATGAATGTTGTTCAGTTCCTAGGATGTTAAAGATGGTTTTCCATGTGCTTTTCATGTTGCCTTTAGCTTCTTTGATTCTATTGTCATAATAGGAAAGTTTTGCTTTTCTTATGATACTGGTAAACATTGATGAGTATCTTGTAACTAATTCCTTTGTAACTAGGCTAATCCTAAGTTTCTTTTCATAATCATGTTTCTTGTTGATTGATTTGAATATGCCACCTGTGAGCCACGGATTGTTTATTCTTTTGTCAGTTACTTGCTTAGTGAGGAGAAGACAATGAGTGTTGTAGAAGCTTAGAGTTTTGTGGAGGAAGAGGTTAGCAAATGAATTTATATCCTGTGTATTATTGACTTCAGATTCCCAGTTAATATTGCGAAGTGCGTTTGCGAGGTTGCATATTGCTGCTTCACTTTATAGTCTGACGGTAAGTTTCTTGCTATTTGGTGGTGTTATGTCCATGTTTGCTATGAAGAAGGTAGGATAGTGGTCAGTTGTTCTGTCAAAGATTATACCAGATGCAAGGGGAGCTGTTATGTTAGTCCATAAGTGATCCAAGGTAGTGGCAGATGTTTGAGGTACACGTGTGGGCTTGGAGATTGTGGGGATTAGCATAAAGGAGTTCATGCTGTTTAGGAAATAGTCGAAGTGAGGGCTATTTTGTTGACCCAGGTCAATATTGAAGACTCCTCCTAGAATGATGTGGTTTTTGTTGAGATTGTTGTTTATGATAAGATTCCTTAGGTTATCTGAGAATAAAACTATATTAGTATTGGGAAATCTATAAGATAACTCCGACAGTCAAGGAGGATTTAAGGGATTTATTCGAGAAACAGGCAAAGGTATATTCACATTAGTCGTCTCTATCTCTGATGTCAGTATTGCAGATGAAGATATCTTGCCACCTCCCATTTGTTAGTCCTGCAGTTGTGAATGGCTTTATAACCAGTTATTTGTAACTTTATAACTTGTTTGAATTAAGTATAGTCTTTACTTAGCCAGGTGTCTGTTAAAATAATGAACGATAATATAGTAACAAGTGCTGTGAGCGTGCATTTATATCATCAAAATGTTTACCAAGTGATCTGACATTTTGGTTGTAAACTGATAAGCAGGTAAGTAAACTGATAAGCTTATTGTAAGCTGACATGCTTACAGAGCATAAGCTTTGTATGCTTGTTATCAATGAGGACACTAAAGAATTTCCTATCTAATTTGTTACTAATTTGGATATTGAATATTTTTAGATTAATTTGATCCGAGGATTTATTACCAAACAAAATATAGAAAGTTTTGTCAATGTTAAGTGTGAGTTTGTTAGCAGTTAACCACAGATGGACTTCACTTAGCTCAGTATTAACTGCGTCACTTAGAACAAGAGGGTCAGGACTGGAGAAAATGAAGGTTGTGTCATCATCAAATAAAATTGGTTTGAGGTGTTGTAAGCCACGTGGAAGAACATTAATGAAGATGAGACAGAAGAGAGGGCCAAGTATGCTTCCTTGTAAAACTCCAATGTTGATGGGTAGGGGTGGAAGAAATGGAATTATTCACAGAAACCTACTAGAGCCTGTCAGTAAAGTAAGACTGAAGGTATTAAAGGGAGTGATCTCTGACTCAATAATGATGTAGTTTAAGAAGAAGTTTTTTTTTCGTTAACAGTGTCAAAAGCCCTATGTAGGTCTGCAAATAACCCAACAGGGAAGTCATTTTTATCAAGAGCTGCATGTATCAAGTTAATCATACTAATCTATGATTACTGTGCATTGTTAGGGCTTTTTTGGAGTCTTAAGCCATATTGGTATATTGTGTCAGGCTAGATAAGAGCTCGTGGATTAGCTTTTAAATAGTTTTGACAAGGTTAGCAGAATTGATAAAAGTCTGAAGTTGTTGACATCAATGAGATCCCCACATTTATTGACTGGGGTTACTCTGTTTTTTTTTTTTTAGAATATCTGGAATGGTTTGGAGTTCAAATGATTTGTTGAAGAGCAATGCAATTGCAGGAGCTAGAAATCTGGAGGCTTCTTTGTAAATTAGAGTTGGTATCTCAGCAAGGGCACTTGACTTTATTTTAAGAAAAAATATTATCTCATTAAAATTTGTGGAATTAGTGGGAGTTAGGTACAGAGACTCTGGATAGTCACCTGTAAGGTAGTCCTTAACATTAGTTAGGAAGGATGGAATATCATTAGCAAGGGATGACCCAATGGATGAATAGAACCTACTGAATTAAAAAGCAGTGTCAGAGGCTGAAAGCACACCATCGTCATTGAATAAGTGTATTTGTTTTTTATTCAAAATCTTTTTTGATCCTACTATTTGGGAAATAGTGCTCCATGTTTTCTTAATGTTGCCCTTAATTGGGGTAAATTTATATTCGTAGTATTTTATTTTGGCTCTCCTAATTATTTTAGATAGCAGTGATGAGTAAATCTTTGAGAATTCTTTGGAGACGGCTCCTAACCTATAGTTCTTCTCACGGTCATGTTTTTCATTATTAGATTGAAGTATACCCTTTGTTAGCCATGGATTGCTTAACCTTTAAGTAGTGACTTGTTTCGTTAGCATTGGACAGTGGGTGTTACAGAGGCTCAGAGTTTCCTGAAGAAATGTTTGAACTGATAGGTTGATGTTCATTATGTTACCTAATTCAGTCTCCCAGTTGATATTAGTAGCAGCAGCAATAAAATTGCTTATAGAAGTTTCATTGTGCAGCCTAAAACTTATCTTCATTGTAATTAGAGATAGTTTATTAATGGGGGTTAGGAAAAATGTGAGGTAATAGTCTGTGGTCTTATCACTGCTTATCCCTGAAGTAAGTGGAGTGGTTATGTTAGTCCAGATGTAGTCAAGAGCAGAGACAGTCGAATCAGAGATTCTAGTAGGTCTAGTGATTAAGGGTATGAAGAGGCAGGAATTAATACAGTTGAGGAAACTAAGCAGCATGAGGGTATCAGACTCACAGAGGTCAATATTAAAGTTCCCCGAAATTATTAGATGGTTTTGTTCAGTCTATTAGCTGGTATTAGATTTCTAGGGATAGAATTGAATTCAGACACATCAGTGTTATGAATTCTGTAGACTGCTCCCACAGCCAGGACAGTCTCGGCACCCTTGAATCTGAAACTGGCAAAGATATACTCTCCACAGGAGTCTTTAGTTCTAATTACTTTTAAGCATGTCAGCTCTTGGTGGTAGTTTAGAGCAGTACCACCACCTCTCTGAAATGATCGACAGTTGTGAATTGCTGAGTAATTTGGTATGTTAAAGAGTTGTATAGTATCCTCTTTTAACCATGTTTCAGTATGGTTAAAAGAGGATACAAAGGAGAATTGTCAACTGTTTGAATTAGGGCACTAACATCATCAAAGTGTTTGCTTAGAGATCATATATTCAAGTTTATTACAGAAACATTGTGGCTTATGTGTTAGAACATTGTTTACATTGTGTGCTGTATAATACCTGAAATTTTGATAATTAAAAGTGATGATTGTCATTGATACCAGATAAGAGGTTTAGTTCGGGTCTATACAAGTTTGCATAAGAGGGCTTATTGACTGTAAAAATGGCAAAAATGTAATATTATTAAAAGTATCTTATATAAAAAATATACAAACACTAAACAAAAAGAGGTAGATTGCCTTTAAGGTGCTCTCAGGTACACTGAAAGTAGTATTTGCACTAGGAGATACAGCCAAGCCAGGGAATAATGGAGCAAGGGAGAATGGAGAGGCTAGGCAGCCTAGGTAACAAAGAAAAATAAGTTGAATAATAATCCTAAAGTAATATAATCTTAATGATAATGAACTATAAATAGCTTAGTTATGATCCTATAATTTGTATGAACTTAAGAAAATAAAAATGAATTCAATTAATTAATTCCAATAGATGACCAATATAAATCAAGTTTACTTTACTTGAAATGACTAGTATAATTCAATAGTTTACTTTAATAAAGTAATTACACTATAGGTAATTTCTAAAGTTACACTATAACAAAATGAGGTAGATTACTTAGAGGTACACTGAAAGTAATAATTTACACTAGAGAACACAGCAAAGCCAAGGCACATTGAAACAAGGGAATATGGGGAGGCTAGGCAACCTAGCTAAGAATGAAAGTCAGGTTACCTAGCCTGTACTTGGTGACAAGGGGGTTAAATAAGAAGAGGCACAAGTGAAAGGGTTTTATCGGGTCAGTCTGGCCTGGCTAAGTGATAGGGTTAGCCAGGTCAGTCAAAGCACACTGGTTGAGAAATGTTTTGAGGGTATCCTCATATGAGATTGTGAACATTTTACCTGAAGGAAATTTTCTCACTTTTATCATGCAATCTCTGACAAAGCACTGATGGATCACACCTTGCTTTGTTTTCCGGATTTGTTGCAGGCGGTAGAGGAGTCCCTGCCTTTTTTTGGTCAAGCACTCGATGATGTAAATTCCATTTTTATGAGGATACTGGGGAGCCAGTCGGCCGAGCGGACAGCACGCTGGACTTGTGATCCTGTGGTCCCAGGTTCGATCCCGGGCGCCGGCGAGAAACAATGGGCAGAGTTTCTTTCACCCTATGCCTCTGTTACCTAGCAGTAAAATAGGTACCTAGGTGTTAGTCAGCTGTCACGGGCTGCTTCCTGGGGGTGGAGGCCTGGTCGAGGACCGGGCCGCGGGGACACTAAAGCCCGAAATCATCTCAAGATAACTTCAAGATACCGCTGACTGAACAAGATCAGATTTTATGGACTGGGTAGCTAGCTTGAGACGAATTTTTCTCTGGTTTTGTCCTGATGGATTCTTTTTGCCTACTCTGTAGACAGCAATTATTTCTGTTTTGTTGACATTACAACACAGTTGGTCTTTTATGAGAGCATGTACTATATCAATACGATTCTCTCCTTCACTTTCCACATAAATGGCTGAAGACGACACAATTACAGAGTCCAACAACTTTTGCTGGTCTTGTTCATCCTGGGAGATAGATTGTTGAGCGGTTAAATTCTGACAAAAGCATTAATTTTTTCAAGACCTTCCTCTTGTTCTTTGATGGATTCATTGGTTTTCAAACACGTATTTTCATCACGGAGACGGTTTATGTCATGCTGGAGTTGATGTGGTTAGCTTGACTCGCTCTAACCTCCTCGCGAAGAAGGGTTGTTTCCTGTTGCTGTTGATGTAGGTTTCGTGCGGGTTAGCATGATCCTCACTTTGGAGGCTCTGAATTGCCGTAATGTGAGCCTCAACGACTAGACACGGCTTTTTCAACTACTGATTCTCACCCCAGTTAGCGAATTCCGGCGAGGGACCGACAGCATGCCTGAAGTGCGAGAAGTGGGATGTTAGCGAGGAATTTGCAGGTGACTGAGAGGACACAATCCCCTAGTTCAGTGAAGGGTTTGAAGGGAGAGCAGCGCCGCCACAGGCCCCTGGGGGGCATAGACGACGACTGTCAGTGTTGTTCAGGATGTGGGCCTTGTTTGGAGATTTGAAGTTCTTTTTTCCCTCGGCAACATGTTGAACATTAAGAGTTCCTGATGTAAAGTCAGGTTCGTTCTCGACTCATAATCGAGAATTTCTCCTACCACCCGTATTATTTTTTTGTATGTTTTGTTTTATTTTGTTTTATTTTATTGCAATGCTACAGTTTACAGAGAACACACACATATATACAACAATATAACAATCACCGTTCGAAGACCTCGTCCAGCTCCTCGAAGATCGGGTGCATACCCAGGATACAGCACGCATTTCCCCTCTGAACTGCGACAAGGAGACGCTGGAACAGAAAACTGGCCGCTCGTGGGTCTCTAGTTTTCCCAATGAGTTCCTCACCCACCTCCTTTAAAAACTTAAGTGCACATATACACCAGGCGCCCAGAGTCTCAGAGTCGATCGGCACGAACCTGTAACAACGTTCTAGGTCTCTGTACTTGTAGATTTTCTGGGTCTCCCTGAAGGTGGCTGCCCCTCCTCCCTCCGCTGAGTTGTAACGTAGATATGTATCAGCTAATGTAGATGCTCACGTGTAATCCCATACGACCTGTTTTCCTTCCCTCCATGGCTACAAGGTGACTCCATCTGGGCGTTTTTGGCTATTGTCAGGTCTGCACAACTGAGGTTCCCTTTGTGCTGGACACCCAGCTATAGCCAAACTTCTCTTGATGATGTCATTGACTGCTTCATGTCTGGCACTCTTTCCCTGTGTCTTACGACAGATGAGGCCAAGGCTGCCGTATTGGTCTACTCATGCATGGCCGCAAATACACCGGTGTTCGGTGGAGATAGTGGCGGCAAGGTGCAGGGCAACACCAATACTTATGGCTCGATGGTCCAGGCGGGTGCCCAGGGCGGAATTAGGGACTGCCAACAGGAAGTCCTCAGCATGGGGGGCTTGCACAGCTAAGAGATGCGCTCTCTCCTTCTGAGAAGCTGCCTCCAGCAATGCTTTGGGGATGTTCTCCATTATGGGGCTATCCCATTTGGCCTGTTTACCGTCGTTTGGAAAAGTTGGTCGAGTGTGTGAACTGGCAAGAGTGTCCCACTGACCGGCTCCTTCTACTAATTTGGGATTACGAATTCCAATGGAGTTCCTTAGGTATTCTGGTAGTATTTCATTCACTAATTCACTTGTAGTACTGGTCGAGGATAAGAATGCCGGCAATGCTAACTGTGTCGCCTTGCGAATACCTATACCCCCGAGTCTAACTGGGAGCGTTGCTTGGGTCCACTGGTCATCTTGCAGGGAGAAGTTTAACACTTTCATAGTTATTGACTTTAGGAGTGAGTTGTATTCTGTTAATTTTGGGCTGTCGAAGGAAGGAGCACACCTGAGGAAATAGGTAAGTCTGGGCCAGGCCAGGCACCTTGTAAGAAGGTACAAGGCATCGTGAGCATCCAAAGCCCCTATTCTTTCCTCCATCCTCCTCAGGTCTTTAAGCTTTTCATCGAGGACTACCTCAAAGGCGTTCGAGCCCAGAGGTGCCCCTAGCAGCACACTGTTGGTAGGAGCGATCACTGGGGCTCCTGTCAATAAGATTCGTACTGCATCTATGATTGGTTGGCTGGATGAGATGATTTCACATTTTGATGGATTTAGTGTAAGGCCTAGCTCCTCTCCCTTAGATTTCACTAGCTCAAGATCTCCTAGCAGGGATTTCTGTCCCTGCCAGGGTGCTAACGTCCAGGAACTAGATGTTGAATTAGCTGAACAACCTGCTTGCGACCTCTTTAGCTACCATGCAGAAAAGGAAAGGGGCAAGCGGGTCTCCCTGCTGGACACCTTCTGCAGAAACAACTTCATGTTCCCCAAACAACAGTGTCGAGTCCCTACTGTATCCTGCTGAAACGAAGGGAAGTAGACAAGGAAAGCTGGTTCGAACGGCTTCCAGTACCACATCCCTTTTTACTGTTTGAAGGCATTTTTAAAGTCTAATTTAATTAATGCCTTATTTTCTGGGAGGTGCTTAATATAGGCTCGTGCTGCATGGGGCTGCTGCTTCACAGCCATGGGAAACACCAAAACGTAGTTGATGGGAACGAAGCATCGTCGCAGCGTCTATGCTAATTTTTCTGACAGCTGCTCTAGCGACAAGGCGCCGAAGTGTGTTACCCACAGCAATGGGTCTGACTCCACCATCCTTCTTCTTAAGGGCACAAAGGGATGCTCCGAAGAAGAAGGGTTTAATTGTATCTGGGATCAGCCCAGAGAGGCAGTGGTTGACAAACTTCGTGGCCTCTGACAGTAGTGTCTCGACCACTTCGCCGGGAACTGGGTTTATCATTTCCTTGAGGTACTGAGGTCTTACTCCAGTGTATCCTCCTGCTGAACCTGGCGGGAATAACATGATGGCTTTGTATACCTTTGACGCTTGGAGGACTAGAGGTCCCATGTCTGGGGCATTTGTGTTCCGAGCAATGGGTTCCCATGGTACTCTGGGAGGGTGCTTCTCTCTCAGTGAGTCGGCAGTTGCAGTATTTCTAGGGGCGATTGTTTCTTCACTGGTAAGTAACCTAATTGCCCCTACTGTGTTGCCCTCTTCAATTTTTTTGGTCACTTTTGTTCCAAGCTTAAAATTGTCATTGGAACTCTTCGGTTTGCCACGACGGTTTTTGCGTTGAGGAGGGATGGGGATCGAGTTGTCAGCTCTGGGGAAATTATTCATTGCCCTAGTGACTGACGAGGCTAGTGACTTGCTTCCTCTTGCAGGTACGCCAAAGCAAATGATGCCAAACAGGAGCAAATTATGCCACGCTTTGATGGTGGCCGCGGCATTAAGATTTGCAGACCGTTCATTAACTTTCCTTAGAAGGTCTGTATATTTCCCTGCTGCAACTGGGCGCGCTGCTTTAGGAATGTGGGGAAGAGTTCTGGTGGTGGATACTTTGATGGCCCCCAGGAGGTCATCTGATGACATGACGTTTGCTGGGATGTGTGGGGGTTCCGGGGGGACCTGTGGTCTTTCTCTCTCTATAGGTTCCGTCCATGCACCCACACAGGCCTTGTGTCTGTATAGGGTTCCATCGTCTCTAAGGCTGTGAGATGCATCACAAACCCGACACGTTCCTCTGGGTCTGGGTCCTCTGTGTGAGCCTCTGGGTGCATTGTTCCCAGGACCATGTTCTTGGCTGAGGGGTTCCTGGTTAGTTGCTTGAGTCCCTTCCATCCCCCGAGCGAGCTAAGACATTGGCGTGGCGTGGGAGGGTGGACACGGGTGGTGGCAGCAGGGGTGGACACGGGTAGTGGCAGCAGGGGTGGACACGGGTGGTGGCAGCAGGGGTGGTTAGCTGTCCCTCGCACTCACCGCTCTTGTGGGTACTTGTGTCTCCCTTCCTTCTGGGAGGAACATGAATGCTTGCTGTGACCTGTGCCATATCTGGATGCATGGAGGGGTGACACATCTCTGCAACAGGGACTGTTGGGCGGTGAATAGGTGGGTGGGAGGCGCCCAGACGAACGTTGGCGGGGTGGGATGGCAGGAGGTACAGTGGTGCGGTGAGGCCGGGGTGACAGAAGGGGGGTTGACCGGGTACCTATCGGCTTGGGGGTGGGGGTGAGGGCGACACTTAAACACTGGTACAGTTTCCTTGTATATCACTGCACAAGGGTGAATGTATCATACATTTGTAGTCTGGCACACTGTGACCTCCATTAACACTAAACATGATTGCTAATTTTTGTTTTTCTTTCCCAAATATATTTCTATGAACACTGGGTGGCACATGGGTGACCCCCTCGCCTGACAGCACCACAACCCCCCCCCCCCCCAACACCTTCACTGTGGGAGGCCTATAGGGCGCCGCCGTGGCCATTACTGCCCTTATATTACACATTGTAAATTCACTGTTAGATCCGTTTTTGTTGAAATGGTCCACTCTAGGCACTTCCCGTCTACTCTTGCACCTTTCTAGGATATTCACACAGCACCTTGTGCCTTGTGCAGGCTAGGCTCGGTGACGCCAATATGTCACTAGGTATGGCTCAGTAAACAACAGAGCCTCCCTCCACGTGGAGGGAGGCTCCGTGCAGGGACGGAGGGAGAGAGGGAGGAATGTGTATATATATATATATATATATATATATATATATATATATATATATATATATATATATATATATATACATATATATATATATTAGTATATTTTGGTAGCAGTCTTTCCTGTAGACATATATTATTAAATATGACCGAAAAAGTAAGATTAATAATTCTAACACGAATTTTCTCAATCTTTCGTACATTTCTTTTCACTGTTGGAGGTAAATCAAAAATCAATTCTCCAAAATTCATTTTTATTTCTAGTCTGACGCGACACGAGCGCGTTTCGTAAAACTTATTACATTTTCAAAGACTTTAGTTCACAAATACACAACTGAATAGAACTTACGCATCTCCGATTTTATATCTACATTTGAGTGAGGTAGAAGGGGTGATGTGGCATTAACACAAGACAGAACAAGAGGTGGCATTAATAGGGTATTAATTTCATCAACACAAGACAGAACAAGAGGTGGTATTAATAGGGTATTAATTTCATCAACACAAGACAGAACACGAAACAATGGGTATTGAATAGAAGTGTTTGTAGAAAGCCTATTGGTCCATATTTCTTGATGCTTCTATATTGGAGCGGAGTCTAGAGGTGGGTAGAATATAGTTGTGCAATAATTGGCAGTTGATTGCTGGTGTTGACTTCTTGATGTGTAGTGCCTCGCAAACGTCAAGCCGCCTGCTATCACTGTATCTATCGATGATTTCTGTGTTGTTTACTAGGATTTCTCTGGCTATGGTTTGGTTGTGGGAAGAGATTATATGTTCCTTAATGGAGCCCTGTTGCGAACATAGGAATGTGCCTAAATGCCAACAGCGACTGCCCAGACAGGTACAAGAGGAGTGTTGTTAACGCATATGTCGACCGTGCTCTCAGCCACAGCTCAGAATGGAAGCAAGTCGACGAAGAACTCTGCAGGGTAAGGCAGGTCCTAGTCAATAACGGCTTCTCCAATGGTTTCGTCGAAGACATCATAAGAAGGAAAGTGAAAAGCCATGCAACCTCTGAAGAGACAACTAACACAACACCTATACCCCTATTAGACTATTTTACAGGAACTTCTTTTCCACAGCTCATAAAATGGAGGAAAGGGTCCTGAAAGATATTGTTAATAGAAACGTTATCCCTACAGACAAAAATCAGAGGATACAACTGACGATTTACTATAAAACCAGAAAAACGGCCTGCCTACTCATGAGAAACTCTCCAGACACAAAACAGAACGCTTTAAAAGAGACTAACGTCGTCTATGCCTTTAAATGCCCTCTTGGGGACTGTAAGCTCCAAAAAACCCAGTATATAGGCAAGACAACAACATCTCTTTCTAGGCGTTTAACGATGCATAAGCAACAGGGCTCCATTAAGGAACATATAATCTCTTCCCACAACAAAACCATAGCCAGAGAAATCCTAGTAAACAACACAGAAATCATCGATAGATACAGCGATAGCAGGCGGCTTGACGTTTGCGAGGCACTACACATCAAGAAGTCAACACCAGCAATCAACAGCCAATTATTGCACAACTATATTCTACCCACCTCTAGACTCCGCTCCAATATAGAAGCATCAAGAAATATGGACCAATAGGCTTTCTACAAACACTTCTATTCAATACCCATTGTTTCGTGTTCTGTCTTGTGTTGATGAAATTAATACCCTATTAATACCACCTCTTGTTCTGTCTTGTGTTGATGAAATTAATACCCTATTAATGCCACCTCTTGTTCTGTCTTGTGTTAATGCCACATCACCCCTTCCACCTCACTCAAATGTAGATATAAAATCGGAGATGCGTAAGTTCTATTCAGTTGTGTATTTGTGAAGTAAAGTCTTTGAAAATGTAATAAGTTTTACGAAACGCGCTCGTGTCGCGTCAGACTAGAAATAAAATATATATATATAATATATAATATATATATATATATATATATATATATATATATATATATATATATATATATATATATATATATATATATGTATATATATATATGTATATATATATATATATATATATATATATATATATATATATTATATACATATATATATATACTTATATATATATATATATATATATGTATATATGTATGTATATATATATATGTATATATATGTCGTACCTAGTAGCCAGAATGCACTTTTCAGCCTACTATGCAAGGCCCGATTTGCCTAATAAGCCAAGTTTTCCTGAATTAATATATTTTCTCTAATTTGTTGTAATCCACAAGTTAGTAGGCATTATTAGCTAGAGGATCATTACTACAACACTTAACGAATGATGATTGGAAGTACATGTTAAGTAGACAGACTATGGATCACATATCTAAGAAAGGTCAATGGATTAAGACCGAAGCTGTTTAGCCAAATTAATAATTCCTGGAAAGAGGAATTATTCTTCGTCAGGCTTCTAGGATCAAGGTTACCGCTCTAGGGATAAGGTTAATCGGATTATACCTTCCTTGAGAGGCGTGGTGAAATGTTTGAGGCCATGGTTGGCTAAAGTCAGTCTTGTTGTGGGAGTTGAACTGGCAAGTCCATCGAGGTCTCCGTTTGTGGCAGCAGCGAAGTGTAGCAGACAGCTATGCGAGAGCCTGTTGTGATCTTAGTGACGAAATTAAGTCTGCAGTATGTGAGTATTGAATGAAAGACTAGCCGGGTGTGGAGCGTTGTAGTAATTATTCCATATTAGGGACTTAGGCGGAAGTAACGAGTGCAAGTGGTGACCGCGGAGGTCAAGTGGTCTATGGGTATTGGAAGTGTATTTACCTAATAGAGTATGTTAATATGTTATTATTTGTCAGACTCTATTCTTTGTAATTAAATGACAAAACCCGACAGCCTTTAAATACCTTTGATATGTCCCCTCATAGTGTTCCTGGTTTGGTTGGTGAGGGAATGTTAGGGAATTGGTAGACGACATATTTGGTGGCAGCGCAAACAGGTTTTGGAACACTTTGAGAGATGAAGGAAGTGTGTTACTGGTTTAGTTGGTGAGGGAATGTTCGGGAAATGCTAGACGTCGGGTTGTGGTGAGAATGGTGGTTACTAGACGGAGGAAAGAAGGGTCAGGTGAAATCAGGTCAGAGGAGTTAGTTAATTAAAGGGACTAGGCCATTGTGGGGCACATGTGGGGTTTATTTCTTTCTTTCCAGATTCCCGCAACGAGAGACGGCTAAGAGGCAAGTCTGGACCACTGAAGCATCGGGATCCAAAACAAGTGCATTGTTCGTAGTGCGGATTATACAGTGTTCGTAGTGCGGATTAGACAGTGTTCGTAGTGCGGATTATACAGTGTTCGTAGTGCGGATAATACAGCGTGTCGAGGTAAACTAGCGCGGGTGAATGTGGGCCAGCGTGGGCCATGTGCGGGCCAGCGATGGGTGGGCCAAGCGAGCCGCACCTTGGAGCTTGTTTTATATCATTGGTATGGTGGTAATAGTGAGAAACCGTTGTTAAGGACAAATCAAGCGTGAAAACTACGTAATTTGAAGTTAATTAAATTTCATGTAAAGTGTAAATCGAATATTTTAAAGATAAGAAAATATTGAGCGATTTTTGGTGTTGTCAGACGAAGATACAAAAAATAAGCGCAGTGAATTGTGGACGCCTGGGCAAAGCGAGCGACGCATAATTTGACGTCACGGGTTCGATGTCTAGAGTACCGAGGAGAGGTCCATGGAGATTTTTTGTGGGTACAGGTAGCATTATGGAGATGTTACCGAGGGACACGGGGAGCGTGTCCCGTTGGGGAGTGTGTGACGTTAGGACGTGGCGACGCAGTGTGTATTGGCGTTTGGACGTCGGGAGTAGTGCATGGTTGTGGATTGGCGTTTGTACGCCGAGTGTAGTGCATGGTTGTGTATTGGCATTAGTACGCCGGGTTTTGTAGTGTAATGCACGTGTAGTGGCTTATTAAACGCCAGCGTAATGCATAGTATTTACTGTAGTGAAATGTGCATGTTTTGACTGTTGATATTATGGATGTAGTATAGTGCATGACATTGTTGGCATTGTAGCGCCAAGGTGTAGCATGTGTAGCATAACTGGTTGTTGTAGCACCGGGTGTATTGTAGACATTAGCGTTGAAGTATGTTAACGCAGGTGGTAGTGTGTGGCGGGTGGCCACTACACAAGAAATTATGCCTGACGAGTGTTGGTCAGGTAATTAACGGATTACGAGAGAAAAGGGAGTGTGTGTGGCGTCTGGTTACTTATTGGTGGTGACGTCTGGTGGTGTTTTGATGCGCTCTGGCGCAAGGCATATGCCTGTGGTGGTAATGGTGTTGGGGGACGCCGTGTGTGTTGTGTTGATGGCCATGAAGACGCTGTGTGCATGTTGGGGACGCCGTGTGTTGTGTTGAGGGCGTTGGGGACGCCGTGTGTTGTGTTGAGGGCGTTGGGGACGCCGTGTGTTGTGTTGAGGGCGTTGGGGACGCCGTGTGTTGTGTTGAGGGCGTTGGGGACGCCGTGTGTTGTGTTGAGGGCGTTGGGGACGCCGTGTGTTGTGTTGAGGGCGTTGGGGACGCCGGGTGTTGTGTTGAGGGCGTTGGGGACGCCGGGTGCTGTGTTGAGGGCGTTGGGGACGCCATTGGGTGGTGTAGTGTAGTGGCGTTTGGACGCCTGGTATGGAGTGTGGTGTTGTGGAGTATATGGTGGCGCAGGGGCGCCAGGTAGTGGTCGGTAAGGTGAGTATTGGCGTAGCAAGGTCAGTGCGTTAGGACGCAGGAAGTGGTTGTAAGGATGTGTGGCGTTATATTGAGGTCATCAGTGGTTGGGATGACCAGAGGTGATGGTGTGTCGGAGTGGGTAAGTCTTATGGATAAGATGAAATGTGGATAATTGCAGGAGTTGGTGGCTGCAGTAGGCGAGCCAAGTCGATATATCTAGCAAAACTCATAAAAGACTAATAAAAATTTATTATTCTCATTAAAATTTTCATTAATTATGTCGGAGTGGGTAAGTCTTATGGATAAGATTACAAGGTAGAATTTCAAAATTTCTGGTGTTGGTGGTTACAGTAGGCGAGCCAAGTAGATATAATAATTTCTTATTAATTAAGTTGTTACAGGAATCTCGCTAGAGGCGAGCCAGTGGCAGTATGATGCTTTAGTGACATTAGTTGTGAAATGATTTTAATGAGGTATTTATTGTGATAATGTATGTGTATGTATATATGGGGACATATGCGTGTTTAAGGAGGGGAGTGGTGTTGTAATCCACAAGTTAGTAGGAATTATTAGCTAGAGGATCATTACTACAACACTTAACGAATGATGATTGGAAGTACATGTTAAGTAGACAGACTATGGATCACATATCTAAGAAAGGTCAATGGATTAAGACCGAAGCTGTTTAGCCAAATTAATAATTCCTGGAAAGAGGAATTATTCTTGTCAGGCTTGTAGGATCAAGGTTACTGCTCTAGGGATAAGGTTAATCGGATTATACCTTCCTTGAGAGACGTGGTGAAATGTTTGAGGCCATGGTTGGCTAAAGTCAGTCTTGTTGTGGGAGTTGAACTCGCAAGTCCTTCGAGGTCTCCGTTTGTGGCAGCAGCGAAGTGTAGCAGACAGCTATGCGAGAGCCTGTTGTGATCTTAGTGACGAAGTTAAGTCTGCAGTATGTGAGTATTGAATGAAAGACTAACCGGGTGTAGAGCGTTGTAGTAATCATTCCATATTAGGGACTTGGGCGGAAGTTACGAGTGCAAGTGGTGACCACGGAGGTCAAGTGGTCTATGGGTATTGGAAGTGTATTTACCTAATAGAGTATGTTAATATGTTATTATTTGTCAGACTCTATTCTTTGTAATTAAATGACAAAACCCGACGGCCTTTAAATACCTTCCATATGTTCACTCATTGTGTTCCAGTACAAACCTAGTGGTACGCCTCAAGGGTCTGGTGTGGGTAGGAGTATAGGTGGTAGTAACGGTTGCTGAGGCAAGGTGTTATGTGTTGTGTAATCTCTGTGTTCGGAATGAACCGGGGTTCAGCGTCACGACAAATTTTTTCTTATGAAATGACAAAGCTACCCATTTCATTATATATGAGGTAAATTTTTTTTATTGGAGTTAAAATTAACCTAGATATATGACCAAACCTAACCAACCCTACCTAACCTAACCTATCTTTATAGGTTAGGTTATCTTGAGGTTATCTTGAGATGATTTCGGCTTTTTAGTGTCCCCGCGGCCCGGTCCTCGACCAGGCCTCCACCCCCAGGAAGCAGCGCGTGACAGC